>NC_092378.1:52994899-53304899 GCF_030028105.1 Mobula birostris | reverse complement strand
TGGTGATCAGACGCCGAGTAGGAAGCTTGAGCCATTCTTTCCCTGCGCCAATCCAACCTGAGGGCATGAACATCGATTTCTCGAACTTCCACTAATGGCCAGTGCCACCCCTCCTTGACCATTCTCCATTCCTATTTCCCTCTCTCACCTTATCTCCTTACCCAGTGCTCCTTCTCGTTCCTTTTCTTCCATGACCTTCTACCCTCTCCTATCAGATTCCACCTTCTTCAGCCCTTTATCTCTTTCACCAGTCGACCTCCCAGCTCTTTACTTCGCCCCTTGCCCCTCTCCTGGTTTCACCTATTACCTACTACCTTGTATTTCTCCCACCCTTTCCCCTCCACCTTCTTACACTGACTTCTCGTCGTTTTTCTCCAGTCCTGATGAAGAGTCTTGGCCCAAAACGTTGACCTTTTAGTCTCTTCCATCGATGTTGGCTGACCTGGTGAGTTTCTACAGCATTCAGTGTGTGTTTCGACCACTCACTTCCAGCATTGGTCAAATGGTAGTCCTCTTTCTCAGACAAGGACAAAGGTAAGCAGGGAGCATAATATTGCTATGCTTTTGCTCACATCTCGAGAAGACGATGATGAAAAGAAAGGAATTAAATGCCGCCATAATCAACCAGTAATTAGCTGGAACATGCATATTCATGAGTGCAATTGCCAAGCCTGCTGCGCAGCCTGCCCAAAGGCTGATTTATACTTCTGCGTCAAATCAACGCCGTAGGTACGGCATCGCGGCGAACCCTACACAGAGCCTACGCGGATCTCGACGCCGTAGCCAGACACGCACCTCTCCCGAAACGTAACTGCGAGTCGCGGCAACGCAGACCGCAACAGCTGTGATTAGTCCGCTTGGTAGCATCGCTTTTTCTCCTAAGCTGCAATAGCTTCCCATTGGGCGACTGAAAGGCAGGGAAGGAACTCTGGCTGCAATGCTTTCTATAGCTTTACAGACCTCCGAAATTATGGAGGACACATTTCGCTTTTACGAAAAAAGACGCTCGCTCCTTGTTTACCCCGAGAAAGACTACCATGACCATGAAGCCTTGCGCGGGCAGGTGTGTGCACATGCGCGACATGCCCGAATTGCAGAGCGACGCAGACACACCGACGCACAAGTTTCAATGCTCACAAGGCGGGTAGGCCACTTGCGTGTTAGTGGGAGAGTTTTTAATTGGATTAAAGATTTTTTGTTTGGTAGAAAAATTCAAGTTCAGATTGGATCAGAATTATCAAAACAGTATATAGTGGAAAATGGCACACCTCAAGGTAGTGTGATTAGCCCGTTACTTTTCATCATTATGATCAATGATGTCTTCACAAAGGTACCAGTGGATATAGGTGGGTCACTGTTTGCGGATGATGGGGCCTTATGGAAAAGAGGCAGGAACATGGAGCATATAATCAGGAAACTACAAGAAGCAATTGATGAAGTGGTGGAGTGGGGTTATGATTGGGGATGTAGATTTTCAGTAGATAAAACTCAAACTGTATTTTTTACCAGGAAAAGGGTTGAGGTAGGGAAAAAGTTAAGGATGTATGGGGTTGAATTAGAAAGGGTTGTATCATTTAAATTTCTGGGAGTTATATTTGATTCATGATTAACATGGGCAGACCATATCAGGAAAGTTGAGGAGAAATGTAAAAAAGTAATAAATGTGATGAGATGTTTGACTGGTAGGGAATGGGGAGCAAGTTGTTCAGCTTTGAAGAGAATGTATGTGGCTTTAGTAAGATCTGTATTGGATTATGGAAATATAGTATATGGATCAGCAGCTAGGTCTCTTATAAGGAAACTGGATGTGATTCAGGCTCAGGCCTTGAGAATGTGCAGTGGGGCTTTTAAAACATCACCGGTGTCAGCACTACAGGTAGAAATGGGAATAATGCCTTTGGAACTAAGAAGGATGCAACTGATGGCAAACTACTGGGCTAACTTGCAGGGGCACAATGATTCTCACCCTACTAAAGGAGTGTTGCAGGAGTGCTGGGAAAATGGGAGGTTTCAGAGGGATACCTTTAGTCGGGAAGGGAATGATATGGCGAAAGAATGTGGAGTGTTTGATCTGAGGATAAGTCCTTCAGTAGTTTATCCGGTTGTAGCTCCATGGAAGTTTGTATGGCCTGACATAGACTGGCATTTGTTAGAGGTAAAAAGGAAAGAAAGATATAAGCAGATTTGGTAAATGCATTTAACTGTCATGTGATGGAAAAGTATAGTGATTATACTCACATTTATACAGATGGTGCGAAGGAACCTGAAACAGGAGTGACAGGGTTTGGGGTGGTAATACCAGCAAAAGAAATTGGAATCAGCAGAAGAACATCTAATAAGTTAGGGGTGTTTACAGTGGAGATGCTGGCAGTGTTGGTTGTGTTGCAATGGGTGCAGAAAGCCAGACAAGCCAAAGCATTGATATGTTCAGATTCATCCTCAGTTCTAGCAAGTTTAAGGTCTTTTCACACAAACAGTCGGCAAGATGTACTTTATGAAGTCCTTAAGTTAGTTACAAGAATTGCAAATCAGGGAGGTCAGGTAAAATTTCTATGGGTTCCAGCACATGTAGGGGTGAAGGGGAATGAGAGGGTGGATGAGTTGGCAAAGAGGGTGTTAAAGAAACAAAATGTGGAAATGCACATTAGTATCAGTAAAGCAGAGGTTAAGTGTGTAATCTGGGAAAAAGTCAACCGAATGTGGCAAGAAAGATGGGACAGGGAGGGGAAAGGGAGGCATTTATATCAAATACAAAAGAGTGTTGCAGTTACTAGGGTAGGTAATGGAAACAGAAGAGAGGAAATGGTGTGGACTAGGTTAAGGCTGGGGCATTGTGCATTAAACAAAACATTGAAAATGATAGGGAAACACCAGACAGGATTGTGTGAGGAATGTCAGGAAGAGGAGTCAGTAGAATATGTAGTTCTGAGTTGCAGGAAGTATGGGATACAGAGAGAGATGATGAGAAATAAATTAAGGGAGTTGGGGATGCAGGAATTCACATTAAAAGGGTTGCTGGGCATGGGTGAGAGAGCATAAGTCCGGGTATTTTGTAGCGTTTTTAAGGGGTACAGGGGTTTTTTATAGAATATGACGAATAAACAGGAATACGATACTAGGATGGTCAAAGATGGGAGGGTGAAGTGTAGGTTTGTATATATGTATGTGTGTGTGTGTGCGTGCGCGCGCGCGATTGAGTGAAGGGACTTAGAATGTATGTCTAGTGCACATTCTGGAGCAGAGGGTGGCGGTAATGCACCATTAAGCTGGATGCCAACCGCCGTAAAACAAGATACAGACAGACAGGCCACTTGTGTAGGTTACGGCGACCATTTGACCTACAAGCATAAATCAGCCTTAAAGGGGTGTCTAGATCCTACAGCAGGGTCCATGGTTGTGACAGTGAGAGGCATAGATAAGGCAATCAGCTGGTATCTTTCTCTGAGGAGTGAACTGTCAAACCCCAATAAGTAGGAATTTAAAATGAGAGGGAGTAAGTTCAAAGATGTGTAGTGCAAGTTTTTAACATAGATAGTGGTAGGTGCCTGGAAAGTATTGCCAGGGGAGGCAAATACAATAAAGGCATTCAAGATAGACATGCAAGTTTGATTAAATTAGTAATCAAATGTTCATCTGAACTAATCCCTTCTGTGGCACATACAAAATGTTGGAGGAACTCAGCATGTCAGACAACATCAGTGGAGGGGGAATAAACAGTTGGTCTTGGGCAAAGACCCTCAATCAGGATTGGAAAAGAAGGGTACAGAAATCAGAATGAGAGGGTGGGAGGGGAAGGAATGCAGGCTGGCAGGTATAGGAGAGACCAGGTGTGGGGAAAGGGGGTGAGTGGAAGGAAGATGAAGTATGCAGCTGGGAGGTGATAAATAGAAGAGGTAAATGGCTGAAGAACAAGGAATCTGCAAGTGGACCATAGAAGAAAGGGAAGGAAGAGGAGCACCAGAGAGAGGTGATGGGCAGGAGAGGAAAAGAGGAAGAGTGAAAGGATTATCAGAATGGGGAATGGAAAAAGAGAAAAGGTGGTGGGGAAAAATTTCCAGAAGTCAGAGAAATTGATGGTTGGAGGTTACCCAGATAGAATATGAAATGTTGTTCCTCTAACTTGAATATGGCTTCATTGCTTTGTACTGTTCCATGTTCTAGCTTACAGAGTTCATGGTGTGATGTAATTCCGGTTATCCATTGTAGATCTCTCACTAAAATAAATAAAATATTACCAGGAACATGGCTGAGACTAACAAGAAAAGATAAAGATGTTTGACAACGGTGCAAACTCTGATTTATCTGAGATAAAACTTGCAATGCACACATGTGATGAAATAACTTTAAATTACATAACAGGAAAAGGTTTTCTGTTCAAGGAGTGTTACATTGACCCTTATATTACTCCCATTGGCATGTAGTTTTCTTTGGAAATGTTGCGTTATTGTTTCTCATTGATGTTTTGAGCCTCAGTGGAAAATCTCCTGTATATTGCGCAGGATAGTTTGGTCAGCGACCCTCTCAAAGTCTCTTGGACTGTGTCCTGATGTGTTCTTCCACGAGAATTAACCAAGAACAGAGCCTGGTAGTTTATACACATCAGATCCTAGGGATAGAAGAAAATGTACAATCACCTTTAAAACAGAGGGTGGTGGGAATATAAAACGAGCTCCAGAGGAAGTGGTAGATTTGCAACAGTTAAAAGACATTTGGACAGGTTAATGGATAGGAAATATTTAGGGGGATATGGTTCAAATGGGATTAGCTCAGGAAGGCTTCTTGGTTAGAATAGATGAGTTGAGATGAAAGGCCTATAGTGCTGTATAACTGTGACACTATGTCGATGAGCTGGAATTATGCCTGTTTGTTCCTTGTTGACTGGGGGAATGCCATACTAGATCTAGTACTAGTAATGAACCGGGTGAGGTCACAGATCTCTCAGTGGGTGAGCATCTGGGGGACAGCGACCACCTCTCCCTGGCCTTTATAATTATCATTGAAAAGGATAGAATCAAAGAGGACAGGAAAATTTTTAATTGGGGAAAGGCAAATTATGAGGCTATAAGGCTAGAACTTGCGGATGTGAATTGGGATGATGTTTTTGCAGGGAAATGTACGATGGACATGTGGTCGATGTTTAGAGATCTCTTGCGGGATGTAAGGGATAAATTTGTCCCGGTGAGGAAGATAAAGAATGGTAGGGTGAAGGAACCATGGGTGACAAGTGAGGTGGAAAATCTAGTCAGGAGGAAGAAGGCAGCATACATGAGGTTTAGGAAGCAAGGATCAGATGGGTCTATTGAAGAATATAGGGAAGCAAGAAAGGAGCTTAAGAACGGGCTGAGAAGAGCAAGAAGGGGGCATGAGAAGGCCTTGGCGAGTAGGGTAAAGGAAAACCCCAAGGCATTCTTCAATTATGTGAAGAACAAAAGGATGACAGGAGTGAAGGTAGGACCGATTAGAGATAAAGGTGGGAAGATGTGCCTGGAGGCTGTGGAAGTGAGTGAGGTCCTCAATGAATACTTCTCTTCAGTATTCACCAATGAGAGGGAACTTGATGATGGTGAGGACAATATGAGTGAGGTTGATGTTCTGGAGCATGTTGATATTAAGGGAGAGGAGGTGTTGGAGTTGTTAAAATACATTAGGACAGATAAGTCCCCGGGGCCTGACAGAATATTCCCCAGGCTGCTCCACGAGGCGAGAGAAGAGATTGCTGAGCCTCTGGCTAGGATCTTTATGTCCTCATTGTCCACGGGAATGGTACCGGAGGATTGGAGGGAGGCGAATGTTGTTCCCTTGTTCAAAAAAGGTAGTAGGGATAGTCCGGGTAATTATAGACCAGTGAGCCTTATGTCTGTGGTGGGAAAGCTGTTGGAAAAGATTCTTAGAGATAGGATCTATAGGCATTTAGAGAATCATGGTCTGATCAGGGACAGACAGCATGGCTTTGTGAAGGGCAGATCGTGTCTAACAAGCCTGATATAGTTCTTTGAGGAGGTGACCAGGCATATAGATGAGGGTAGTGCAGTGGATGTGATCTATATGGATTTTAGTAAGGCATTTGACAAGGTTCCACACGGTAAGCTTATTCAGAAAGTTAGAAGGCATGGGATCCAGGGAAGTTTGGCCAGATGGATTCAGAATTGGCTTGCCTGCAGAAGGCAGAGGGTGGTGGTGGAGGGAGTACATTCAGATTGGAGGATTGTGACTAGTGGTGTCCCACAAGGATCTGTTCTGGGACCTCTACTTTTCGTGATTTTTATTAATGACCTGGATGTGGGGGTAGAAGGGTGGGTTGGCAAGTTTGCAGATGACACAAAGTTTGGTGGTGTTGTAGATAGTGTAGAGGATTGTCAAAGATTGCAGAGAGACATTGATAGGATGCAGAAGTGGGCTGAGAAGTGGCAGATGGAGTTCAACCCGGAGAAGTGTGAGGTGGTACACTTTGGAAGGACAAACTCCAAGGCAGAGTACAAAGTAAATGGCAGGATACTTGGTAGTGTGGAGGAGCAGAGGGATCTCGGGGTACATGTCCACAGATCCCTGAAAGTTGCCTCACAGGTGGATAGAGTAGTTAAGAAAGCTTATGCGGTGTTAGCTTTCATAAGTCGAACGATAGGGTTTAAGGGCCGCGATGTAATGATGCAGCTCTATAAAACTCTGGTTAGGCCACACTTGGAGTACTGTGCCCAGTTCTGGTCACCTCACTATAGGAAGGATGTGGAAGCATTGGAAAGGGTACAGAGGAGATTTACCAGGATGCTGCCTGGTTTAGAAAGTATGCATTATGATCAGAGATTAAGGGAGCTAGGGCTTTACTCTTTGGAGAGAAGGAGGATGAGAGGAGACATGATAGAGGTGTACAAGATAATAAGAGGAATAGATAGAGTGGATAGCCAGCGCCTCTTCCCCAGGGCACCATTGCTCAATACAAGAGGACATGGCTTTAAGGTAAGGCGGATATTAGAGGAAGGTTTTTTACTCAGAGTGGTTGGTGCGTGGAATGCACTGCCTGAGTTGGTGGTGGAGGCAGATACACTAGTGAAGTTTAAGAGACTACTAGACAGGTATATGGAGGCATCTAAGGTGGGGGTTTATATGGGAGGCAGGGTTTGAGGGTCGGCACAACATTGTGGGCCGAAGGGCCTGTACTGTGCTGTACTATTCTATGTTCTATGTTCTATGTTCTATTATCAGTGGCTCAAATGCTGGACCACTACAATGACGAGATTGAGTAAATATAGAGTGCAGCTCACCAGTACCTAGTTCAAGAACAAAACTCAAAGTGATTCAAATGTTGCTTTTCTCATCAACACTTCAATCCTGTGAATGAACAGTAAAACAAATGTGATGATGTTGATTCTTTTCTTGAAATGAATACACTCAGTGGCCACCTTGCTAGGTACACCTGCTTGTTAATGCAAATATCTAATCAGCCAGTCAAGCGGCAGCAACTCAGTGTAAGGTAGTCACAGAGTATAAAGGCTAAGATAAAGATGAAGAAAAAAGTTTTCATTTGAAAGATCAAGTAGAATCAGTTTGGATGGAGCTGAGAAAGAATTAATAGCGGAGGACACATATGGAGTTGTCTACAAGCCCCAAACAGAGTAATGTACATATCGTAAATCAGAGAAATAGTTCTGCAAGTAATAAGGATAGTAAAACTAAAGGGATGTAGACAGAACTAAATTAGCGGTAGGTGTTGTACATAATGAATTCATAGAGAATATAGAAGATGGCTTTCAAGATCAGCATGTTGTGTGATAATGGAAGTGTTGTCCAAATATTGCTGACAAGAGAAGTTAAAGAAAAGACAATTTAAAAATGTTTATCATGTTGCCAAAAGACAACCTGGCAACATCACCATGAAGAGGATGTGGAAGAGGGAACCAATGGTCTAATAGCAGTTGGGAAGAGGCTGTTCTTAATTCTGCGAATCTTGCCTCTATATCTTTTCCAAGAAGGAAGAAGGTAGCAGAGAGAAAAGGGAATGACCAAGGTAGCAAGAACCTACACAAAATGCTGGCAGAGCTCAACAGATCAGGCAGCATCTCTGGAGAGGAATAATGGTCTCACCTATCACTTGCCAGCTTGTACTCCCCTCCTTCCCCCACCTTCTTATTCTGGCTTCTGCCCCCTTCTTTTCTAGTCCATGATGAATGATCTCACCCCAAAAAGTCAACCGTTTATTCCTCTCCATAGATGCCGCCTGACCTCCTCCAGTATTTTGTGCGTGTTGCTCTGGATTTTCAGCAACTACAGAATCTCTTGTGTGGCAAGAACATATCCGGATTCCCCAACTCTATTGCAATATCCAGGCACCAGAATATCACTGGGATCTGACTGGACACTTGGCAAATTAGAGGATAGGAGAACTGATGGCAAAATGGAAGAGGCCTTGAACTTATCAAGTGGTGAAGTAGGCTTGAGGAAGAGCATACCCACCTTGTGCTTCTGGTAAGTTTGCACGTATGAATACCTCAAGCAAACCCTGGCCGTAAAGGTTAAGTTTAGTCATCTTAGTCAGTGCAATTCTTGTCAAGAGTGTAAGAGATATGGTCAAGCATGGAATGGAGACAGTGAATTAATAACCAATAGTCATAGTCATAGTCATAGTCATACTTTATTGATCCCGAGGGAAATTGGTTTTCGTTACAGTTGCACTATAAATAATTAAATAGTAATAAAACCATAAATAATTAAATAGTAATATGTAAATTATGCCAGGAAATAAGTCCAGGACCAGCCTATTGGCTCAGGGTGTCTGACCCTCCAAGGGAGGAGTTGCAAAGTTTGATAGCCACAGGCAGGAATGACTTCCTATGATGCTCAGTGTTGCATCTCGGTGGAATGAGTCTCTGGCTGAATGTACTCCTGTTGTCCACCCAGTACTTTATGTAGTGGATGGGAGACATTGTCCAAGATGGCATGCAACTTCGACAGCATCCTCTTTTCAGACACCACCGTCAGAGAGTCCAGTTCCATCCCCACAACATCACTGGCCTTACGAATGAGTTTGTTGATCCTGTTGGTGTCTGCTACCCTCAGCCTGCTGCCCCAGCACACAGCAGCAAACATGATCGCACTGGCCACCACAGACTCGTAGAACATCCTCAGCATCATCCGACAGATGTTAAAGGACCTCAGTCTCCTCAGGAAATAGAGACGGCTCTGACCCTTCTTGTAGACAGCCTCAGTGTTCTTTGACCAGTCCAGTTTATTGTCAATTTGTATCCTCAGGTATTTGTAATCCTCCACCATGTCCACACTGACCCCCTGGATGGAAATAGGGGTCACCGGTGCCTTAGCCCTCCTCAGGTCTACCACCAGCTCCTTAGTCTTTTTCACATTAAGCTGCAGATAATTCTGCTCACACCATGTGACAAAGTTCCCCACCGTAGCCCTGTACTCAGCCTCATCTCCCTTGCTGATGCATCCAACTATGGCAGAGTCATCAGAAAACTTCTGAAGATGACAAGACTCTGTGCAGTAGTTGAAGTCTGAGGTGTAAATGGTGAAGAGAAAGGGAGACAAGACAGTCCCCTGTGGAACTCCAGTGTTGCTGATCACTCTGTCAGACACACAGTGTTGCAAGCACACGTACTGTGGTCTGCCAGTCAGGTAATCAAGAATCCATGATACCAGGAAAGCATCCACCTGCATCGCTGTCAGCTTCTCCCCCAGCAGAGCAGGGCGGATGGTGTTGAACGCACTGGAGAAGTCAAAAAACATGACCCTCACAGTGCTCGCTGGCTTGTCCAGGTGGGCGTAGACATGGTTCAGCAGGTAGACAATGGCATCCTCAACTCCTAGTCGGGGCTGGTAGGCAAACTGGAGGGGATCTAAGTGTGGCCTAACCATAGGCCAAAGCAGCTCCAGAACAAGTCTCTCCAGGGTCTTCATGATGTGGGAGGTCAATGCCACCGGTCTGTAGTCATTGAGGCCGCTGGGGCGCTGCGTCTTTGGCACAAGGACGAGGCAGGATGTCTTCCACAGCACAGGAACCCTCTGGAGACTATAAATTAAGAATATAGATAAGAAATCAAAGGGTACAACTAAGTGATGGACATGACAAATAGAGGATAAGGGAAGAATTACACAATATGGAGATTAGTGTAATGTAGAGAACAGAGCAGTAAAGAAAGGGAAAGAAGATTGGGGAACAGCAAAGGCAGCCAAAGTGCAGAAAACCTTTGCAAAGTGCAGAATTTTGCAGAGAACAAGAGACAGGAATTCTTTAAGTTTATTTCTCCAGTAAACTGACTTTTTTGTTCCAGCAATGTCTTGGATTGGAAATGTACCTGCATTTTACATAATCTTACAACATCTAGTCTGAAAATAAAATATCAACCCTCTGCAAGAAAGGAATCTTCAATGACTTTCACTTTTAACCTGCAGAGTGTTGAGCTTGAATCAGCACAATAATATCAGAGAATTGTTGTTTTGATCTGCACAGTGCTCTGGGCAAAAATAACTCAATAACATTCCCAAATGTTTCATTGCAATTATTATTTAGGGACAGAGATATATAGCACAGTAATGGCTGCTCTGGTCCAACAAGCCCACGGTACCCAATTACACTCTTGTGACCAATTAACCTACTGACCTCTCCGACTTTGGACTGTGGGAGGAAACAAAAACACTGAGAGGCAACCCACGCGGCCACTGGGGGAACGTAAAACTCCTTACAGACAGTGGCGGGAATTGAATATGGATCGCCAGCACTGTAATAGCATATTATGCTAACTGTGAAGTTACTGCGCTGTCCAACAGGGGGAAATGAAAGAATTTTCCACATCACTTTGAGACTTCCAAATAAACTTAATGGACTTCAATGTAAATCAGCTGAAATTCTTGAACACCCATAAGATGTAAACAAACAGGTCTATAAGTTATACATTCTGACATGAGACTTTTTACAGCAGAACCTTTTAAGATGTCTGCCTTTAACCTTTCCTGTGGCTTCCACTCTGCTGTGGGTGGTAGGGTTCTCATCAGAGTCTCCTCTATTTCTTGAGCAACCCCCAGAAATGCTGGAGGAGCTCAGTAAGTCAGACCTCATCTATGGAGTGGAATAATCATTGGATGAAGGGTCTTGGCGGGAAGTGATGACTGTTTATTCCCCTCCTATCGATGCTGCCAGACTTGCTGAGTTCCTCCGGCATTTTATGGCTGTCGCTCAAGATTTCCAGCATCTGCAGAACCACTTGTGACTCCTCCATTTACTACGCTTTTCTTTCATCCCCTGTCATAAGGAGGTGGCTAGGAACACACCCAAGTGCAAGACACAGACACTGAAGTACTAGGGATTGGACTAGCATACAGGGGGAGGGCAAGGACATGGACAGGAAAACCAGGAACTTGGAACAGGACTGGACAAGAGAGGGAGGAGACCGGGCATAGACTCTGAGCCAGAGACTGGACAAGGACCCAGAACCTGGGTCTTGCCTCTGGCTCAGACCCCAGAACTAGGCAAGGACGAGGCTTAGCAGGAGGCTGGTGTCTTCAGGCTTGAGGGTAGAGACTTGAGCTGAGGCTTGGCTGGAAGCAGGAGGCTGGATTCTTCAGGCTTGAGGCTAGAGGCTAGGTTCTTGTGGCAACGCTTGGCAGGAGGAACGAGGCTGGAGTCATCAGGCTTGAGGCTAGAGACTAGAGGCGAGGCTTGGCAGGAGGCAGGAGGCTGGAGTCTTCAGACTTGAGGCGAGGCTTGGCAGGAGGCTGGCGTCTTTAGGCTAGAGGCTAGAGACTTGAGGCAAGGCTTGACAGGAGACTAGAGGCTAGAGACGAGGCGAGGCTAGAGACGAGGCGAGGCTTGGCAGGAGGCAGGAGGCTGGAGTCTTCAGGCTTGAGGTTAGAGACCTGATGTACGGCTTGGCATGAGGCAGGAGGCTGGAGTCTTCAGGCTTGAGGGTAGAAACTATTGGCGAGGCTTGGCAAGAGGCAGGAGGCTGGAGTCCTCAGGCTTGAGGCTAGAGACTTGAGCTGAGGCTTGGCAGGAAGCAGGAGGCTGGATTCCTCAGGCTTGAGGCTAGAGGCTATGTACTTGTGGCGATGCTTGGCTGGAGGAACGAGGCTGGAGTCTTCAGGCTTGAGGCTAGAGACTAGAGGCGAGGCTTGGCAGGAGGCAGGAGGCTGGAGTCTTCAGACTTGAGGCGAGGCTTGGCAGGAGGCAAGAGGCTGGCGTCTTCAGGCTAGAGGCTAGAGACTTGAGGCGAGGCTTGCCAGGAGGCAGTAGGCTGGTGTCCTCAGGCTTGAGGCTAGAGATTAGAGGAGAGGCTTGGCAGGAGAGTAGAGGCTAGAGACGGAGCGAGGCTTGGCAGGAGGCAGGAGGCTGGAGTCTTCAGGCTTGAGGCTAGAGGCTAAGACGAGGCGAGGCTTGGCAGGAGGAAGGAGTCTGGAGTCTTCAGGCTAGAGAATTGGGGCAAGGCTTGGCAGGAGGCAGGAGGCTGGAGTCTTCAGGCTTGGCGCTAGAGGCTAGAGCCTTGAGGTGAGGCTTAGCAGTACGCACGAGGCTGTCGTCTTCAGGCTTGAGGCTAGAGACTTGACCCGAGGCTTGGCAGGCGGCAGGATGCTGGCGTCTTCAGGCTAGAGGCTAGAGACTTGAGGCGAGGCTTGGCAGGAGGCAGGAGGCTGGAGTCTTCATGCTTGAGAATGGAGGCTAGTGACTTGAAGGAAGGCTTGGCAGGAGGCAGGAGGCTGGAGTCTTCAGGCTTGAGGGTAGAGGCTAGAGATGAGGCGAGGCTTGGCAGGAGGCAGGATGCTGGAGTCTTCAGACTTGAGACTAGAGACTGAAGCAAGACTTGGCAGGAGGAAAGAGGCTGGAGTCTTCAGGCTTGAGGCTAGAGACTGGAGGCGAGGATTGGCAGGAGACCAGAGGCTACAGACTTTAGGCGAGGCTTGGCAGGAGGCAGGAGGCTGGAGTCTTCAGGCTTGAGGCTAGAGACTATAGGCGAGGCTTGGCAGGAGGCAGGGGGCTGGAGACTACAGGCTAGAGAATTGGGGCAATGGTTGGCAGGAGACAGGAGGCTGGAGCCTTCAGACTTGAGGCTAGAGACCTGACGCACGACTTGGCAGGAGGCAGGAGGCTGGAGTCTTCATGCTTGAGAATGGAGGCTAGTGACTTGAAGGAAGGCTTGGCAGGAGGCTGGAGTCTTCAGGCTTGAGGCTAGAGACCTGACGCACGACTTAGCAGGAGGCAGGAGGCTGGAGTCTTCAGGCTTGAGGGTAGAGGCTAGAGATGAGGCGAGGCTTGGCAGGAGGCAGGATGCTGGAGTCTTCAGACTTGAGACTAGAGACCTGACGCAAGACTTGGCAGGAGGAAAGAGGCTGGAGTCTTCAGGCTTGAGGCTAGAGACTAGAGGCGAGGATTGGCAGGAGACCAGAGGCTACAGACTTTAGGCGAGGCTTGGCAGGAGGCAGGAGGCTGGAGTCTTCAGGCTTGAGGCTAGAGACTATAGGCGAGGCTTGGCAGGAGGCAGGGGGCTGGAGACTACAGGCTAGAGAATTGGGGCAATGGTTGGCAGGAGACAGGAGGCTGGAGCCTTCAGACTTGAGGCTAGAGACCTGACGCACGACTTGGCAGGAGGAAAGAAGCTGGAATCTTCAGGCTTGAGGGTAGAGACTATAGGCGAGGCTTGGCAAGAGGCAGGAGGCGGGAAACTACAGGCTAGAAAATTGAGGTGAGGCTTAGCCGTAGGCACGAGGCTGGAGTCTTCAGGCTTGAGGCTAGAGGCTAGAGACGAGGCGAGGCTTGGCAGGAGGCAGGAGGCTGGAAACTACAGGCTAGAGAATTGAGGTGAGGCTTAGCCTTAGGCACGAGGCTGGAGTCTTCAGGCTTGAGGCTAGAGACATACGGTGAGGCCTGGCAGGAGGCTGGAGTACTTAGGCTTGAGGCTAGAGACTTGAGGCGAGGCTTGGCAGGAGGCAGGAGGCTAGAAAGTTGAGGCAAGGCTTGGCAGGAGGCAGGAGGCTGGAGTCTTCAGGTTTGAGGCAAAGCTCTAGAGACGAGGTGAGGCTTGGCAGGAGGCAGGAGGCTGGAGTCTTCATGCTGGAGGCTGGAGTCTTCATGCTTGAGGCTAGAGACTAGAGTCATGAGGCAAGGCTTAGCAGGTGGCAGGAAGCTGGAGTATTCAGGCTGGAGGGTAGAGACTATAGGCGACGCTTGACAGGAGGCTGGTGGGTGGAGACTACAGGCTAGAGAATTGGGGCAAGGCTTGGCAGGAGGCTGGAGTATTCAGGCTTGAGGCTAGAGACTTGAGGCGAGGCTTGGCAGGAGGCTGGAGTCTTCAGACTTGAGCTTAGAGACTAGAGGCGAGGATTGGTACGAGACTAGAGGCTACAGACTTTAGGCGAGGCTTGGCAGGAGGCTGGAGTCTTCAGGCTTGAAGCTAGAGACTATAGGTGAGGCTTGGCAGGAGGCGGGGGCTGGAGACTACAGGCTACAGAATTGGGGCAAGGGTTGGCAGGAGGCAGGAGGCTGGAGCCTTCAGGCTTGAGGCTAGAGGCTAGAGCCTTGAGGTGAGGATTGGCAGGAGGCAGGAGGCTGGAGTCTTCAGACTTGAGGCTAGTGACTTGAGGCAAGGCTTGGCAGGAGGCTGGAGTATTCAGGCTTGAGGCTAGAGAGGTGAGGCGAGGCTTGGCAGGAGGCAGGAGGCTGGTGTCTTCAGGTTTGAGGCTAGAGACTAGGGACGAGGCTTGGCAGGAGACCAGAGGCTAGAGACTTGAGGCGAGGCTTGACAGGAGGCTGGTGGGTGGAGACTACAGGCTAGAGAATTGGGGCAAGGCTTGGCAGGAGGCTGGAGTATTCAGGCTTGAGGCTAGAGACTTGAAGCGAGGCTTGGCAGGAGGCTGGAGTCTTCAGACTTGAGCTTAGAGACTAGAGGCGAGGATTGGTAGGAGACTAGAGGCTACAGACTTTAGGCGAGGCTTGGCAGGAGGCTGGAGTCTTCAGGCTTGAAGCTAGAGACTATAGGTGAGGCTTGGCAGGAGGCAGGGGGCTGGAGACTACAGGCTAGAGAATTGGGGCAAGGGTTGGCAGGAGGCAGGAGGCTGGAGCCTTCAGGCTTGAGGCTTGAGGCTAGAGACTTGAGGCGAGGCTTGGCAGGAGGAAGGAGGCTGGAGTATGCAGGCTTGACGCTAGAGACTAGAGGCGAGGCTTGGCATGAGGCAGGAGGCCGAATTCTTCAGGCTTGAGAATGGAGGCTAGAGACTTGAAGCAAGGCTTGGCAGGAGGCAGGAGGCTGGAGTCTTCAGGCTTGAGGCTAGAAGCTAGAGACGAGGCGAGGCTTGGCAGGAGGCAGGAGGCTGGAGTCTTCAGGCTTGAGACTAGAGGCTAGAGACTTGAGGTGAGGCTTGGTAGGAGGCAGTAAGCTGGTGTCTTCAGGCTTGAGGCTAGAGACTAGAGGTGAGGCTTGGCAGGAGACTTGAGGCGAGGCTTGGCAGGAGGCAGGAGGCTGGAGTCTTCAGTCTTGAGGCTAGAGGCTAGAGACGAGGCGAGGCTTGGCAGGAGGCAGGAGGCCGGAGTCTTCAGACTTGAGGCTAGAGACCTGACGCACGACTTGACAGGAGGAAGGAGGCTGGATTCTTCAGGCTTGAGAGTAGAGACTGTAGGCGAGGCTTGGCAGGAGGCAGGAGGCTGGAGACTACAGGCTGGAGAATTGGGGCAAGGCTTGGCAGGAGGCAGGAGGCTGGAGTCTTCAGGCTTGAGGCTAGAGACCTGATAAACGGCTCAGCAGGAGGCAGGAGGCTGGAGTCTTCAGGCTTGAGGCTAGAGGCTAGAGACGAGGCAAAGCTTGGCAGGAGGCAGGATGCTGGATTCTTCAGGCTTGAGAATGGAGGCTAGAGACTTGAAGCAAGGCTTGGCAGGAGGCAGGAGGCTGGAGTCTTCAGGCTTGAGGCTAGAGGGTAGAGCCTTGAGGTGAGGCTTAGCAGTAGGCACGAGGCTGGAGTCTTCAGGCTTGAGGCTAGAGACTTGAGGCAAGGCTTGGCAGGAGGAAGGAGGCTGGAGTATGCAGGCTTGACGCTAGAGACTAGAGGCGAGGCTTGGCATGAGGCAGGAGGCCGAATTCTTCAGGCTTGAGAATGGAGGCCAGAGACTTGAAGCAAGGTTTGGCAGGAGGCAGGAGGCTGGAGTCTTCAGGCTTGAGGCTAGAGGCTAAGACGAGGTGAGGCTTGGCAGGAGGAAGGAGGCTGGAGTGTTCAGACTTGAGGCTAGAGACCTGATACACGGTTTAGCAGGAGGCAGGAGGCTGGAGTCTTCAGGCTTGAGGCTAGAGGCTGGAGACGAGGCGAGGCTTGGCAGGAGGCAGGAGGCTGGAGTCTTCAGGCTTGAGGCTAGAGATTGAGGCGAGGCTTGGCAGGAGGCAGGACGCTAGCGTCTTCAGGCTAGAGGCTAGAGACTTGAGGCGAGGCTTGGCAGGAGGCAGGAGGCTGGAGTCTTCAGGTTTGAGGCTAGAGGCTAGAGATGAGGCGAGGCTTGGCAGGAGGCAGGAGGCTGGAGTCTTCAGACTTGAGGCTAGAAACCTGACGCACGACTTGGCAGGGGGAAGGAGGCTGGAGTCTTCAGGCTTGAGGGTAGAGTCTATAGGCGAGGATTGGCAGGAGGCAGGAGGCTGGAGTCATCAGGCTTGAGGCTGGAGAGTAGAGCCTTGAGGCGAGGCTTCGCAGTAGGCAGGAGGCTGTAGTCTTCAGGCTTGATGGTAGAGGCGAGATACTTGAGGCGAGGCTTGGCAGGAGACAGGAGGCTGGGGTCTTCAAGTTTGAGGCTAGGGATTTGAGGCGATGCTTGGCAGGAGGCAGGAGGCTGGCGTCTTCAGGGTAGAGGCTAGAGACTTGAGGCGAGGCTTGGCAGGAGGCAGGAGGCTGGTGTCTGCAGGCTTGAGGCTAGAGACTATAGGTGAGTCTTGGCAGGAGAGTAGAGGCTAGAGACTTGAGGCGAGGCTTGGCAGGAGGCAGGAGGCTGGAGTCTTCAGGCTTGAGAATGGAGGCTAGAGACTTGAAGGAAGGCTTGGCAGGAGGCCGGAGTCTTCAGGTTTGAGGCTAGGGATTTGAGGCGATGCTTGGCAGGAGGCAGGAGGCTGGCGTCTTCAGGGTAGAGGCTAGAGACTTGAGGCGAGGCTTGGCAGGAGGCAGGAGGCTGGTGTCTGCAGGCTTGAGGCTAGAGACTATAGGTGAGTCTTGGCAGGAGAGTAGAGGCTAGAGACTTGAGGCGAGGCTTGGCAGGAGGCAGGAGGCTGGAGTCTTCAGACTTGAGGCTAGAAACCTGACGCACGACTTGGCAGGGGGAAGGAGGCTGGAGTCTTCAGGCTTGAGGGTAGAGTCTATAGGCGAGGATTGGCAGGAGGCAGGAGGCTGGAGTCATCAGGCTTGAGGCTAGAGAGTAGAGCCTTGAGGCGAGGCTTCGCAGTAGGCAGGAGGCTGTAGTCTTCAGGCTTGATAGTAGAGGCGAGATACTTGAGGCGAGGCTTGGCAGGAGACAGGAGGCTGGAGTCTTCAGGCTTGAGACTAGAGGCTAGAGATGTGAGGCAAGGCTTTGCAGGAGGCAGGAGGCTGGACTCTTCAGGCTTGAGGCTAGAGGCTAGAGACTTGAGGCAAGGCTTGGCAGGAGGCAGGAGGATGGAGTCTTCAGACTTGAGGCGAGGCTTGGCAGGAGGCAGGAGGCTGGGGTCTTCAGGTTTGAGGCTAGGGATTTGAGGCGATGCTTGGCAGGAGGCAGGAGGCTGGCGTCTTCAGGGTAGAGGCTAGAGACTTGAGGCGAGGCTTGGCAGGAGGCAGGAGGCTGGTGTCTGCAGGCTTGAGGCTAGAGACTATAGGTGAGTCTTGGCAGGAGAGTAGAGGCTAGAGACTTGAGGCGAGGCTTGGCAGGAGGCAGGAGGCTGGAGTCTTCAGGCTTGAGAATGGAGGCTAGAGACTTGAAGGAAGGCTTGGCAGGAGGCTGGAGTCTTCAGGTTTGAGGCTAGGGATTTGAGGCGATGCTTGACAGGAGGCAGGAGGCTGGCGTCTTCAGGCTAGAGGCTAGAGACTTGAGGTGAGGCTTGGCAGGAGGCTGGTGTCTGCAGGCTTGAGGCTAGAGGCTAGAGACGAGGCGAGACTTGGCAGGAGGCTGGAGTCTTCAGACTTGAGGCTAGAGACCTGATGCAAGACTTGGCAGGAGGAAAGAAGCTGGAGTTTTCAGGCTTGAGGGTAGAGACTATAGGCGAGGCTTGGCAGGAGGCAGGAGGCTGGAAACTAAAGGCTAGAGAATTGAGGTGAGGCTTAGCCGTAGGCATGAGGCTGGAGTCTTCAGGCTTGAGGCTAGAGACATGCGGTGAGGCCTGGCAGGAGGCTGGAGTATTTAGGCTTGAGTCTGGAGACTTGAGACGAGGCTTGGCAGGAGGCTAGAAATTTGAGGCAAGGCTTGGCAGGAGGCAGGAGGCTGGAGTCTTCAGGTTTGAGGCAAGAGTCTAGAGACGAGGTGAGGCTTGGCAGGAGGCTGGAGTCTTCATGCTTGAGGCTAGAGGCTAGAGTCATGAGGCAAGGCTTGGCAGGTGGCAGGAAGCTGGAGTATTCAGGCTGGAGGGTAGAGACTATAGACGATGCTTGGCAGGAGGCTGGAGGGTGGAGACTACAGGCTAGAGAATTGGGGCAAGGCTTGGCAGGAGGCTGGAGTATTCAGGCTTGAGGCTAGAGACTAGAGGCGAGGCTTGGCAGGAGACAGGAGGCTGGAGTCTTCAGGCTTGAGACTAGAGGCTAGAGACATGAGGCAAGGCTTTGCAGGAGGCAGGAGGCTGGAGTCTTCAGGTTTGAGGCAAGAGTCTAGAGACGAGGTGAGGCTTGGCAGGAGGCTGGAGTCTTCATGCTTGAGGCTAGAGGCTAGAGTCATGAGGCAAGGCTTGGCAGGTGGCAGGAAGCTGGAGTATTCAGGCTGGAGGGTAGAGACTATAGACGATGCTTGGCAGGAGGCTGGAGGGTGGAGACTACAGGCTAGAGAATTGGGGCAAGGCTTGGCAGGAGGCTGGAGTATTCAGGCTTGAGGCTAGAGACTAGAGGCGAGGCTTGGCAGGAGACTGGAGGCTACAGACTTCAGGCGAGGCTTGGCAGGAGACAGGAGGCTGGAGTCTTCAGGCTTGAGACTAGAGGCTAGAGACATGAGGCAAGGCTTTGCAGGAGGCAGGAGGCTGGACTCTTCAGGCTTGAGGGTAGAGGCTAGAGATGAGGTAACACTTGGCAGGAGGCTGGAGTCTTCAGGCTTGAGACTAGAGACCTGATGTATGGCTTGGCAGGAGGCAGGTGGCTGGAGTCTTCAGGCTTGAGGGTAGAAACTATATGCGAGGCTTGGCAGGAGACAGGAGGCTGGCGTCTGCAGGCTTGAGGCTAGAGGCTAGAGACGAGGCGAGACTTGGCAGGAGGCAGGAGGCTGGAGTCTTCAGACTTGAGGCTAGAGACCTGATGCAAGACTTGGCAGGAGGAAAGAAGCTGGAGTTTTCAGGCTTGAGGGTAGAGACTATAGGCGAGGCTTGGCAGGAGGCAGGAGGCTGGAGTCTTTAGGCTTGAGGCTAGAGGCTAGAGATGAGGTGACACTTGGCAGGAGGATGGTCTTCAGACTTGAGGCTAGAGACCTGATGCACGGCTTGGCAGGAGGAAGGAGGCTGGAGTCTTCAGGCTTGAGGGTAGAAAGTATATGCGAGGCTTGGCAGGAGACAGGAGGCTGGAGTCTTCAGGCTTGAGGGTAGAGACTTGAGCTGAGGTTTGGCAGGAAGCAGGAGGCTGGATTCTTCAGGCTTGAGGCTAGAGGCTAGGTTCTTGTGGCAACGCTTGGCAGGAGGAACGAGGCTGGAGTCTTCAGGCTTGAGGCTAGAGACTAGAGGCGAGGCTTGGCAGGAGGCAGGAGGCTGGAGTCTTCAGACTTGAGGCGAGGCTTGGCAGGAGGCTGGTGTCTTCAGGCTAGAGGCTAGAGACTTGAGGCAAGGCTTGCCAGGAGGCAGTAGGCTGGTGTCTTTAGGCTGGTGTCTTCAGGCTTGAGGCTAGAGATTAGAGGTGAGGCTTGGCAGGAGACTAGAGGCTAGAGACAAGGTGAGGCTTGGCAGGAGGCAGGAGGCTGGAGTCTTCAGGCTTGAGGTTAGAGACCTGATGTACGGCTTGGCAGGAGGCAGGATGCTGGAGTCTTCAGGCTTGAGTGTAGAAACTATTGGCGAGGCTTGGCAAGAGGCAGGAGGCTGGAGTCTTCAGGCTTGAGGCGAGGCTTGGCAGGAGGCTGGTGTCTTCAGGCTAGAGGCTAGAGACTTGATGCAAGGCTTGCCAGGAGGCAGTAGGCTGGTGTCTTCAGGCTTGAGGCTAGAGATTAGAGGTGAGGCTTGGCAGGAGACTAGAGGCTAGAGATGAGGCGAGGATAGAGACGAGGTGAGGCTTGGCAGGAGGCAGGAGGCTGGAGTCTTCAGGCTTGAGGTTAGAGACCTGATGTACGGCTTGGCAGGAGGCAGGAGGCTGGAGTCTTCAGGCTTGAGGGTAGAAACTATTGGCGAGGCTTGGCAAGAGGCAGGAGGCTGGAGTCTTCAGGCTTGAGGCTAGAGACTTGAGCTGAGGCTTGGCAGGAAGCAGGAGGCTGGATTCCTCAGGCTTGAGGCTAGAGGCTATGTACTTGTGGCGATGCTTGGCTGGAGGAACGAGGCTGGAGTCTTCAGGCTTGAGGCTAGAGACTAGAGGCGAGGCTTGGCAGGAGGCAGGAGGCTGGAGTCTTCAGACTTGAGGCGAGGCTTGGCAGGAGGCAAGAGGCTGGCGTCTTCAGGCTAGAGGCTAGAGACTTGAGGCGAGGCTTGCCAGGAGGCAGTAGGCTGGTGTCTTCAGGCTTGAGGCTAGAGATTAGAGGAGAGGCTTGGCAGGAGAATAGAGGCTAGAGATGGTGCGAGGCTTGGCAGGAGGCAGGAGGCTGGAGTCTTCAGGCTTGAGGCTAGAGGCTAAGACGAGGCGAGGCTTGGCAGGAGGAAGGAGTCTGGAGTCTTCAGGCTAGAGAATTGGGGCAAGGCTTGGCAGGAGGCAGGAGGCTGGAGTTTTCAGGCTTGACGCTAGAGGCTAGATCCTTGAGGTGAGGCTTGGCAGGAGGCAGGAGAATGGAGTCTTCAGACTTGAGGCTAGTGACTTGAGGCGAGGCTTGGCAGGAGGCTGGAGTATTCAGGCTTGAGGCTAGAGACCTGACGCACGACTTGACAGGAGGAAGGAGGCTGGATTCTTCAGGCTTGAGGGTAGCGACTGTAGGCGAGGCTTGGCAGTAGGCAGGAGGCTGGAGACTACAGGCTGGAGAATTGGGGCAAGGCTTGGCAGGAGGCAGGAGGCTGGAGTCTTCAGGCTTGAGGCTAGAGAGTAGAGCCTTGAGGTGAGGCTTAGCAGTAGGCACGAGGCTGGAGTCTTCAGGCTTGAGGCTAGAGACTTGAGGCAAGGCTTGGCAGGAGGAAGGAGGCTGGAGTATGCAGGCTTGACGCTAGAGACTAGAGGCGAGGCTTGGCATGAGGCAGGAGGCCGAATTCTTCAGGCTTGAGAATGGAGGCTAGAGACTTGAAGCAAGGCTTGGCAGGAGGCAGGAGGCTGGAGTCTTCAGGCTTGAGGCTAGAGGCTAAGACGAGGCGAGGCTTGGCAGGAGGAAGGAGGCTGGAGTGTTCAGACTTGAGGCTAGAGACCTGATACACGGCTTAGCTGGAGGCAGGAGGCTGGAAACTTCAGGCTTGAGGCTAGAGGCTAGAGACGAGGCGAGGCTTCGCAGTAGGCAGGAGGCTGTAGTCTTCAGGCTTGATGGTAGAGGCTAGAGATTTGAGGCAAGGCTTTGCAGGAGGGAGGAGGGTGGACTCTTCAGGCTTGAGGCTAGAGGCTAGAGATTTGAGGCGAGGCTTGGCAGGAGGCATGAGAATGGAGTCTTCAGACTTGAGGCGAGTCTTGGCAGGAGGCAGGAGGCTGGAGTCTTCAGGCTTGAGAATGGAGGCTAGAGACTTGAAGGAAGGCTTGGCAGGAGGCAGGAGGCTGGAATCTTCAGGTTTGAGGCTAGGGATTTGAGGCGATGCTTGACAGGAGGCAGGAGGCTGGCGTCTTCAGGCTAGAGGCTAGAGACTTGAGGTGAGGCTTGGCAGGAGGCAGGAGGCTGTCGTCTTCAGGCTTGAGGCTAGAGACTAGAGGCGAGGCTTGGCAGGAGGCAGGAGGCTGGAGTCTTCAGACTTGAGGCGAGGCTTGGCAGGAGGCAAGAGGCTGGCGTCTTCAGACTAGAGGCTAGAGACTTGAGGCGAGGCTTGCCAGGAGGCAGTAGGCTGGTGTCCTCAGGCTTGAGGCTAGAGATTAGAGGAGAGGCTTGGCAGGAGAGTAGAGGCTAGAGACGGAGCGAGGCTTGGCAGGAGGCAGGAGGCTGGAGTCTTCAGGCTTGAGGCTAGAGGCTAAGACAAGGCGAGGCTTGGCAGGAGGAAGGAGTCTGGAGTCTTCAGGCTTGGCGCTAGAGGCTAGAGCCTTGGGGTGAGGCTTAGCAGTACGCACGAGGCTGTCGTCTTCAGGCTTGAGGCTAGAGACTTGACCCGAGGCTTGGCAGGCGGCAGGATGCTGGCGTCTTCAGGCTAGAGGCTAGAGACTTGAGGCGAGGCTTGGCAGGAGGCAGGAGGCTGGAGTCTTCATGCTTGAGAATGGAGGCTAGTGACTTGAAGGAAGGCTTGGCAGGAGGCAGGAGGCTGGAGTCTTCAGGCTTGAGGCTAGAGACCTGACGCACGACTTGGCAGGAGGCAGGAGGCTGGAGTCTTCAGGCTTGAGGGTAGAGGCTAGAGATGAGGCGAGGCTTGGCAGGAGGCAGGATGCTGGAGTCTTCAGACTTGAGACTAGAGACCTGACGCAAGACTTGGCAGGAGGAAAGAGGCTGGAGTCTTCAGGCTTGAGGCTAGAGACTAGGGGCGAGGATTGGCAGGAGACCAGAGGCTACAGACTTTAGGCGAGGCTTGGTAGGAGGCAGGAGGCTGGAGTCTTCAGGCTTGAGGCTAGAGACTATAGGCGAGGCTTGGCAGGAGGCAGGGGGCTGGAGACTACAGGCTAGAGAATTGGGGCAATGGTTGGCAGGAGACAGGAGGCTGGAGCCTTCAGACTTGAGGCTAGAGACCTGACGCACGACTTGGCAGGAGGAAAGAAGCTGGAATCTTCAGGCTTGAGGGTAGAGACTATAGGCGAGGCTTGGCAAGAGGCAGGAGGCTGGAAACTACAGGCTAGAAAATTGAGGTGAGCCTTAGCCGTAGGCACGAGGCTGGAGTCTTCAGGCTTGAGGCTAGAGGCTAGAGACGAGGCGAGGCTTGGCAGGAGGCAGGAGGCTGGAAACTACAGGCTAGAGAATTGGGGTGAGGCTTAGCCTTAGGCACGAGGCTGGAGTCTTCAGGCTTGAGGCTAGAGACATGCGGTGAGGCCTGGCAGGAGGCTGGAGTACTTAGGCTTGAGGCTAGAGAGGTGAGGCGAGGCTTGGCAGGAGGCAGGAGGCTGGTGTCTTCAGGTTTGAGGCTAGAGACTAGGGACGAGGCTTGGCAGGAGACCAGAGGCTACAGACTTGAGGCGAGGCTTGGCAGAAGGCAGGAGGCTGGAGTCTTCAGGCTAGAGGCTAGAAACTTGAGGCAAGGCTTGGCAGGAGACTGGAGGCTAGAGACTTGAGGCGAGGCTTGGCAGGAGGCTGGTGGGTGGAGACTACAGGCTGGAGAATTGGGGCAAGGCTTGGCAGGAGGCTGGAGTATTCAGGCTTGAGGCTAGAGACTTGAAGCGAGGCTTGGCAGGAGGCTGGAGTCTTCAGACTTGAGCTTAGAGACTAGAGGCGAGGATTGGTAGGAGGCAGGGGGCTGGAGACTACAGGCTAGAGAATTGGGGCAAGGGTTGGCAGGAGGCAGGAGGCTGGAGCCTTCAGGCTTGAGGCTTGAGGCTAGAGACTTGAGGCGAGGCTTGGCAGGAGGAAGGAGGCTGGAGTATGCAGGCTTGACGCTAGAGACTAGAGGCGAGGCTTGGCATGAGGCAGGAGGCCGAATTCTTCAGGCTTGAGAATGGAGGCTAGAGACTTGAAGCAAGGCTTGGCAGGAGGCAGGAGGCTGGAGTCTTCAGGCTTGAGGCTAGAAGCTAGAGACGAGGCGAGGCTTGGCAGGAGGCAGGAGGCTGGAGTCTTCAGGCTTGAGACTAGAGGCTAGAGACGAGGCGAGGCTTGGCAGGAGGCAGGAGGCTGGAGTCTTCAGGCTTGAGGCTAGAGAGTAGAGCCTTGAGGTGAGGCTTAGCAGTAGGCACGAGGCTGGAGTCTTCAGGCTTGAGGCTAGAGACTTGAGGCAAGGCTTGGCAGGAGGAAGGAGGCTGGAGTATGCAGGCTTGACGCTAGAGACTAGAGGCGAGGCTTGGCATGAGGCAGGAGGCCGAATTCTTCAGGCTTGAGAATGGAGGCTAGAGAATTGAAGCAAGGCTTGGCAGGAGGCAGGAGGCTGGAGTCTTCAGGCTTGAGGCTAGAGGCTAAGACGAGGCGAGGCTTGGCAGGAGGAAGGAGGCTGGAGTGTTCAGACTTGAGGCTAAAGACCTGATAAACGGCTCAGCAGGAGGCAGGAGGCTGGAGTCTTCAGGCTTGAGGCTAGAGGCTAGAGACGAGGCAAAGCTTGGCAGGAGGCAGGATGCTGGATTCTTCAGGCTTGAGAATGGAGGCTAGAGACTTGAAGCAAGGCTTGGCAGGAGGCAGGAGGCTGGAGTCTTCAGGCTTGAGGCTGGAGGGTAGAGCCTTGAGGTGAGGCTTAGCAGTAGGCACGAGGCTGGAGTCTTCAGGCTTGAGGCTAGAGACTTGAGGCGAGGCTTGGCAGGAGGAAGGAGGCTGGAGTGTTCAGACTTGAGGCTAGAGACCTGATACACGGTTTAGCAGGAGGCAGGAGGCTGGAGTCTTCAGGCTTGAGGCTAGAGATTGAGGCGAGGCTTGGCAGGAGGCAGGACGCTAGCGTCTTCAGGCTAGAGGCTAGAGACTTGAGGCGAGGCTTGCCAGGAGGCAGGAGGCTGGTGTCTTCAGGCTTGAGGCTAGAGACTAGAGGTGAGGCTTGGTAGGAGACTTGAGGCTAGAGACTTGAAGCGAGGCTTGGCAGGAGGCAGGAGGCTGGAGTCTTCAGGTTTGAGGCTAGAGGCTAGAGATGAAGCGAGGCTTGGCAGGAGGCAGGAGGCTGGAGTCTTCAGGCTTGAGGCTAGAGGCTAGAGACGAGGCGAGGCTTGGCAGGAGGCAGGAGGCTGGAGCCTTCAGGCTTGAGGCTAGAGATTGAGGCGAGGCTTGGCAGGAGGCAGGACGCTAGCGTCTTCAGGCTAGAGGCTAGAGACTTGAGGCGAGGCTTGCCAGGAGGCAGTAGGCTGGTGTCTTCAGGCTTGAGGCTAGAGACTAGAGGTGAGGCTTGGTAGGAGACTTGAGGCTAGAGACTTGAAGCGAGGCTTGGCAGGAGGCAGGAGGCTGGAGTCTTCAGACTTGAGGCTAGAAACCTGACGCACGACTTGGCAGGGGGAAGGAGGCTGGAGTCTTCAGGCTTGAGGGTAGAGTCTATAGGCGAGGATTGGCAGGAGGCAGGAGGCTGGAGTCATCAGGCTTGAGGCTAGAGAGTAGAGCCTTGAGGCGAGGCTTCGCAGTAGGCAGGAGGCTGTAGTCTTCAGGCTTGATGGTAGAGGCGAGATACTTGAGGCGAGGCTTGGCAGGAGACAGGAGGCTGGGGTCTTCAGGTTTGAGGCTAGGGATTTGAGGCGATGCTTGGCAGGAGGCAGGAGGCTGGCGTCTTCAGGGTAGAGGCTAGAGACTTGAGGCGAGGCTTGGCAGGATGCAGGAGGCTGGTGTCTGCAGGCTTGAGGCTAGAGACTTGAGGCGAGGCTTGGCAGGAGGAAGGAGGCTGGAGTGTTCAGACTTGAGGCTAGAGACCTGATACACGGTTTAGCAGGAGGCAGGAGGCTGGAGTCTTCAGGCTTGAGGCTAGAGATTGAGGCGAGGCTTGGCAGGAGGCAGGACGCTAGCGTCTTCAGGCTAGAGGCTAGAGACTTGAGGCGAGGCTTGCCAGGAGGCAGGAGGCTGGTGTCTTCAGGCTTGAGGCTAGAGACTAGAGGTGAGGCTTGGTAGGAGACTTGAGGCTAGAGACTTGAAGCGAGGCTTGGCAGGAGGCAGGAGGCTGGAGTCTTCAGGTTTGAGGCTAGAGGCTAGAGATGAAGCGAGGCTTGGCAGGAGGCAGGAGGCTGGAGTCTTCAGGCTTGAGGCTAGAGGCTAGAGACGAGGCGAGGCTTGGCAGGAGGCAGGAGGCTGGAGCCTTCAGGCTTGAGGCTAGAGATTGAGGCGAGGCTTGGCAGGAGGCAGGACGCTAGCGTCTTCAGGCTAGAGGCTAGAGACTTGAGGCGAGGCTTGCCAGGAGGCAGTAGGCTGGTGTCTTCAGGCTTGAGGCTAGAGACTAGAGGTGAGGCTTGGTAGGAGACTTGAGGCTGGAGCCTTCAGGCTTGAGGCTAGAGATTGAAGCGAGGCTTGGCAGGAGGCAGGAGGCTGGAGTCTTCAGACTTGAGGCTAGAAACCTGACGCACGACTTGGCAGGGGGAAGGAGGCTGGAGTCTTCAGGCTTGAGGGTAGAGTCTATAGGCGAGGATTGGCAGGAGGCAGGAGGCTGGAGTCATCAGGCTTGAGGCTAGAGAGTAGAGCCTTGAGGCGAGGCTTCGCAGTAGGCAGGAGGCTGTAGTCTTCAGGCTTGATGGTAGAGGCGAGATACTTGAGGCGAGGCTTGGCAGGAGACAGGAGGCTGGGGTCTTCAGGTTTGAGGCTAGGGATTTGAGGCGATGCTTGGCAGGAGGCAGGAGGCTGGCGTCTTCAGGGTAGAGGCTAGAGACTTGAGGCGAGGCTTGGCAGGAGGCAGGAGGCTGGTGTCTGCAGGCTTGAGGCTAGAGACTTGAGGCGAGGCTTGGCAGGAGGAAGGAGGCTGGAGTGTTCAGACTTGAGGCTAGAGACCTGATACACGGTTTAGCAGGAGGCAGGAGGCTGGAGTCTTCAGGCTTGAGGCTAGAGATTGAGGCGAGGCTTGGCAGGAGGCAGGACGCTAGCGTCTTCAGGCTAGAGGCTAGAGACTTGAGGCGAGGCTTGCCAGGAGGCAGGAGGCTGGTGTCTTCAGGCTTGAGGCTAGAGACTAGAGGTGAGGCTTGGTAGGAGACTTGAGGCTAGAGACTTGAAGCGAGGCTTGGCAGGAGGCAGGAGGCTGGAGTCTTCAGGTTTGAGGCTAGAGGCTAGAGATGAAGCGAGGCTTGGCAGGAGGCAGGAGGCTGGAGTCTTCAGGCTTGAGGCTAGAGGCTAGAGACGAGGCGAGGCTTGGCAGGAGGCAGGAGGCTGGAGCCTTCAGGCTTGAGGCTAGAGATTGAGGCGAGGCTTGGCAGGAGGCAGGACGCTAGCGTCTTCAGGCTAGAGGCTAGAGACTTGAGGCGAGGCTTGCCAGGAGGCAGTAGGCTGGTGTCTTCAGGCTTGAGGCTAGAGACTAGAGGTGAGGCTTGGTAGGAGACTTGAGGCTAGAGACTTGAAGCGAGGCTTGGCAGGAGGCAGGAGGCTGGAGTCTTCAGACTTGAGGCTAGAAACCTGACGCACGACTTGGCAGGGGGAAGGAGGCTGGAGTCTTCAGGCTTGAGGGTAGAGTCTATAGGCGAGGATTGGCAGGAGGCAGGAGGCTGGAGTCATCAGGCTTGAGGCTAGAGAGTAGAGCCTTGAGGCGAGGCTTCGCAGTAGGCAGGAGGCTGTAGTCTTCAGGCTTGATGGTAGAGGCGAGATACTTGAGGCGAGGCTTGGCAGGAGACAGGAGGCTGGGGTCTTCAGGTTTGAGGCTAGGGATTTGAGGCGATGCTTGGCAGGAGGCAGGAGGCTGGCGTCTTCAGGGTAGAGGCTAGAGACTTGAGGCGATGCTTGACAGGAGGCAGGAGGCTGGCGTCTTCAGGCTAGAGGCTAGAGACTTGAGGTGAGGCTTGGCAGGAGGCAGGAGGCTGGTGTCTGCAGGCTTGAGGCTAGAGGCTAGAGACGAGGCGAGACTTGGCAGGAGGCAGGAGGCTGGAGTCTTCAGACTTGAGGCTAGAGACCTGATGCAAGACTTGGCAGGAGGAAAGAAGCTGGAGTTTTCAGGCTTGAGGGTAGAGACTATAGGCGAGGCTTGGCAGGAGGCAGGAGGCTGGAAACTAAAGGCTAGAGAATTGAGGTGAGGCTTAGCCGTAGGCATGAGGCTGGAGTCTTCAGGCTTGAGGCTAGAGACATGCGGTGAGGCCTGGCAGGAGGCTGGAGTATTTAGGCTTGAGTCTGGAGACTTGAGGCGAGGCTTGGCAGGAGGCAGGAGACTAGAAATTTGAGGCAAGGCTTGGCAGGAGGCAGGAGGCTGGAGTCTTCAGGTTTGAGGCAAGAGTCTAGAGACGAGGTGAGGCTTGGCAGGAGGCTGGAGTCTTCATGCTTGAGGCTAGAGGCTAGAGTCATGAGGCAAGGCTTGGCAGGTGGCAGGAAGCTGGAGTATTCAGGCTGGAGGGTAGAGACTATAGGCGATGCTTGGCAGGAGGCTGGAGGGTGGAGACTACAGGCTAGAGAATTGGGGCAAGGCTTGGCAGGAGGCTGGAGTATTCAGGCTTGAGGCTAGAGACTAGAGGCGAGGCTTGGCAGGAGACTGGAGGCTACAGACCAGGCGAGGCTTGGCAGGAGGCAGGAGGCTGGAGTCTTCAGGGTTGAGGCTAGAGGCTAGGTTCTTGTGGCGACGCTTGGCAGGAGGCAGGAGTCTGGAGTCTTTAGGCTTGAGGCTAGAGATTAGAGGTGAGGCTTGGCAGGAGACTAGAGGCTAGAGACGAGGCGAGGCTAGAGACGAGGTGAGGCTTGGCAGGAGGCAGGAGGCTGGAGTCTTCAGGCTTGAGGTTAGAGACCTGATGTACTGCTTGGCAGGAGGCAGGAGGCCGGAGTCTTCAGGCTTGAGGGTAGAAACTATTGGCGAGGCTTGGCAAGAGGCAGGAGGCTGGAGTGTTCAGGCTTGAGGCTAGAGACTTGAGCTGAGGCTTGGCAGGAAGCAGGAGGCTGGATTCCTCAGGCTTGAGGCTAGAGGCTATGTACTTGTGGCGATGCTTGGCTGGAGGAACGAGGCTGGAGTCTTCAGGCTTTAGGCTAGAGACTAGAGGCAAGACTTGGCAGGAGGCAGGAGGCTGGAGTCTTCAGACTTGAGGCGAGGCTTGGCAGGAGGCAAGAGGCTGGCGTCTTCAGGCTAGAAGCTAGAGACTTGAGGCGAGGCTTGCCAGGAGGCAGTAGGCTGGTGTCTTCAGACTTGAGGCTAGAGATTAGAGGAGAGGCTTGGCAGGAGAATAGAGGCTAGAGACGGTGCGAGGCTTGGCAGGAGGCAGGAGGCTGGAGTCTTCAGGCTTGAGGCTAGAGGCTAAGACGAGGCGAGGCTTGGCAGGAGGAAGGAGTCTGGAGTCTTCAGGCTGGAGAATTGGGGCAAGGCTTGGCAGGAGGCAGGAGGCTGGAGTCTTCAGGCTTGACGCTAGAGGCTAGAGCCTTCAGGTGAGGCTTGGCAGGAGGCAGGAGGCTGGAGTCTTCAGACTTGAGGCTAGTGACTTGAGGCGAGGCTTGGCAGGAGGCTGGAGTATTCAGGCGAGGCTAGAGAGGTGAGGCGAGGCTTGGCAGGAGGCAGGAGGCTGGTGTCTTCAGGTTTGAGGCTAGAGACTAGGGACGAAGCTTGGCAAGAGACAGGAGGCTGGAGTCTTCAGGCTTGAGGCTAGAGGTTGGAGAGATGAGGCGAGGCTTGGCAGAAGGCAGGAGGCTGGAGTGTTCAGGCTAGAGGCTAGAAACTTGAGGCGAGGCTTGGCAGGAGACTGGAGGCTAGAGACTTGAGGCGAGGCTTGGCAGGAGGCTGGAGTCTTCAGGCTTGAGGCTAGAAGCTAGAGACGAGGCGAGGCTTGGCAGGAGGCAGGAGGCTGGAGTCTTCAGGCTTGAGAGTAGAGGCTAGAGACTTGAGGCGAGGCTTGGCGGGAGGCAGTAGGCTGGTGTCTTCAGGCTTGAGGCTAGAGATTAGAGGTGAGGCTTGGCAGGAGACTTGAGGCGAGGCTTGGCAGGAGGCAGGAGGCTGGAGTCTTCAGGCTTGAGGCTAGAGGCTAGAGACGAGGCGAGGCTTGGCAGGAGGCAGGAGGCTGGAGTCTTCAGACTTGAGGCTAGAGACCTGACGCACGACTTGACAGGAGGAAGGAGACTGGATTCTTCAGGCTTGAGAGTAGAGAATGTAGGCGAGGCTTGGCTGGAGGCAGGAGGCTGGAGACTACAGGCTGGAGAATTGGGGCAAGGCTTGGCAGGAGGCAGGAGGCTGGAGTTTTCAGGCTTGAGGCTAGAGACATGCGGTGAGGCCTGGCAGGAGGCTGGAGTATTTAGGCTTGAGTCTGGAGACTTGAGGTGAGGCTTGGCAGGAGGCAGGAGGCTAGAAATTTGAGGCAAGGCTTGGCAGGAGGCAGGAGGCTGGAGTCTTCAGGTTTGAGGCAAGAGTCTAGAGATGAGGTGAGGCTTGGCAGGAGGCTGGAGTCTTCATGCTGGAGGCTGGAGACTTCATGCTGGAGGCTGGAGACTTCATGCTTGAGGCTAGAGGCTAGAGTCATGAGGCAAGGCTTGGCAGGTGGCAGGAAGCTGGAGTATTCAGGCTGGAGGGTAGAGACTATAGGCGATGCTTGACAGGAGGCTGGAGGGTGGAGACTACAGGCTAGAGAATTGGGGCAAGGCTTGGCAGGAGGCTGGAGTATTCAGGCTTGAGGCTAGAGACTAGAGGCGAGGCTTGGCAGGAGACTGGAGGCTACAGACTTCAGGCGAGGCTTGGCAGGAGACAGGAGGCTGGAGTCTTCAGGCTTGAGACTAGAGGCTAGAGACGTGAGGCAAGGCTTTGCAGGAGGCAGGAGGCTGGACTCTTCAGGCTTGAGGCTAGAGACTTGAGGCGAGGCTTGGCAGGAGGCAGGAGACTGGAGTCTTTAGGCTTGAGGCTAGAGGCTAGAGATGAGGTAACACTTGGCAGGAGGCTGGAGTCTTCAGGCTTGAGACTAGAGACCTGATGTATGGCTTGGCAGGAGGCAGGTGGCTGGTGTCTTCAGGTTTGAGGCTAGAGACTAGAGGCGAGGCTTGGCAGGAGACCAGAGGCTACAGACTTGAGGCGAGGCTTGGCAGGAGTAACGAGGCTGGAGTCTTCAGGATTGAGGCTAGAGCCTAGGTGCGAAGCTTGGCAAGAGACAGCAGGCTGGAGTCTTCAGGCTTGAGGCTAGAGGTTGGAGACATGAGGCGAGGCATGGCAGAAGGCAGGAGGCTGGAGTCTTCAGGCTTGAGGCTAGAGATTAGAGGTGAGGTTGGCAGGAGACTTGAGGCTAGGCTTGGCATGAGGCAGGATGCTGGAGTCTTAAGGCTTGAGGCTAGAGTCTTGAGCTGAGGCTTGGCAGGAAGCAGGAGGCTGGATTCCTCAGGCTTGAGGCTAGAGGCTATGTACTTGTGGCGATGCTTGGCTGGAGGAATGAGGCTGGAGTCTTCAGGCTTGAGGCTAGAGACTAGAGGCGAGGCTTGGCAGGAGGCAGGAGGCTGGAGTCTTCAGGCTTGAGGGTAGAAAGTATATGCGAGGCTTGGCAGGAGACAGGAGGCTGGAGTCTTCAGTCTTGAGGGTAGAGACTTGAGCTGAGGTTTGGCAGGAAGCAGGAGACTGGAGTCTTTAGGCTTGAGGCTAGAGGCTAGAGATGAGGTGACACTTGGCAGGAGGCTGAAGTCTTCAGGCTTGAGACTAGAGACCTGATGTATGGCTTGGCAGGAGGCAGGTGGCTGGAGTCTTCAGGCTTGAGGGTAGAAACTATATGCGAGGCTTGGCAGGAGACAGGAGGCTGGATTCTTCAGGCTTGAGGCTAGAGGCTAGGTTCTTGTGGCGACGCTTGGCAGGAGGCAGGAGTCTGGAGTCTTTAGGCTTGAGGCTAGAGGCTAGAGATGAGGCTTGGCAGGAGGCAGGAGGCTGGAGTCTTCAGACTTGAGGCGAGGCTTGGCAGGAGGAAGGAGGCTGGAGTCTTCAGGCTTGAGGGTAGAAAGTATATGCGAGGCTTGGCAGGAGACAGGAGGCTGGAGTCTTCAGTCTTGAGGGTAGAGACTTGAGCTGAGGTTTGGCAGGAAGCAGGAGGCTGGATTCTTCAGGCTTGAGGCTAGAGGCTAGGTTCTTGTGGCAACACTTGGCAGGAGGAACGAGGCTGGAGTCTTCAGGCTTGAGGCTAGAGACTAGAGGCGAGGCTTGGCAGGAGGCAGGACGCTGGAGTCTTCAGACTTGAGGTGAGGCTTGGCAGGAGGCTGGCGTCTTCAGGCTAGAGGCTAGAGACTTGAGGCAAGGCTTGCCAGGAGGCAGTAGGCTGGTGTCTTCAGGCTTGAGGCTAGAGATTAGAGGTGAGGCTTGGCAGGAGACTAGAGGCTAGAGACGAAGTGAGGCTTGGCAGGAGGCAGGAGGCTGGAGTCTTCAGGCTTGAGGGTAGAAACTATTGGCGAGGCTTGGCAAGAGGCAGGAGGCTGGAGTCTTTAGGCTTGAGGCTAGAGACTAGAGGCGAAGCTTGGCAGGAGGCAGGAGGCTGGAGTCTTCAGACTTGAGGCGAGGCTTGGCAGGAGGCTGGCGTCTTCAGGCTAGAGGCTAGAGACTTGAGGCAAGGCTTGCCAGGAGGCAGTAGGCTGGTGTCTTCAGGCTTGAGGCTAGAGATTAGAGGTGAGGCTTGGCAGGAGACTAGAGGCTAGAGACGAGGTGAGGCTTGGCAGGAGGCAGGAGGCTGGAGTCTTCAGGCTTGAGGCTAGAGGCTAGAGACTTGAGGCGAGGCTTGGCTGGAGGCAGGAGACTGGAGTCTTTAGGCTTGAGGCTAGAGGCTAGAGATGAGGTGACACTTGGCAGGAGGCTGAAGTCTTCAGGCTTGAGACTAGAGACCTGATGTATGGCTTGGCAGGAGGCAGGTGGCTGGAGTCTTCAGGCTTGAGGGTAGAAACTATATGCGAGGCTTGGCAGGAGACAGGAGGCTGGATTCTTCAGGCTTGAGGCTAGAGGCTAGGTTCTTGTGGCGACGCTTGGCAGGAGGCAGGAGTCTGGAGTCTTTAGGCTTGAGGCTAGAGGCTAGAGATGAGGTGACACTTGGCAGGAGGATGGAGTCTTCAGACTTGAGGCTAGAGACCTGATGCACGGCTTGGCAGGAGGAAGGAGGCTGGAGTCTTCAGGCTTGAGGGTAGAAAGTATATGCGAGGCTTGGCAGGAGACAGGAGGCTGGATTCTTCAGGCTTGAGGGTAGAGACTTGAGCTGAGGTTTGGCAGGAAGCAGGAGGCTGGATTCTTCAGGCTTGAGGCTAGAGGCTAGGTTCTTGTGGCAACGCTTGGCAGGAGGAACGAGGCTGGATTCTTCAGGCTTGAGGCTAGAGGCTGGGTTCTTGTGGCAACGCTTGGCAGGAGGAACGAGGCTGGAGTCTTCAGGCTTGAGGCTAGAGACTAGAGGCGAGGCTTGGCAGGAGGCAGGAGGCTGGAGTCTTCAGGCTTGAGGCTGGAGACTTGAGGTGAGGCTTGGCAGGAGGAATGAGGCTGGAGTCTTGAGGCTTGAGGCTAGAGACTAGAGGCTTGGCTTGGCAGGATGCAGGAGGGGGGAGTCTTCAGCCTTGAGACTAGAGGCTAGAGACTTGAGGCAAGGCTTGGCAGGAGGCAGGAGGCTGGAGTCTTCAGGCTTGAGGCTAGAGGCTGGAGACTTGAGGTGAGGCTTGGCAGGATGCAGTAGGCTGGAGTCTTCAGGCTTGGGGTGCAGTGCTGCTGGAGCTCACCGAAGCATAAAATAGAGTCAAAATAAACAAATGGGGAACGTGACAGCTCTCAGGAAGCGAGAACTGTGTTTTTCTGCTCCATCGAGAAGGTGAAATGGGAGCATTCTTAGAGAATTTACAGCCTCTTCAAAGATACCTGAGACATGAGGTGCATGTGGCAGGGAATTCGGAGGATTACAGACTACAAGCCTACCCTGCGCTTCACTCCCTGAGAAGTTGAATGTCTTGATGTGCAGAACTAAGAGCTGGCGAGGAAGACACCCCATCTCCCCAGGGGATCAGACCCTCCGTATTGCTGAAGCTGATGTTAGGAAGACCCAGGCCAGAGCCAACGCGTGCAAAACTGCAGGACTCTATAATATACCAGGCTGGGTTCTGAAAAACTGCACAGCCCAGCTGACAGAGGTGCTGACAGATAGATTTAACATCTCTTTGAAACAATCCATTGTCTCCTCAGTTTTCAAGGCGGCAACCATCAAAGAAGATGATTGTAACCTGCCTAAATGACTACTGTCCGGTGGCATTATTAGTTTAGATTATTAGATTATGAAGATACGCAGTCCTCTTTTATTGCCATTTAGTAATGCATGGAATAAGAAATGATACAGTATTCCTCTGATGTGATATTACAGAAACACAGAACAGAAAAACTGACAAAAACCACATAATTATAACATATAGTTACAACAGTGCAACAATACTATAACTTGATGAAGAACAGGCCATGGGCACAGCAAAAAAGTTCAAAGTCTCTCGAAAGTCCCACATCTTAGGCAGACAGGAGAGGAAGAAAACTCTCCCTGCCATGCCCGACCACAGTCCGACTCTGAGTCGTCTGAAAACTTTGAGCTCTGATCAGCCCTCTGACACCAAGTACTGAGCACCATCTCCGCCGAAGGCTTCGACCCCAGCCTCGGTCGCCAGCGGCAGGCAAAGCCGAGGATTTTGGGGCCTTCCCTCCAGAGATTCTCGATCGCACAGTAGCAGCGGCAGCGAACCGGGCATTTCAGAAATTTCCCCAGACGTTCCTCTGTGTTTCTCACGTCTGTCTCCATCAAATTAGAATTGTCCACAGCCCCTACTTAACAAACGATATCATTTCACCGGAGATCTGCTCACACTGCGTCGCGCCGCCATCTTCTCCTCCCTCCATTAACATCAACCATTATGAAATGCTTTTAGCGGCTGGTCATGAAGCACATTAAAGCCTTTCTACTGGCTACTTCGGACCCTTTTCAGTTCGCTTATTGCTCAAATCGATCCACCGATGATGCAATAGCCCCTGCTCACCTCCCTGTACTGTCCCACCTAGGAAATGGGTCTCACATGGCAGACTGCTGTTTATAGATGTCAGTTCAACATTCAACACAATCATACCCCAGAAACTAGTGGGAAAGCTATTCTTGCTGGGTCTCAACACCTCCCTCTGCATTTAGATAATGGACTTCTTAACAGTAAGGCTGGGCAGCAACGTCTCTCATCCCATCACGCTGAGCACTGGTGCTCCCCAAGGCTGCATGCTCAGCCCGCTGCTGTTCAAATTGCTGATACATGACTGTGTCACAGATCCAGCTCAAACCGTGTCGTCAGGTTTGCGGATGACACAACAGTGGTTGGGTTTATCAAGAACAATGATGAGATGGAGTATAGCGAAGAAGTAGAGCTGCTGGTGGGTTGGTGAGAGAAGAACAACCTCAGCCTGAACATGGAGAAGACAAAGGAAATCATTGTGGACTTCAGGAAGGAGTAGATGAACCATCCCCCTCTGCAAAAAACATGGTTCCTCTATAGAGAGAGTTAAGTGCACCAAGTTCCTGGGAGTTCACGTCATGAATGACCTCACCTGGTCCCTTAATATCACCTCCTTGAAAAAGAAGACACAGCGGCACCTCCACTTCCTAAGAAGACTGAGACAAGCAAGGCTCCCATCCCCTAATCTTAACTGCGTTTTACAGGAGCACTATTGAGAGCCTCCTGACAAGTTGCAAATCCATCTGGTATGGGAGCAATCGAGAATCGGACTTCAAGTCCCCACAGAGGGCTGTGAGAACAGCTGTGAGAATCATAGGAGTCTTCCTACCATCCATCGGGGACACTTATCAGGAGTGCTGCATGGCAAGGTCCTTAGTATCATTAAGGATCCCACCCACCCATCCAGCATCCTCTTTGACTTTCTACCATCAGGCAGGAGACTACAATGCATAAAAACAAGAATGGTCTGGATAAGAAGCAGTTTCTTCTCCCAGGCCATTAGGCTTCTGAATTCCTGCTGCATTGTATTCAAATTGTCACTGGTTAATCTGTTCCTTATTTTCCAATGTTTAAAATTTATGCACTTTAGTTTGTAATTTATGTGTGAGTCATCTGTAGGTTTTATCTTTACCTTCATAAGTTATCGTGTGTTATGTGTACTACTGTGCTTTACACCCCGGTTTGAAGAAATGTTGTCTTGTTTCCATATACATGTATATAGTTAAATGACAATAAAATTGATTTGACTTGAAACTCTTTCCCATACAAACTGATTCACACCCCAAACCAAACTCAAAGCTTCTCTGTCAATCTGTGTGTAGTTTTTCTCTGCAATGGTAAGGGGCCAGATGCAAAAGCTATGGAGCATTCACTTCCATCACTCATAACATAATACCTGTACATGACTGCACCTAGCCCATAAGAAGAGGGGTCACAGGCAAGCTTCACTGGACAATGGGGATTATAATGTGGGAATGCAATGTCTGATGTCATCATTTCCTTTAACTTTTTGGAAAGCTATTTCACACTGCTTTGCCCATTGCCATTACTTCCTGATCTGTAGTAATGAATTCAAGGGGTGGAACACAGTAGCCAGGTTTAGTAATGACGAACTCAGGCTAGTGAACCCAGGCGCGGTGTGACGGAGTCCTGAATTACCCCTATGAAGTGCTCGTTTACCTCTATTAACTGTGCTTTTGAAAAGAGAGAGAGAGAGTTATTTAACACTGACATGTTGTTTTGAAAGAGAGAGAGAGAGAGATGAAGACTGCTCACAGGTTGTTTATACTTTCTTCAAGGACATGGCATGCTGGTGTATTTCTTACACAGACAAAGGAAGGAGGAGTTATTTGAGTGACAGTTGATGCTCAGCACGGGAAGATAAACTAGAAGGTCAGAGGATAGACCTCAGGCACGTGTTTGTGGACACTGAATGAGCTTTGTTGTGCCCACAGAAAAAGTGGGTTTTTGGAGGATCGATCAGTGGCTCTTGCAGTGAAAAGGAAAGAGGTTGACTGGTGGGGAGTTGGCCATGTGTCCACCCTTGCCTGGGTGATAGCTCCACCACAGAAAACCGGTCCCCTTTGTTGTGGTCACAGTCGGTGACTTTTAAAGGATTTCAGAGGACAACGAGAAGATCGAGGGCATCAGCTCACCTGAAGACTCAAATCTCTCCCTCTCTCTCCATCACTGCTCAACTCAATACCACAAACTGAACTGAACTGAACTTTACTTGTCATCATAAGACTGTATCTTTTTACCTTAGACTTAAAGAAGCTTGGTTTTTCACATATATTTCCACACTTACTGACTTACTTACTTATATACAATCATTGCTAACCTGTTTGATTTATCTACATTTATATTACTGTATTGCATAGTTACTAATAAATATTATCAGTTAATAGCAATACTGGACTCCAAGATGTTTTCTATTTCTGCTGGTTCTTTATTCCCGTCACGGGGTACGTGACAGTGGAATAACCGGAGACTCGAGTGTAAAACATGGATGAGAGTTTATTCAGAGAAGAGTCGATGAAGATACACAGGTCACTCGAAATGAACATCATTATGGAAAGGCTAGTTCAAGACTGAGCAATGAGGTAGTCACTGTTTATGAACCCATGAATTCATCTGTTTTCTGCCTTTTTTTAAAATGTGACCATTCCCCTCTGTCCTTCCAAAGAGACACCATGCAGTGCTGCTTTTTTTTACTCAAATGTCTCACTGCACTTCAACAGATTATCTTAGTTTCTTTTAAAGCTTCCTCATCACCACTGTTATGCTTTGTAACTCCAAAACATAAAACTAATTGAAAGAAAAACATAGGATCCAGGACAGCATGTACTCTTAGTTTCATTTTGACTTTAGTGATGCGCAAATATGACTTTAGTGGCATCATGATGTATGCCATTCACATACCTTTACATATAACCCGTAATGAATACTGTAAACAACAAAGAATGCTTAATCAAACAACACAATTACAATATTACTCAAATATTACTAAAATATTAAATACACAACACCCACTACCTCTTTGAAGTAAACAAACCAACGCCCTTGTGCCATCACAACTACTTGGAGCTGAATGCTCTCAAATCCTGGAGATGCATATCAACTGCAGGAGAAATACATTTCCTCTCCACTCAATTGTCATCAACAACTCTACGGTTAACACTTTCAACATTTGGGCGACGTTTTGCAGACACCTCACAAAACTGCGAGATATACTTACTGTGACCTGCTATCGCTGCAATCCACAGACTGCAATTTCCCTTTAAGTAATGTACTTTTGAACCATCAAAATGAACTAGCAATTTTACAATCTCCTGAAGGATTCAGTTGACTGGACCCTCAGTAATGTAGGTACGGTACCTTCAAGCGGGCGAATGTCCATTGCCATGGCCAGAAGAGAGGTTGGAGGGGAGGACTACGTGCCAGACCACAACGTTGGGGTGTAAAACTTCCTCTACTCGGTACAGTCACTAGAGAGCAAGATTGAGGATCTAAGGGCAAGGTTGCTGTGTTGGAGGGAAATGAAGAATTGCTGCATTATCTGTTCCACAGAGACATAGCTCACTCCAGACAAGCCAAATACAGCAGTCACACCCAAGGGCTTCTTGATCCACTGGACGGACTAAACCATTGTTTCAAAGAGGGCAAAAGGTGGGGTCTGAGTTTCATGATAATATCTTTGTGGTGCTCAGACGTAGTGGTCACGTCACACTCTTGCTCTCCCGACCTGGAACATCTATGATTAACTGCTGTCCATTCTACTTACCAAGAGAATATTTCTCCGTGATCCTGACCACAGTTTACATACTCCCAAAGGCTGATGTTAAGTAAGGGTTTTATGTAACGAGTGCCACGATTAGCAAACAAGAAGCAGCCTACCTAAGCGCTTTTCAAATTATTGCCTTCAATCAAGCTTGCTTGAAGAAATCTCTGCCTAATTATCAACAACATATCACATGCAGTACCAGGGATCTCAACATACTTGACTACTGCTACACCACCATCAAGAATACCTACTGTTCCTTTACTAGACTGCATTTTAGTACACTGATCCTGATTTCAGAGGTTGTCCTCCTCCTACCTGCATACAGACAGAGGCTGAAGAGGTCAGGACAACAAAGATGTGGTCGAGAGGGCAAGAGGAACAGCTACAGGATTGCTCTGATCGGTGGGCTTGGGCATGTTCAAGGACTCAGAGGATCTGAACAAATCTGCCACAATTGTCACAGAATTTGTAGAGTCAGTGTGGACGCATGTGTCCCTACAAAATCACTCCGAGTTTTCCCCAACCAGAACTCCTGGATGAACTAAGAAATTAGCAATCTGCCGAGGGCCAGATCAGTGGCATTCAGGTCTGGTGACCAAGTAAATCGCAAGAGGTCCAGGTATGGCCTCAAGAGAGCCATCTCACAAGCAAAGAAGCAGTTCTGGACCAAACTTAAATCACAGAAGGATGGTCAACATCTGTCACAGGGCATGAATTATATCACCTCCCACAAAGTACAACCCAGCAACGCACAGTATGTGACAACAAGGTCAGCATTGGTCCTGGGCCCAGGAGCAAAATACAAACTGATATTTGGCCATTCCTGGAGCAGACTTGGGGCCAGATCAAAGTGGCAGGGCCTGGGGACAAGAACGAGAAACAAGCCAATGTTTGGTGGATTTAAGCACCAAGCCAGATTAAAAAGATCAAGGCATCATGAACCAAGGGTGAGGAAGTTGAGCTCATAGGTTTGTTCATCTCAACGCCGAACTGACTTCGTAGATGTGGCCTGCAACCATCAGCACTTTCTTCAGTGCTGAACTGGCTCTGTGACTGCGCCCTGGAGCCATTGGACTCCTGGACCAGCTTCACTCGCTGTCGACTCACCCTTGAGGACTCTGCAGTTACTGCTTTTTGCTCACTTTTTTATTGTTTGCTCTTTTTTCACACGTTGGGGGTTTGGTGGTCTTTGTCATGTGAAGCTTTTTTAATGGGTTCCATTGTGTTTCTTTATTTTGTGTGTGGCTGCCAGCAAAAAGATGAACCTCAGGATTGTATGTAGAATCCATACTTTGATATTAAATGTACTTTGAAGATTTCACTCCCAGCTGAGCTCAGTGCCTTTTATGGTCACTTTTATCCAACAAAACATGGTCTCATGGCACCATGTTAAACATGGGCAAGGAAACCTCCTGCTGATTACCACTTACCGTCTGCCCTCAGCTGATGAATCGGTACTTCTCCATGTTGAGCAGCAAGGACACAGAATGGGGATTTCAATCTCCATCACCAACAGTGGCTCGGTGGTACCACCACAGACTGAGCTGGTCAGGTCCTACTGGACACAGCTACTAGACTAGGACTACAGCAAGTGGTGAGGGAACCAACAAGAGGGAAAAACACACTTGACCTCATTCTCACCAACCTGCCTGCCGCGGAAGCATCTGTCCATGACAGCATCGGTAGAAGTGACCACTGCGCGGTATTTGTGGAGACTAAATCCCGTCTCCACAATGAAGAAACTTTCCACCGCATTGTGTGGCACTACCACCGTGCTAAATGGGATAGGCTTCAAACAGATCTAGCAGCCCAAGACTGGGCATCTATGAGGCACTGTGGGCCATCAGCAGCAGCAGAATTGTACTCAACTACAATCTGTAACCTCCTGGCCTGGCATATCCCCCACTCTAGCATTACCACCAGGCCAGGGGATCAACCCTGGTTCAATGAAGAGTGCAGGAGGGCATGCCGAGAACAACACCAGGCATACCTCAAGATGAGGCGTCACCCTGTGAAACCACAATACAGGATTACTTGCATGCCAAGCACCATAAGCAGCAAGTAATAGACAGAGGTAAGTGGTCCCACAACCAATGGATCAAATCTAAGCTCTGTAGTCCAGCCACATCGAGCTATGAACGATGGTGGACAATCAAACAGCTCACTGGAGGAGGAGGCTCCACAGATATCCCCATCCTCGATGATGGAGGAGCCCAGCACACCTGTGCAAAAGATAGGGCTGAGGCATTTGCAACAATCTTCAGTCAGAAGTGCTGAGTAGATGATCCAGCTCGACCTCCTCCAGAATTCCCCAGCATCCCAGATGTCAGTATGCAGCCAATCCAATTTACTCCACATGATATCAGGAAACGATTGAAAGCACTGGATACTGCGAAGGCTATGGGCCCAGACAAAATCCCAGCAATAGTTCTGAAGATTTGCGCTCCAGAACTTGCTGCACCACTAGCCAAGCTGTTCCAGAACAGCTACAACACCGGCATCTACCCGGCAATGTGGGAAATTGCCCAGGTATGTCCTGTACACAAGAAACAGGCCAAGTCCAACCCAGCCAATCATCACTCTCAATCATCAGCAAAGTCATGGAAGGAGTCATCAGCAGTGCTATCAGGCAGCACCTGCTCAGCAATAACCTGCTTACGGATGCCCAGCTCCTGACCTCATCACCTCCTTGGTCCAAACATGGACCAAAGAGCTAAATACCAGAGGTGAGGTGAGAGTGATAGCCCTTGACATCAAGACAGCATTTGACCGAGTATGGCATCAAGGTGCCCTAGCTAAAATGGAGTCACTGGGAATTAGGAGGAAATCCCAGCGCTGGTTGGAATCATTGGCACAAAGGAAGATGGTTGTGGTGGTTGGAGGTCAATCATCTCATCCTCAGGACATCACTGCAGGAGTTCCTCAGGGAAGCGTCCTAGGAGCAACTGTCTTCAGCTTCTTCATCAATGACTTTCCTTCTGTCATAAGGTCAGAAGTGGGGATGTTCGCAAATGACTGTACAATGTTCTGCACCATTCGTGACGCCTCAGATAGTGAAGCAGTTCATACCCAAATGCAGCAGGACTTGGAAGATATCCAGACTTGGGCTGACGTGGCAAGTAACATTCGAGCCACACAAGTGCCAGGCAATGGAAGAGAGTTTCTAACCATTGTCCCTTGACATTCAGTGGTATCACCATCACTGAATTCCCCTACTATCAACATCCTGGGGGTTACCAATGACAGGAAACTGAACTGGTCTAGCCATATAACCACTGTGGCTACCAGAGCAGGTCAAAGGCTGGGAATCCTGCGGCATGTAACTCAGCTCCTGACTCCCCAAAGCCTGTCCACCATCTACAAGGCTCAGGTCAGGAGTGTAATGGAATACTTGCCACTCGTTTTGTTGAGTGCAGCTCCATCAACACTCAAGAAGCTTGACACCATCTAGTACAAGGCAGCCCATTTGATTGGTACCCCTTCCAACAAGCATCCAATCCCTCCACCATCGCCAAATAGTTGCAGCAGTGTGTACTATCTGCAAGGTGCACTGCAACAATACACCACAGTTCCTAAGGCAGCACCTTCCAGACGCATGACCACTACCATCTAGAAGGACAAGAACAGAAGATACCTGGAAACACTACCCCTTGGAAATCCCACTCCATGTCACTCACCATCCTGACTTGGAAACATAATACAGTTTCTTCATTGTCGCTGGGTCAAAGTCATGGAATTCCCTCCCTAACAGCGCTGTGGGTGTACCTGCACCTCAGGGACTGCAGCGGTTCAAGAAGGCAGCTCATCACCACCTCCTCAAGGGCAACAAGGGATGGGCAAATAATGCTTGTTTAGCTGGTGATGCCCACGTTCTGTAAGTAAATTAATAAATAGAATGTCCCCAACAACCCTATGATTTGGAGTCTCTGAGGCTGACGGGCAAGCAAGGAAAGCAGATGGGGTACCTAGCTGAGTACTGAAGACCTATACTAATCAACTGGCTGGAGTGTTCACTGAGATCTTTAACTTATCGCTTCAGCAGTCTGAGGTACCCAGCTGCTTTAAGCTGGCCCATGAATAATATGGTAACCAGCCTCAATGACTATCATCCAGTAACACCTACATCCATGGTGATGAAGTGCTTTGAGAGGTTGGTGATGAAACACATCAACTCCTGCCTGAGGAGTGATTTGAATCCGCTCCAGTTTGCCTACCATCACCACAGATCAACAGCAGATGCCATTTCATGGCTCTTCGCTCAACCTTGGAATAGCTGGACATTGAAGATGCATACATAGCATGCTCTTCATTGCCTACAGTTCTGCACTCAATACTAAAAAAAACTCTCAATAAGCTCTGAGACCTCGGCCCCAATTCCTTCTTGTGCAACTGGATCCTCGATTTCCTCACTTGCAGACCCCAGTCGTTTGGATTGGCTATTACATCTCCTCCACAATCTCCATCACGAAAGGTGCACCATAAGGTTGTGTGCTTGGCCCCCTGCTCTGCTCGCTTCATACTTATGACTGTGAGGCTAAGCACAGCTCTAGTGGTCATTTAAGTTTGCTGGCGACATCATTGTCATTAGCTGTATCAAAGGTGATGATGAATCAGCATGTAGGAGGGAGATTGAAAATCAGACAACAGCCACCTCTCACTCAATATCAGCAAGACCAAGGAGCTGATCATTGACTACAGGAGGAGGAAACCAGAGGCCTATGAGCCAGTCCCCATCAGGTGATCAGAGGTGGTGAGGTTTAGCAACTTATAAAACTACATGCCATCTTAAAAACTTTCTTAACACAGCAAGTTAATCTGCGCAGCCATTCTAGTTAGCCCACCTCACTCTGTCTATCACCTCAGTGACTGCACTGAGCTACAGGATTGTATTTACTTTAAACCACTTTTTATAATGCTGTTTACATAGTAAATACTTGTTTGCAGTTAGGTATTTATGCAAACTTGTTCCATATCCGTGCTTTAACCGCTAATTTTATCTTCTATGTAACTCTTTATTCTTGTAATGCTACGCTGTAGGTATTTTCTGCAAAGGCAGTGTGACCTGCTGGTAGAATGTTTTGGTTTCAGCCAGAGACAAGAGCCCTGCTGTTCCACTTAGGAAGGCTATGTCAGCCAGTCAGGATGGCGGAAGCGGGAGGGAGGTTTTGGTGACGGACTGTGTGGTTTGCGTGTTCTTTCTGGCGGGACCTGAAGTGAGGACAGGAGGGCGGATGGTTGAGGATGCCATGGGAAGGAGCGTCCTTGCTGTGTGAAGTGCTTTGTCCAGATGGATAGCTCCAAGGAGGAAGGGCCAATAATCCTGAGAGAGTCCGTTTGTTCAAGATGGATTTCAAGCGAAGTTCAGAATGTGGTGTGTGCTTTCACGTGGAGTGTGGGTCCAGCGCATGAGTAAAAAGGCAACTCCAGGATGAGCTCCAACTTTATGTGCTCATTTGGGTTGGTTTAACTGTAATGGAGCCTTTTATTTCTTTTCTTTCTCCCCACTAACTGCTCAATAAAGCCAAAATTTGTAAGTATACCTTCTTTATAATTGTATGCAGTGTATCATCTGTATTTCTTGCTGACTGACAATTGTGTATGGACAGTATTTACAGAGAATTCACTCAAATTGAGGTTTCTTTAATCGGAACAACACAACGTTCCTGTTTGGTGCAACCCCAAATTATACTGACCCTAGACGTATATTGTTTATGAAAGGTGATATTCTCACCGCTGAGTCATGTAGATATTAGCAGAGCTGGGCAACAAGCCAAGTTTTCATACAAGCCGGTGGTGGGGGCAGGGAGGCTACATATTTATAATTGTTGAACGTGTTATTTTTGTTGCACGTCATGCCAACACACCACAGCAAATTCCTAATGCATATAAATGCATATGGTCGATAAAGTTGACCATCAATCCTTGATGTTCTTCATATCCATCTTTATCAAGGAAGATGGTGCTGTTGGAGATTCTGTAAAGGAAGATGTAGTATTGATTCAGGATGGAATAAAAGCTGATAAAGAAGAGATGCTTGAAAGGCAGGCTGTAATTGAAGGGGATAAATCACTGGTTCTAGATCAGGTACATCCTTGGTTGCTGAGGAAATTAAGGAATGGAAATGCAGAGATCCTGACCATGATATTCAACCAGGATACCAAATGATATTCAAATGAAAACAACAGAAACAGGGCTGGTGCTAAGGACTGGACGGTTACAAACATCATATGCAAAACAACATACACTCAGGAACTCAGCAGGTCAGGCAGTATCCATGGAAATGAGATATATTTTCCCTCCTTTTTTTACTCTCTCTCTTTTTTCTCCCTCTGTCCTTCTCCCTCTGTTACTCCTTGCTTGCTCTCCACCCTCCGGGCTCCCCTCCCTGCTTCTCTCTCTCCCTAGGCTTCCCATCCCATGATCCTCTCCCTTTTCCAGTCTGGTATCCCTTTTGCCAATCAACTTTCCAGTTCTTAGCTCTATCCCTCCCCCTCCTGTCTTCTCCTATCATTTTGGATTTCCCCCTCTCCCTCCTTCTTTCAAACCTCCTTCTATCTCTTCTTTCAGTTAGTCCTGACAAAGGATCCCGGCCCGAAACATTGACTGTACCTCTTCCTATAGATGCTGCCTGGCCTGCTGCATTCCACCAGCATTTTTTGTGTGTGTTGCTTGAATTTTCAGCATCTGCAGATTTTCTTGTGTCTTTAAATGAATAACCAGTCAGCATTTTGAACTGAGACTCTTCATCAGGACTGGAAAGGAAGGAGGAAGATGACAAAATAAAAAGGAGGGAGGAATGGGAGGAGGGGGAAGAGGGATAGCTAGGAGGTGATAGGTGAAGCCAAGTGGGCTGGAGATAAATGTATTTAATAGGAGAGGAGAGTGGACCATAGGAGAAAGGGAAGGAAGGGTCTCGTTCAAATAAAATTGTGTAGGGATAAAATAAATAACAGCAGATCAGTCAGTTTAACATTAGTGGTGGGAAAAATTCTGGAAACAATTATTGAGGACAGGATGCACAGTCACTTGGAGAAATGTGGATTAACTAGAAAAATTGTCCATGGAATATTGCAGATAAATTGACTAACTGAATTATCAGGAAAATTGATGACGGAAATTGTCTACACGGACATTAGGAAGTCCTTTGACGAGGTTCCCCACGGGAGCCTGGTTGAGAAAGTTCAGTCACTTGGCATTCAGGATGAGGTAATAAATTGGACTCAACATTAGCTTCATGGGTGAAGCCAGAGAGTGGTAGTAGATGGCTGCCTCTCTCTTACTGGAGGCCCATGACTAGTGGTGTGCAGCAGAGATCAGCACTGGGTCATTTATGTCAAAAATCTCAATGATAATGTGATAAACTGAAATACACTCAGTGGCCACTTTATTAGGTATACCTGCTTCTTAAGCAAATATTTAATCAGCCAATCATGTGGCAGCAACTGAATGCATAAAAATATTCAGACATAGTCAGAAGGTTTGGTTATTGTTCCAAACACCAGAGAAAAGTGACATAATGGACTTTTAACATCATAAACCAACGAGTTGTTTGTTATGTCTCCCCGCTCGCTGGGAAAATGGAGACACCTCTTCCTCCCTTATTAGGGAGAGAGAGAACCTGTGGTATGTCAAATACTGGGTGCAATACAAAGTCTTTGGGGTAACTGCAAGTCTGCGTCTTTGCTATTGCTTTGCTCACTCTTGAGTGCCTAGTGGTAGTGCCGATGCTTTTTTTTTGCAAGTGTGGGGAGGGGGGATTGTTGCTTGCTGCCACTTATGCGCCGGAAGGGAAAGCTGGGGGTACTTCTGGTGTTCCAACATTTAACTGTCGTTCATTCTTTAGGGCACTCCTCTGTTTTCGTGGATGGTTGTGAAGTAAAAGCATTTCAAGATGTATATTGTAGACATTTCTCTGACATTAAATTGTACCTTTGAACCTTTGAATGGGGAAAGAAATGTGAACTAAGTGAATTTTACCATGGAATGTTTGTTGGTGCTATTCAGGGTGTTTGAGTATCTCAGAAACTGCTGATCTCCTGGGATTTACATGTACAACAGGCTCTAGAGTTTACAGAAGATGGTGTGAAAAACAAAAAAGCGTCCAGTAAACAGTAGTTCTGAGAGCAAAAATCCCTTGTAAAATGAGAGAAGTCAGAGGAGAATGGGCAGACTAATTCAAGCTGACAGGAAAGTGACAGTAACTTAAATAACCATGTATTACGACAGTGGTGTGCAGAAGATCATCTCTGAAAGTACAACACTTGAACCTTGATGTGGATGGGCTACAGCAGTAGTAAACCACAGATCTACATTCAGTGGCCAGGTTGGTGCACGTTTGGAACGAACTGCCAAAAACTTCTACTCAAAAGGTTCAAAGGAACATCTAAACAAGCCTGATGCATTTTGGAAACAAATCCTGTGGACTGATGAAGTTAAAGTAGAACTTTTTGGCTGCGATGAGCAAAGGTATGTTTGGAGAAAAAAGGGTGCAGAATTTCATGAGAAGAACCCCTCTCCAACTGTTAAGCACGCGGGTGGATCGATCATGCTTTGGGTTTGTGTTGCAGCCAATGGCACGGGGAACATTTACTGGTACAGGGAAGAATGAATTCAATTAAATACCAGCAAATTCTGGAAGCAAACATCACACCATCTGTAAAAAAGCCGTATATGAAAAGAGGATGGCTTCTACAACAGGATAATGAAACTAAACACATCTCAAAATCCACAATGGACTACCTCAAGAGGCGCACGCTGAAGGTTTTGTCACGGCCCTCACAGTCCCCTGACCTAAACATCATTGAGAATCTATGGATAGACCTCAAAAGAGCAGTGCATGCAAGACGGCCCAAGAATCTCACAGAACTAGAAGCTTTTAGCAAGGAAGAATGGGTGAAAATCACCCAAACAAGAATTGAAAGACTCTTAGCTGGCTACAAAACGCATTTACAAGCTGTGATACTTGCCAAAGTGGGTGTTACTAAGTACTGCCATGCAGGGTGCCCAAACTTTTGCTTCAGGCCCTTTTCCTTTTTTGTTATTTTTAAATGGTAAAAGATGGAAATAAAAAATGTTTTCTTGCTTAAAATCTTAAAGAAGTGTGTCATCTTTAACTTTATGCCTTTTGGAAATCAGTTCGTCTTTTACTCGCTTAGCTATTCACAGTAACAGAAATTTTGACCGGGGTGTCTAAACTTTTGCATGCCACTGTATGAACATAGATGGAAGGGGTATGGTCCAGGTGCGGGTCAATGGGACTAGGCAGAATAACAGTTCAGCACAGACTAGGTGGGCCGAATGGCCTCTCTCTGTCCTGTACTGCTCTATGACTCTGACTGCCAGTGAAAGATGTACAATGTATGTATCTTCAAAAAAAATTAACTCAATGGATCTAATAACAGGGAAGTAACTGGATTTGTCCTGCATTGTGCAGAATTGTCGAGTAGATATCAGTGGTATTATAATATTGGGACAGCCTACCCGGAAGCCTGACTAGTTTTGAAGCACAAGTTTTTATGCAAAACTGTGGTGTCACACTGCTACCTTAGTATCAATAATAATTGCACAGAATGAATTAATTTACAACCACTCCACCTCCCATTGGTAAATACCCATCATAATTTAAAACTGAATGAGGCAAGAATCCAGATTTCGCCATTTATGAGATTATTGAAATATCTATTCCATATTGCTTTAGCTCATTAAATGGCTTTAATCCTGTATTTTGTCTTCCACAGTTGGTTGCCTTACTCTTAGATACATTTGGTCTGTTCCGGCCACAATGGTACACAGTTAGGGGAAAAACTGCCTTGGGTTTTGAACTATTCAAAACTATAGCCCTGACATATTCAAAGCAAAGGGTGCTGTAGGAAGGGTGTTTTTTTTTGATAGGAATCAGTCCTGGTACTCCTTTTTGTAATATATTTTAATGAACTGGATGTGCTTATAAGTAGTATGATGAGTAATTTTGCAGGTGATACGAACAAAGAGTCATGCCTCAAGGATGTGTGCTTAGCCCACTGATGTACCATCTCTACGCTCATGACTGTGTGGGTAGGCACAGCTCAAATGCCATCAATAAATTTGCTGATATCACATCTGTTATTGGTAGAATCTCAGGAATGAGATAGATTATCTGGTTGAGTGCTGTCACATGGGTTCTGGATAGGGCTGTCCCATTGAGGCAGGCAAAGGATGATAGGGTAGATGAACCATCGTTGACAAGAGATTGGGAATGTCTAATCAAGAGAAAGGAGGAAACATTTAAAATTTAGGAAGCAAGGGTCAGTCAAGGCTCTTGAGAGTTGTAAGGTAACCAGGAAGGATCTTAGGAATGGACTTAGGAGAGCTAGAAAGGGACATGAGAAGACCTTGGTGAGCAGAATTAAGGAAAACCCCAAGGCATTCAACATGTACGTGAAGAACAGGATGACTAGAGTGAGGGTAGGACTGATCAGGAAAAAAGAGGAAATGTACCTGGAGTTGGAGGAGGTAGGGAAGGTCCTTAATGAATACTTTGCTTCCGTATTTACTAGTGAGAAGGATCGTGACAAATGTGAGGAAGCATAGAACAGGCTACTTGTTGGAACATGCTGGCATTAAGAAAGAGGATGCACTGGAACTTTTGAAAAGCATTAGGATAGTTAAACCTCCAGGCTTATGGTATATACACCAGGCAACTATAGGAAGCAAGGGAAAGGTAGCTGCGTCTTTGACTATCTTTGATTATTCACTGGCTATAGGAGTAGTAGCAGAAGATTGGAGGGTGGCACGTGTCATTCCTCTGTTCAAGAAAGTTAATAGGGATAATCCTGGAATTTATAGATCAGTGAGTCTTATGTCAGTGGTGGATAAACTATTGGAAAGGATGCTGAGAAACAGGATTTGAGCATTTAGAGGAGTGTAGTCTGGTTAGGGATAGTCAGCATGGCTTTGTGGGGACCGGGCTATGCCTCATGAGCCTGCTTGTATTCTTTGAGGAAGTAACAAAACAGATCGATGAAGGTAGAGTAGTGGATGTGGTGTATGTGGATTTTAGTAAGGTGTTGAAGCTTGCCTGCGGTAGGCTCATTCTGAAAATCAAGAGGCATGGGATCCAGGGAAACTTGGATTCAATATTGCCTTGCCCACAGAAGGAAGGTGTTGGTAGTAGATGGAGTGTTTTCTGCCTGGAGGTTAGTGTTCTGCAGGGATCTGTTCTGGCACCCCTGATCTTTGAGATTTTTATAAATGACTTTGATGAAAAACTAGAAGGGTGGATTAATAAGGTTTCAGATTATACAAAGGTTGGTAGTGTTGTGGATATGTAGCAGGTGTCTTAGGTTGCAATGGGATATTGATAGGATGTGGAGCTGGGCAGCAAGGAGGCAGATGGAGTTCAATCTGGAAACGTGTGAAGTGATTCACTTTGGAAGATTGATTTTTTTTTTAAAAAAGGTTAATTGTAGCAGCATAGAGAAACAGGGATCTTGAAGTCCACATTCATAGACCCCTCAAAGTTACTGTGCATATTGATAGGGTGGTTAACAAGGCATATGCATTGTTGGCCTTCATTAGTTGGGAGATTGTATTCAAGAGTTGTGAGGTAAATCTCCAGCTCTATAAAACTCTGGTTACCTGGAGGCTGCCTGGATCAGAGAGCAGGTCTTATGAGGAAAGGTTAAGCAAACTTGGGCTTTTCTCCTTGGAATAAAGAGGTGACTTGATAGAGGAGTATATATGATAGGAGGCATAGAGAGTGGACAGAAATGGCTAATGTGGGGTACATAGTTTTAATGATAGGAAGAACATAGGGGGATGCCAGAAAGAGGTTTTATTTTAATAGAATGGTAGGTGCATGAAAGTGGCAACACGGGTAGATAAAGTAGTGAAAAAGGCAGGTGGCATGATACCTGCATGGGACAGGGTATGGAACATAGAAGTTGGGATGTTACATTGCAACTTTACAAAACACTTGAATTGTATGTCGTTCTGGTGCAGAGGAGATTCTCCAAGATGTTGCTTGGACTGGAGCTCCAGTTATAGGGGGAGATTGGATAGGCTGGGCTTGTTTTTCCTGGAACAAGGGAGTTTGGAGTGGGGTGGCAGGTTTAAAGGAAAGGCAAGTGGGGCAGCAGTATGACTTGGCAGAGGTATATAAAACAAGCATACAGATAAATAGATTCTATTTCCCATGTGGTAAGAGGAAGAAGACTTTTAAAGATTTGAGGATTTTTTCCCATTGGGAAAGGTTGGTACCTACAATGCATTTCAAGGAAATAGTGAAGTACGATCACTGCATTTAAGAGACATTTAGACAGGCACGTACATAGGCAAGACATAGGATACGGAATAAGGTTGGCAAATGGAACTAGCATAGTTGGGCAAAGAACCTGTACATTTTTGTGCAGTACTACTCTAGTCAATATCAGTAATCATTGTATTGAATCAGCCTTCATGATGGATGGCTAAGTCCCCCCATTCACACTCTATTGTGTTATTGCTTTCTCCCAAGCAATGTTCAACAGATGAGGGTACTGATTCAGTTTGCTCCTTTTTGATCTGATATGATGAGTCTTCATTGGTTCCAGTCTATGTTAAAGATTCCTAAGGTAACACTACCAACTTCATAGTATGATACTGAAGTGAACAGAACACATCCCAGAATAATCATGCAAAGTTTGCTTTATGTTCTAACTGTATTGAATCTATTAAAATGAATATACTGCCCAGACTACTATATCTCTTTCAGACCCTACCAATAGAGATGAACCAAAATCAATTCAATGAATGGAACAAGATGCTATCAAGATACATATGGAAAGGTAAAAGGCCTAGGGTTCTTCTCAAAACTTTGCAATTAGCCAAGGAAAAGGGGGGGATGGGGCCTACCTTCTCTTAGAGATTATTATTTTGCAGCACAGTTGAGAGCTGTGATATGCTGGGTGCAATCCATCATATGACGCTCAATGGAAAAACATTGAGGAGAGAATACTTTCCATCCCCATACGGGCAATTTTGGCTGATAACAACCTACAAAGTTACATAAATACTATTGATAACCCGTGGGTGAAATGGACTCTTAAAATATGGAAAACTATTATAAAAGAACATAAACTAGAGTGACATGGCAATTCTTAAATGGCATGCATATGACTCAGATTTTACGCCAAATAAACAGGATGCTAGATTTAAGGACTGGACAGCTAAAGGAATAACAGCTATTTGCAATATAATGAAAGAAGGAACACTGTTCAGTTTTGAAATGCTCAAAGAGAAACACTTATTAGGAAAACAAGACTTTTACTGGTATTTACAGACAGTATGTTAATAGGACAGTTAAAAATGTAACCAAGGCAAGTACATGTCTGATAGCGCTATTTAGAAAAGCATATAATTCAGACAATGGTAGTAGAATCATTTCAAGCTTGTATAAGGGTTTGTCAAATCTTAAAACACATTCGACTTCATACATTAAAACAAAATGGGAGAAGGAAGGAGGGATAATAATATCTGAGGAAGACTGGACAATAATATGGAGGTATCAACGGAAGTGTACCAGTTCACAGAAATGGAGGGAGTTCGGGTGGAAAAACTTGGTATTTTATTACACCCTCTCAGAAATCCCATTATGATAGTAACCCCCCCTGTTTGCTGGAGAAATTGTGGAAATCAAAATGCAAACCATTATCATATTTTCTGGGAATGCCCCATTATCAAAGACTATTGGAGTGGGATACATAATGCCCTACAAGACGTCTTTAAATGTGCAATACTTTTAGAGAGTAAGACCATATATTTTGGGTAAATACCTCAAGAATGGTTGAAAAGAGATAAATATTTAATGAATGTACTGCTGGTGGCTGGTAAAAAGACCCTTACCAGGAAATGGTTATCACAGGAGAGCCCAACTTTAAATGTATGGATGGAAATTACAATGGACATTTACAAAATGGAGAAGATAACAGCATCTGTTAATCATAAGTTAGAACAATTTTATTCATACTGGGAAAAATGGTTTAATTACATAACACCTCATAGGCCTGATCTTATTCTCACAATTCAATGAATATGCTGTTAAAAAAAAGATCACTCCCTACTCTGTACATAGTTTTCTTCTTTCGATTGTTCTTTCTTTCCTCTCCTTTCTATAAATGTATACCTCAGATAAATATTATGTAGAGATCTGTGACAAATATGATTATATGATATATACGTACACTATCTGAAATACATCTTATGGAAATGTTTGTTTTACGATTAAATTCAATAAAAAATAAATTACAAAAAAAAGAAACAACATTTGATGTGCACTTAAAGCAAAAAGTTTTTCTATGTCACCATTTACAACCTAGAGATTCATTTTCTTGCAAGCTTAATAAACGCATAATAATAACAACCATAATAGAATCAATGAAAAACCGTACCAACTTGGGTGTTCAACTAATGTGCAAAAGACAACAAACTGCAAATACAGAAATAACTAGTAATAAAAAGCAATAAATATCGAGAACATGATAATGGAAAGTCCTTGAAAGTGAGTCTATTGGTTGTGCAAAACTTCCAATTATGGGGCAAGTGAAGTTACCTGCTTTGGTTCACAAATCTGATGGTTGAGAGGTACTAATTGTTCCTGAACTTGGAGGTGAGGGTTTGGAGGCTCCTATCATCTTCCTAGTGGCAGCAGCAAGAAGAGAGCATGACATGAGTGGAGCAGGTCCCCGATGACGGATACTGTAGGATTTTGCTGGAGTTGGTGCCTCCATACCAGACTGTGATGCAGCCAGTCAATATATGCTCCATTATATATCTTACAAGTTTGTCAAAGTTTTAGCTGTCATGCTGAATCTTCGCAAAACACTACCTGGAGGCACCGCCACACCTTCTTCGTAATTGCACATTGTGCTGGGCCCAGAGCAGGACCTCCGGAATAGCAACATGGAGGATTTTAAAGTTGTTGACCCTCTCCACCTCTGATCTTCTGATGTCTGGCTCATAGGCCTCTGGTTTCCTCCTCCTGAAGTCAATGATCAGCTCCTTGGTCTTGCTGACATTGAGTAACAGGTTGCTGCTGTGGACCCGCTCAGCCAGGTTTTCAATCTCCCTCCTCTATGCTGATTTCTCACTGGCTTTAATTCTGCCTATGACTGTGGTGTCATCAAATAACTTGAATATGGCTTAGCCATACAGTCATAAGTATAAAGTGAATAGAACAGGGGACTAAGCACACAGCATTTTGGTGGACCTATACTGATGGAGATTCTGGAGAGAATGTTGCCAGTCCAAACTGACTGGAGTCTGTAAGGAAACAGAGGATCCAATTGCACAAGGAGGTATTGAGGCCAAGGTCTTGAAGCTTACTGATTAGCTTTGATGGGATGATGCCATTGAATGCCTAGCTGTAGTTGTTAAAGAGCATCCTGATGTACGCATCTTGGTTGCCCGGATCTCGAGTGAAGAGCCAGTGAGATAGCATCTGCTGGGGACCTGTTGCTCCAGTAGGAAAAAAAAATGGGGATCCAAGTCACATCTCAGGCAGGAGTTGATATATTTGATCATGCACCTCTCAAAACACTTTACTATGGATATAAGTGCTACTGAAGAATAGTCATTGAATCAGAATCAGATTTATTATCACTGGCATGTGTCATGAAATTTATTAACTTAGCAGCAGCTCAATGCAATAAATAATATAGAAAAGGAAAATAAATCAATTACTGTATACATATATTGAATAGATTAAAAATCGTGCAAAAAACAGAAATGCGTATTGAAAAGGTGAGATAGTGTTCAAGGGTTCAATGTCCATTTAGGAATCGGATGGCAGAGAGGAAGAAGCTGTTCCTGAATCACTGAGTGTGTGCCTTCAGGCTTCTGTACTTCCTACCTGATGGTAACAGTGAGAAAAAGGCATGCCCTGGGTGCTGGAGGTCCTTAATAATGGACACTGCCTTTCTGAGACACCATTCCTTGAAGATGTCCTGGGTATTTTGTAGGCTAATACCGAAGATGGAGCCAACTAAATTTACAACCCTCTGCAGCTTCTTTTAGTCATTTGCAGTAGCTCCCCACCATCTCAATATGAGACTGTAATACAGCCTGTCAGCTCTCCACAGTACATCTATATAAGTTTTTGAGTGTATTTGTTGACAAACCAAATTTCTTCAAATTTCTAGTAATTGCTGTCTTGCCTTCTTTTACAACTGCATTGGTATGTTGCGACCAGGCTAATTCCTTAGAGATCTTGACACCTAGGAACTTGAAACTGCTCTCTCCACTTCTGACCCCTCTATGAGGATTGGTATTTGTTCCTTTGTCTTACCCTTCCTGAAGTCCACAATCAGCTCTTTCATCTTACTGATGTTGAGTGCCAGGTTGTTGCTGTGACACCACTCCACTAGTTGGCATATCTCACTCCTGTATGCTCTCGTGTCACCATCTGAGATTCTACCAACAATGGTTGTATCATCAGCAAATGTATAGATGCTATACAGCTGTGCCAAGCCACACAGTCCATGGGTATAGAAAGTAGAGTAGAGCAGTGGGCTAAGCACACACCCCTGAGGTGCGCCAGTGTTGATCATCAGCAAGGAGGAGATGTTATCACCAATCTGCACAGATTGTGGTCTTCCGGTTAAGAGTCGAGGATATAATTGCAGAGGGAGGTACAGAAGCCCAGGTCCTGTAACTTCTCAATCAGGATTGTTGAAATGATGGCATTAAATGCTGAGCTATATTCAATGAACAGCATTCTGACATGGGTGTTTGTGTTGTCTAGGTGGTCTAAAGCCATGTGAAGAGCCATTGAGATTGCATCTGCTGCATTTTTCTTGAGCACCTGTACAAGTTTGCTTGAAGCAGGTGGATACCTCAGTATGACAAAGTGAGAGGTTAAAGATCTCAATGAACACTCCAGCCTGTTGATCAGCACAGGTCTTCAGTACTTGGCCAGATACCCCATCTGGGCTGGTTGCTTTTCACAGTCTCACCCTGAAGGCCACTCACACATCAGCCTCAGACTGAAATCACATGACTATGCAGGGAAGAGGGAGCCATGGGGGGTTGCTTTGGGAGTTCATGATGGTTCCTTCATGTTTTGACATCAAAGCAAGCATAGAAGGCAATGAGTCACAAGTCCATAAGATAGAGGAGCAGAATTAGGCTATTTGGCTCATCAAGCCTGCTCCAGCATTTTATCTTGGCTGATCCACCTTTCTTCAGCCCCTGTATCCTATGTTCTCTCTGTATTCTTTCATGCCCTGACTATTCAAGTATCTATTACCCTCTGCCTTAAATCTACCTAATGACTTGGCCTCCACAGTCACCTGTGGCAATGAATTCCAGATGCACCACTCTCTGGCTAAAGAAATTCCTTATCTCCATTCTAAAAGGATACACCCCTATTTTGAGGCTGAATCCTGTGATCTTAGACACCCCCACCACAGAAAACATCCTCTCCACATCTAGGTCTTTCAACATACAATAGGTTTCAATTATGTTATCCATCATTCTTCTGAATTCCAATGAGTACAGGCCCAGAACCATCAAATGCTCCTCATATCACAAACTTTTCAATCCCAGAATCATTTTTATTACTCCTGTGCGAAGACACCCAAGCCCCTTTGCACCTCAAATTTCTGAATTCTCTCTCCATTTAGATAACCCTTTTATTTCTTCTACCACAGTGCAGACTATATACTTTCCAACACTATTCCACCTGCCACTTCTTCACCCATTCTCTTTTCTCTACTTTCTCAATCCTACTTGCCCCTCCACCCATCCCTGTATCGTCCACAAACTTGGGACACAAAGCTATGCATTCTATTACCCAAGTTATTGACATACAATGTAAAAAAGCAGTCCCAACACAGAAACCAAGTCCTATTGTCACCTATGTCACTTCATTTTACTTTAAGAGGTCATGGCATTCAAGCCTGGCCACAACAGTTGAGCATCATTCATTGATTAGAGTTGAGACTGGAATTGCTACTTTATCCGTGAGATGGCTTTCTAGAGATCATACTTAGTTACTCCTCCATATTAAACTTGCTTCCTCATGTAGGGCAGGTGCATACAAAGCTGACTGTGCTGAGTGTGACTTTGTCTTTCCAGCTTTCAGAGAGACCATTTCACAGGTTATTAACAGTCATCTGCATTGTTCAGACCATGATGCTGCATTAGCCAACCCTGTGGAAGGTCATCAGATTTCCTTCAAACAGGAAATTAGAATTTAACTTCTACATCCCTCTGGAAAACCCAGTGATTATAATCTGCAGTAATGGCATGATGTTTCTTCGCTTTATTCAATTTTACCAGTTTGGTGAAGTTTTATTTATTAATATCAGCACAGGCCTCTGGATTATCACTATGGTAATACACCAACATAATGCTAGCTCGTTACAGAACTCATGTACAGCATTTTCTGAAATTGTGAAATGGGATAAACTCCTAGCAAATGTTTTGAGTGAAAAATTGTCAATGGACAAAAAGCATAATCTATTACTGGAATTTTTGATAGTTTCAATTGCTAAGTTGCACACATTCAAAGGTATGTGTCTCATGTCAAACTTATATTCCTTTCAGTGAGCAATTTAGCAGTTTCAAGCTCTGTGACCAAATGGAACCAGCTCTGAAGAAACAAGTAGTTACATGAAGTTATTCTGGGATTACTACAACCTTTAAAATGTAACACTAAACAGAACTATCATGTTGCAAGGTGATACTGAAGATTTGGACTTCAGAATTATAAATTTGTCTACTGTAAATTGGTTTCATAAATCCTGTGAAAATATTTTTCCTGCAATCAGACTTTTAGTAATTAGGTAAAGGCAAATTTTCTGAAGCCAAGAACAGAAAATTGTTTCTGGATTTGCACAGAAAGAAAATAGAGGCATCGCAGCAAGAGTGGCAAATTCTTGTGAATGTTTATTCATATCATTGATGCAATCAGAAAGTTACACTGCTAAAGCACATCACCGTAGTTAAAGACCTTATTCTTCAAAATATCACATTAATTCTGCTGTTCCAGGTCTACAGATAGGAGAGCTATTAATTTTCAGATAGCTTGTTCCATTTGAAGCAGTTAGTTCATAATCTCAAAAAGGATAGTCCTTGTGGTTAACACACCTAAAAAGAAAAAAAAAGTTAGAGATCCCACTTTAAAGGCAGGCATATAAACACCAACACATGCCAAGATAACTTGCCTGCAATTTTATTAAGTTTTATACTTTAGCCATAAACATTATTCAGATTAGTGTTCTGCACAGACATTTACTGCAACTCCATTGCCTCAGAACCAGGCACTACTGATAGCCAACTCCAGCACACTGCACACTCCACTGGCCAATGCCCCACCCTTCCTCCAACCAGACCCACAAACTCCAAGGTAAAGCACATGTGCACTGTTCCAAATGATTGGTACTCTTGTATTTCGAATGTAATTAACAACCATTAACATGTACAGCATACTTTCATAATTGCAATTCCTTTCTACAAAAAGCTACGTTAAAAGCTGATCTTTTGTGGATTTCAAGGTAACAGCTTGGAGTCTCATATTTCCTCAACTTTTTTAAAATCAAAATTTTGCTACATTTCCAAGCATATTTTTAGTTAAATTTGGGTCAGAAGCATTTAAGGGACCGGAAGTGTACAAATTGGGCTTGATAAGGATATAAAAATACTCGGCAATTCAGTCAGAGACATTTTTCTCTACAATGAGCTTGTACTTCTGCACATTTTCCATTGATTTTACTTTTGGCTGAAAGGAAGATTGGTTGCCAAAGTGGCAGGTGAAAGGCAAAAATTATGAAATGGACAAGCAACTGCATGTCACAAGCAAGAGAAAGTCTGCAGATGGTGAAAACTTAAGCAACACACAAAATGCTGGAGGAATTCAGCAGGCCAGCTGAAGAGGGGAGAGAGAAACATCAGGCAATTGGTGAAACTTGGAGAGGGAGGGATGAAGCAAAGAGCTAGGAAGTTCATTGGTGAAAGAGACAGAAGGCCATGGGGGCGGGGGGGGGGGAGGGAAGAGGCGCACCAGAGGGAGGCGATGCGCAAGTAAGATGATAACATGAGAGGGCGGCAATGGAATGGGAAATGGTGAAGGAGGGGGTAGAGGCATTACTAGAAGTTTGAGAAATCTATGCTCATGCCATAAGGCTGGAGGCTACCCAAATGGAATACAAGGCTCCTCCAACCCAAGTGTGGCCTTATCCTGACAGTGGAGGCGGCCATGGATGGAAATACTGCAATGGGAATTGGAAGTGGAATTAAAACGGGTTGCTACTGGGAGATCCCGTTTGTTGTGGCAGACAGAGCATAGATGCTCAGTGAAGCAGTCTCCCAACCTACATCAGGTCTCACAGATATACAAGAGGCCACACCAGCCGTACGGAACACAGTATATGACCCCAACAGACTCACAGGTGAAGTGTCACCTCACCTGGAAGTATTGTTTAGTACCCTGAATGGTAGTGAGTAAGGTGGTGTAGGGGCAGGTGAAGCACTTGTTCTGCTTGCAAGGCTAAGTGCCAGGAGAGAGATCAGTGGGGAGGGACGAATGGACAAGGGACAAAGGAATGCACAGGAAGCAATCCCTGCGGAAAGCAGGAAGTGGGGGTGGGAGGAGATGTGTTTGGTGATAGGATCCAGTTGGAGGTGGGGGAGGTTTCAGAAAATTATGTGCTGGGCACGCAGGCTGGTGGGATGGTATGTGAGGAAAGAGGAATGCTATCCCTGGTAGCGTGGCGTAAGGATGGGGTTAGAGCTGATGCGCATGAAATGGAAGAGATGCGGTTGAGGTCAGCGTTGATGGAGGAAGGGATGCCTTTTTTTTTTGGAAAAAGGACATACCCTTCATTTTAGAATGAAAAGCCACATCCTGAAAGATGTGGGGGAGATTGAGAGAAGGGGGATGGCGTTTTTACAAGTAGCAAGATGGGGAGAGATATGGTCCAGGTAGCTGTAAGAGTCTGTTGGTTTATAATAGATATTGGTGGATAAGCTGTCACTGTAGATAGAGAAAGGGAAGGGAAATGTTGGAGATTGACTAGGTGAATTTGAGGGCCGGGTAGAAGTTGGATGCCAAGTGCATGAAACCGACGAGTTCAGCACTGGTGTAGAAAGCAGCACAAATGCAGTTGTTAATGCAGCATAGGAAAAGTGCAGGACAGTCACCAGTCTAAGCTTGCAACACAGACTGTTCCATGTAGCCAACAGGCAACATAGCTGGGACACATGTGAGTGCCCATGGCTACCCTTTTTATTTGAAGGAAGTCGGAGGACCCAAAGGAGAAATTACTTAGAAGGAAAAGTTCCACTAGGCAGAGGCGAATCGTGGAGAGGAACTGGTCGGGTCTGATGTCCAGAAAGAAAAAAAGAGCTTTGAGGCCTTCCTGGTCGGGGATGGAGGTGTATAGGGACTGGACATACATAGTAAAAAATATGATGGGGGCCAGGAAACCTGAAATCCTTGAAAAGATCAAGCAACTGCATGTCATTATCAGATTAAATCCACAAGGCTCAATCAGAATCAGGAAAATTGCACCTTGAATTCAAAAGACAAATCAGATACAGAAAAGCCAAAACGTACAAGAATTTGGTATCAGAAGTTATATGGTGATGCTAGAGGTATTTACACTTGAATAAGCAGCTTCAATGTAGTTGAAAATGTAATTTGTACACAATTTAGTACAAATCTTCCAGCAAGAAGCTATTATTGGACAGAAGGAGGAAACGAGCTTTTGACAACAGTTTCTTTGTTTTCATCCTAAAATTGCAAATATCAGTAACTTAGGAAACAGAAGTTTCACCCTTCGAAGATTTGAAACCTCAAAAGCAATACTCACTGCTCTAAAAGCCTCATTTTAGTTAAATGACAGCTTTTTCAACTTTTGAAGGCAAAATTGGACAGGACAATTTGGCATCAGGGGAGTCAAGGTCACCCACATTAATAAAGAATGGCTTAACCAAAGCTCCATTGAAATATTCCCTTAGTTCCAACTCTGCTGCTGGGCAAATAGAAGCTATGCTCTCTTTCTTTGGACGTCTGCAATCTACCCTTGCTTGGACATTAATTAACCTTTGCCGTGCTACCTCTTCCATAGTGACCACCACTCCGCTTCAAAGAGGATCAGGGTCTCCTTTATCCCCATTTCTGACATTTACCAAGAGCGCTGCTGACAAAGGACCCTAAAGCATTGAGGATCCATCCCTACCACCCATCCAACAATTTCTGACTCAGTACCAACTAGAAGAGGAACAGAAGCATCAGGACTAGGACTGCCAGACTGGGTAACAGTTTCTTCCATCAGGCTGAGTCTAATGAATACTCTGCCACCACCGAGGTGGCGTCACTCATACTTTTGCTGCACTTCACTACTATATTTTAAACTTATTTATAGTACAATATTTTGGTTTGTGCTGTGTGTGTTACACGTGTGGGTGCTCTGCAGTCCCAAGGAACATTGTTTCATTTGGTTGTACATATATAGTCAGATGACCATCAATTTGAACTTGTTTTCTTCATCCCACCCCCTCATTGGTGAGGCCCTAGGTGGCTGAGCTGGAGATGGTCTTGATTCATTCATTCCTAGGATACATTGTTGGCAATAATGACATTTAATGTCATTCCTCAAATGGCCTAAACTAAGTCAAGTTGGTCAGTTCAGAGTCACTTTTTGGCCACGGTGCAATTTTCTCTCCAAAGAGCATTATGGAACTAAGGTTTAAGCTTGGCAACTATGGAGAGCTGAAACTGGAGAACCTCTTCAAAATTATGAAAATATACAAAGTATACTTAGAGAACTAAGGAAGACCTGAGAGAAAGAGCATCATATGGGGAAAATTGAAGAAAAATATTTAAAAACTAAAGGCAAGAGGATAATCAGGGAAGAATAGGGACAAGATAGGTTTGGAGTCAGAAGATATAGGTGATGTTTCAATTAATACAGGTAAGTAATCTAGGTAGAGATGGGCATTGTGGTTGGAGAATGCAAGGAGGTATATCTTGGTGGAATTAAAGGCAGCTAAATCTTTAGGGCTTGACAGAATGTATCCCAGGCTGCTGAGGGGGGCAAAAAGGAAATCTTCCTTCATTCAAGATCAGCAAGACTAAGCTAAGCAATTACAGCCTGGCAAATTTGGTATCAAGTGCACTTCAGATAGAGCCATTACCTTCTAAACACCTTCCTGTACTTTGACATCTAGCCAAGCAAAAATCCCCAATATCCACAACACCAGCTGGAGTGCCAACTTAGACAAATGTGTGTTTTCACAACTAATTATGTAATCACCAGACTTGTGGGATTTAAACTTCTGCAATTTTCACTGATCAACAGCCTTTCCTCTCTACAGTCCAGAGGCCCAGAACTTGACTGGACCAAGAACATTAGAAGGTATAGCTGCAAATATAGGTCAGAAGCTGGATAGCCTCCAACAGAGTAACATCTTGTAACTCAATATCTTTCCAGGTTACAAGCCAATTTATGGATGCTACAGAACATTCTCTATTTACATCACAAGACCAATAGGCTGGTCCTGGACTTATTTCCATCTGGCATAGTGTGCATTTTGTTGTTTGATTGTTTGTGGTTTTTGTATTGCTATATTTATGCTCTGTTTTTGGTTGGTGCAGCTGTAATGAAACCCAATTTCCCTCTGGATCACTAAAGTATATCTATCTATCAATATGGAAGCAGAATTGGGCCATTTGGCCCATCTAGTCTGCTGCACCATTTCAACAAGGCCGATCCATTTCCCTCAGCCTTCACCCTATATCCTTTCATGTCTTGACTAATCAAGAATTCATCTACCTCTGCCATAAATATACCTAATGACTTGGCCTCCACAACCACCTGTAGCAAAACATTCCATAGATTCACTGATTTTTTTTTTTTTTTTTTTTTGAGGATGTAACTATGAAAATGGACAAGGGAGAACCAGTGGATGTAGTGTACCTGGACTTTCAGAAAGCCTTTGATAAAGTCCCACATAGGAGATTAGTGGGCAAAATTAGGGCACATAGTATTGGGGGCAGAGTACTGACATGGATTGAAAATTGGCTGGTTAACAGAAAACAGAGTAGCGATTAACAGGTCCCTTTCGGAATGGCAGGCGGTGACCAGTGGGGTACTGCAGGGTTCAGTGCTGGGACCGCAGCTGTTTACAATATATATTAATGATTTAGATGAGGGAATTAAAAATAACATTAGCAAATCTACCGATGACACAAAGCTGGGGGGCAGTGTGAAATGTGTGGAGGATGTTATGAGAATGCAGGGTGATTTGGACAGGCTGGGTGAGTGGGCAGATGCATGGCGGATGCAGTTTAATGTGGATAAATGTGAGGTTATCCACTTTGGTGGTAAGAACGGGAAGGCAGTTTATCTAAATGGAGTCAAGTTAGGAAAAGGGGAAGCACAACGAAATCTAGGTGTTCTTGTACATCAGTCACTGAAAGCAAGCATGCAAGTACAGCAGGCAGTGAAAAAAGCTAATGGCATGCTGGCCTTCATAACAAGGGGAATTGAGTATAAGAGCAAAGAGGTCCTTCTGCAGCTGTACAGGGCCCTGGTGAGACCACACCTGGAGTATTGTGTGCAGTTCTGGTCTCCAAATTTGAGGAAGGACATTCTTGCTATTGAGGGAGTGCAGCGTAGGTTCACAAGGTTAATTCCCGGGATGGCGGGACTGTCATATGTCGAACAATTGGAGCGACTGGGCTTGTATACTCTGGAATTTAGAAGGCTGAGAGGGGATCTTATTGAAACATAATATTAAGGGATTGGACACGCTGCAGGCAGGAAGCATGTTCCCACCGATGGGTGAGTCCAGAATCAGAGGCCACAGTTTAAGAATTAGGGGTAGGCCATTTAGAACGGAGTTGAGGAAAAACTTTTTCACCCAGAGAGTGGTGGATATATGGAATGCTCTGCCCCAGAAGGCTGTGGAGGCCAAGTCTCTGGATGCTTTCAAGAAAGAGATGGATAGAGCTCTTAAAGATAGTGGAATCAAAGGTTATGGGGATAAGGCAGGAACTGGATACTGATAATGGATGATCAGCCATGATCACAGTGAATGGCAGTGCTGGTTTGAAGGGCCGAATGGCCTACTCCTACACCTATTGTCTATTCACCACTACCCGACTAAAGAAATTCCTCATCTGTTCTAAATGGACATCCCTATATTCAGAGGCCGTGTCATCTGGTCTTAGACTCTACCGTAGGAAACATCTTCTCCACATCCACTCTATCAAGGCCTTTCAACATTCATTAGGTTTTAGTGAGATCATGATTGTTCTGAATTCGAGTACAGGCCCAGAGCCAAACACTTGAGCCTTTCAATCCTCAGATCATTTTTTGTGAATATCCTTTGAACATAGGGCCCAAAACTGCTTGCAATACTCCAAATGAGGCTCACCAATGTCTTAAAGTCTCAGTATTACATCCTTGCTTTTATATTCCATTTGCCCGAATTATGAGCTCATTCATGATTATTAGGAACAAAAATTACTCATCTTAACTAAATCCCTTTGTTAACAGCTCCCATCAATTGATGCTATGCAAATTAACTAGATCCATTGAATGCACTAAGGTTTACTTATCAGGACCTTTCAAACAAGTAACTTCAGTAATCTAGGTGAACTTTGACAACACACGTGCCCATCATCTGCAAACTCCCTTCCACAACTACCATCTTATCCTGGAGACATCACTTTCAGTTAGGTGTCAAAATCATGCAATTGTGGAGTTCGTGGTGGTTCAAGAACCACCTTCTCAGGACAATTACATACAATAAATGATAGCAACATCCACAATAAATCAGTAACTGTTCAGAAAGATCATGACTGCTAGTTTACAATTTACAGTGTCCGGGATTATGGTTTCAGAGTTTTGTAGACTGCACATCAATTACAGGATTAAAATGGTGGTACCAGAACCACATTGGACAGAAGTGCTGGAAATAGTTAACAGTTGACGCACCATTCTTTCATTCATGAAATACGTGTTGCAGGAGATGCCAGCTTTTCTGTCCCTTTTATGTAATTATTCTTAAGGTGCGAGCTTAAATCAAATCACATGAAGATTATTCAACAGTGGGAATAATCACATTTGTTTTTATTCTTGCCTTGCCAGTCATGACAGGAGTTCTTAATCCTATATGGAAGATCAACTCCTTTTTAAAATACGATTATGTTTTGGATGATATGACTGAGGAACTCAAACAGAAGCAGTTTCCACATCCACATGAATTTTGGCAGATAATGGAAAGGTTGAGATGGTAGAGAATGGAACTGAATCAAAGTACTGGAGGAGCACAATTTCCGTCCAGCTAATTACTGAGCTCTGGGTCAAACTTAATCCTAAATTTCCAACATTATTCTCACCAAAATAAACACTGTACACAAACTACATTTCATCAAGATTAGATTTAAGCAGCTTACACATTTAACCTCAAACATCACTTGAAACTGCTTACATTTCAGTTAATCTGCTCTAACCTTCATCTAGGCACAAATCATATACAACCTTTACTGTTATAATAGTTTCATTTCTTCCCATCATTTCATCTTGCTTGAATTTAAGGTTATCTAAATGACAATAAAAGAGGACTGCGTGTCCTCAAAATCTAATCTAATCTAACAATGTGCATATTTTTCCTTGAGTTCCTTTCACCTGCTACCAAATTTCACTAGCTTCAGCGTCTTGCTCAGCGTTACTTCAAACCCATGACATCTTTGTCTTAAAAGAAACCTCAAATGTGGAGAGAGTGAACATGCAGAAGTATCAAATTATTCGAAGCACTCAGAACAGGTTGAATAATGCTGGATTGTTTGTTTTCTGTAATTTCATTTAGAAAAATGGGAAGCTTTTCAATACTATTCTAGTTCATCACTTAAGAAATAGTTAAGCAAAGTAACAGTCTGGTAACTCAAGACAGAACACATTGCCTGTTCAATTATTCAAAATGGAATTGCAGCATACTCACAAGTGGAATAGTCAAAGCCATGCAACAACTGTTGGAAAATCTATTATGCACATCAGAAGTTCTAGACGTTCATTGGTCAAAGCTTTCCATGAGAACAGCAAGATGTGAAAAGTAGCTTTCAAAAATAGAGCCAAAAAGCAGGTATAAAAAAATCTCTAATTTATGAACCAAAATAAAAACTAAGGAAAAATGAGAATGTGGAAAAACATCAGTACAGAGAAGATTCAAGATCTAGGAACATAAGCGGAATTCGCAGGTAGATTTTAAGGACCGATATTACCCAGTCAGCCTGGCACCAGTAAAGGACTCTTGGCCAAAGTAATGCAAACACTTCTCTTTTATTTCTTCATGTAATGTGCTACTGGGGACAAATCAGCTTTTATTAACGGGCTTTCAAAATAGATTAGTTCAGGCAGGCAGATCAGAGTCAAGCACACTTATTTGAGTCTAGGCTCAAAACAGCAAATTTCCATCTCTTCGATCTCGATGGCTTGACCACCATAAGAAAAAAAATAGCAGAAGTGGTAATGTTTGAAAAACAATGCTCAGCTTTTACTTCTGCTACACAGCCTGAATGGACACGTGCACACAACTCACCATTCCATTGGACAGCATCGCCAATTCCTGTTGAATGAAAGAATACTCTTCATTTCCTCATCACTCAACTGAAAATCAAACACCTGCAACAGCAGAAACACATTTAGATGGTGAAATTAAAACAGTGAAAGATTGGTGAAATGACATACATGACATGTAGAAATAATCTTTCCATGAGCTTTTCAGCTGGGATTTAACAAGGGGCTGAAAAGTAACTATAGCATTTGATCTTTCACAGACAAATCAGAAGCCTCAAGCTAACTATCATAAATTTAGTTTTTTCCCCCCCACCCACCCCTAAAAAAAAAGCACTAATAAGCACTAAATTAAGTATGAGCTGGTGCAATGCATCATCTTTTGATCTCCTCTTCCTACCCCCTCTTACAACCTTGGCTCAGGAAGTAACACAAAGGAGTTGGGCCACGACAGGAAAACAGAAGATTTTTGTTAAGGTAAGGGAAGAAGGGTGATGTGTGATGTGGCTGCAGAATGGGAGAGAGGGAGAGGGAGTGGCCTCATTTTAAAAGCCGTCCCCAGCTGGTGCTGGCAATGGAAGGCTAATTGCAGGCGTCCCAGAGAACTGCAACACAGGTTAAAGAAGATACACAGGCCAGGAAATGTACAGGACATAACCTCATCCTTAATAAGTTTGCTCTGGTGCAATTTAAAGCTACCCCAGTGGCAGGGATATGATGTAGAGGAGCAACAGGGATCTTCTGATTAAGCTTACCAACAACCTGACACACCTGGCATGACTTACGGTACTGTGCTACATCAGGCCTCACACCAGGCCAGAAGAAATGTCCAAGTGCACAAGAGTTTTCCTAGTGCCCAAATAATCAGCGAGGTTATGATTGTGAGCCAAATGCACTATGTCCGATCGGTAAACATCAGGGCACTACTCAAATTGTCCTGAACGGACACTTTTGGAGTCCTCTTTCTCACTATCAACCCATTGCTAATAACCACACAAAGCCTCTAAATTGTCTCCTCTGAGACCACCTCTCCAGAGGAGACAGAAGGGTCTTTTCCTGTTCAAGTACTAGCTGTTCACAAGAGGAAACTCGTGGCCAAACCCTGTTAGATCTACATCACCTTAGGCCATCAAAGTGTCACAGAGGGCAATATAGGGAGATTGTCAGAGCTCTTGCCTTTGCTTTAATCTTTCTTAGACATTGCAATAAGTAGTAACACAAACAAGAAAGTATTGGGATAGTCAGCTCAAGCTGATCTGCACCACAGGATTAGAGGTTACTTCAGAAGTAGGGAGCACTACTACCCGCCAAGTTGTTCCCTAGAATGAAAGACATGCCTTCAATTGGTATCTGGGAACAAAGGGCAACAACTTCACCAGAAACTGAACCTGAGTGGAGACAAAAGTTATGCAAAGGCATGGATAAAAAACCTGTACCAAACTCTTTCACAAGTGTCTCTGAACCCAAAGCAGACTCAATGGCAAAACATCGTGGAGAATCAGACTGAAAAGCTCTGTTCCTCCAGATCTTAATGGGTTGCTTTGACTCAAGATCAGAGGCAGGAGAAATGAAATATCCATTAGGAAGAGCCAGCCAGCCAACTCATATTCCTTGCTTGAGATGTCACCAAATGAAGACAGGAATTTGTTACAGTTTTCTCAAAAGTTACAGGCTTCACAGATTTCTGATTTTTATTAAGCACTGAGCATTCAGTAATTAGATGACCAGGCTTGTTGCAGTAGAAACACGGTGGAATGTAGCTTTCTCAGATGTAAAATTCTTAGTCAAGGGTGAGGTGGGGTACTGGTTTTAAAGATGGTATTTGATAGGATAGGCCTTTTTCCCCAGCATGCTGTTTACAGATAACACCGACTTTGTGGGTCAAGACATACTCATCTTCCAATATGGCAGCTTGCTCAAGGGGTGATGCCTTCTGTTCATTTAAACAGACAGATACAACATCGGGCAGACAGGCTCTTAAACTCCTCAAGCATGGTGAGCTGACGAAGTCGTTCTTTAGCTCAAGTAGAAATTAAACACCACTGGTCAAACAGACTCTCTCCCCTCCCCACCAGGACAAACTCAACACGTTTTCCTGTCAAGCTTGCTATAGCTAATAAAGTGTTGCCGATAAGACTCAGGAACTAATTCATAAGATTTCAAGATAGCCACTTTGACCCCCATCATAATCTGAGCTCTTTTCAGTGCTTGGAGCAGAATAGGCTTCCGTGGCTTTACCCACGTTTAGGCTACTTTGAAGTGGCAGCCACACATTCAAAATGAGAGTATTTTGGCATCCTTCTCTGCAAATGGTAGAACTTCCTTACAATGGCTACCTACATCAAATACAGAAGGATTAATCTAGGAGACTTCTTAAACTACAATTCCATAAGGAAACGTTCATGTTCTAAATGCATTTGGTGTTCCTTGTGCCTGTCCACTAATTGCTTTTCTTGCAGCACTATCTATCTCGTTTAGCCGCAACTCAATGACAGCCTCTGACAAAGGAATAGGTTTGGGCATCCGGCAGGGGTGGGAAGCTAATTTCAAGAACCCCAGTGTCTATCAACACTTACCTGATGACAATTTTTACACTCCTTTCAACCATTTTCAGTGTTAGTAAGCTCAATTTTGTAACCAGAGGCCAGCTGCAAAAGTTGATCTTTTGTAAACTGCTTAAGCAGCTCCTGAGAAGGAGCTTTAATGAACTCTTCAACAGATGCCATATTTAAAAGTTTCCCTACATTAAAGTTCTGACAAGGTATAGAAATAAGCACAAACCTACAATTGGGGCGTTTATTACAAAGCAACAGTGTACACAACACACACGAGGGCCCAATACAGCACATAGCGACCTAGATACGGCATGTGGCAAATTTTGCTCTAGAAAATAGCCATTAAGACCATAATTACAAAATTAAAACTAGATGTTACCTCTCAAATACCAGAATAGCATAGAATGGATTACCTACCCCAGACAAGCATAATTCTTCAATGGAGACTGCCAGTCATCCTAATTAACAAAACTCAGGATAGTAGTTTACAAACAAGTTCAAAGGTAGAACTTCACAGAAGCCAATTATGGACCCACCACAAAAGTGCCTAAAATTTAGTCACTTTAACTCTCCCAACTTAACCTATTCACTTAAGCTTTCTCTCATTCCCCCCTCCCCATCCCACACACACCAAAATGAGAATGGCGTTTGAGTGCTAATCTAAACACACAAAAAAGTGCAGATCTAAGAATCAAATGAACAACCCTACTTATCTTCTGAGGTGTACTGGACAAGAGGTGACTTTAAAAGCAAAAATTCAGGAAGCATAGGCCATCAGCCTATGGTCATGCAGTTAAGAAATGCTCATCTTATCAGATAACGTCTCTACCTAGGAACACCTTGAAAACAATGGAGTGACCCATAGGAAAAACTGATTTACTCAGTTCAGCTGGAATACATTCCCTCTCTAACCAGCATACTCGTGCACTAGCTAACTTAACAGCACTCAAACAACCACACTCACCCAGCAGTTATACCAAAAGGAAGAAAAATGGCAAAACAGCAGCACACCACAAGAAGTCCCCAGCAATAGAAGGGTAATTGCAGGTGTTCCAGGGAACTGCAACACAAGTTAAAGAGGAAACAGGCCAGGAAGTGTACAGGACACAACACCTCAAATCTTACTTACCTGAAAGTTTTTCTTAATTCGCTCTGGAGTGACAGACTTTGGAATTACAACCAGCCTTCTTTGAATCTGGAACCAGATCAAAACCTGAAACCAAATCCACTATAGTTAGAGCCAATAGCCTGCTGTAGAATATTAATGACGATTGCAGATTTGCTGCTTCAATATAGGGTGGGTTCCATTGGCCAAATGTTTTGGAATGCCGACCATGTGATTTTCCAAAGTGAGATTCCAAGTGAGGAAGTGACTTTGATTTCCTATATTAAAAGGAAACTAGCCAGGTCATAGAAGAGGCTGCTGAACTTTAATGTTGGAAATACCTTTTAACACGAGGGCTTGTACACAGGAACTCCAAACTTGCCATTCAGCCCCAAAATTCCTTCAAATTGTAGGACGCTACAATTTAACAAATCAGGAACAACGAAAGCAGTGTTAACTTAAAAAGTGGGACATCCATCCATTGAGCAGAAAGCAGCTTTAGTCAAGGCCCTAAGCACATTGCTGACAACAAATCAGACAGAACCTACCCCTTTCTTGCTCAGACCACCAGAAGTGCCAAGCACAACACTAAACCTGGTAGTTTCTGTAAAAAAGTTACATGCTAAATTAAAGAACAGATTTCCATCCTTCCAAACTTTTTACACTAATAGGTAAGGTACTGGAAGGAGAATAAACATTCACCCAATGTATCCAACCAATTATGGAGCTCTTCTTTAGTGAACTAACCAGAATGAGATTTGAATTACAGCTTTTATAGATGAATAATCAAAATATTAAAGAAAATCAAGAATCAGTTCTTCGGAAGTTACATTAAAAAGTTTCAAACAGTGGATTCTGGTTAATCGGGCCATCAGTTAATAGGTGAAGCCACTTATTTTGGACAACACTTAATGAACAAAAACTAAATCAAGGAAGTAGCCAAGGTTCCCTTAATTCATTTGGGACACAATGTCACTTAATTAGGCAGCAGACGGTTGGTCATTGGCGCTTTTGTCACTGTTAAGACTTCACCGTGCTTGGAACAACCAGTTTACATATGCTTGTGTGATGTTATGTTATCCACTTGAATGGACAGATTCAAAATGCAGCAATTTTTGATGATTTTTTAAAAAGTTGTCTAATTGTCTTTTAAAAAAAAATTGAGACCTTTGCCAAATAAGCACCAACAGATTTGTCAATAGCCGAAGAAAATTACCTAGACCAAATTAAAACCCATCCACCCAACACCACTCATTGTTGGCTGGCAGAGATAACTGAGTGCCGAAATTGACAACTGCATCAGCAAGTTAAACTGTAAGAATGGGCATGACAAAAAGGAAAGGGAGCATTCCAAAAATAATGTGTGAAGGTGTTGGAGGCTCTCAATGGTTTTCCATTATAACTGGACAAGATGTGCATGATAAAGGACCAAATGTTAAAAAAGACAAGCCAGAGGGAGTAGCTAAGAAGCTGGGTAACGAAGAATTTAAATGAACAGATGGCTGGTTATCTCAATGAAATGTCAGCACATTAAAGAAAGCACATGGTGAGAAACGCAAAGCTGATGTTGCATATGTAGAAACGAGGAAATCTACAAACCTTCAAATTCAGTAATTTTACAGACAATATCTGTAATGTCAATGAAATAGTTCTTTACAGTGTAGAATGTTTGAGAAACAGCCTTCTGGAATTTGTCTGACAATACAACATCCTTGGTGTAGCCAATAGATATGTGAATCAAAAAATTTAAAGTTAGTGAACACATTAAAGAATTTGAAGAAAATCAATGACATCTTCAATAGCCAAGGAAGTGAGAGCAAAGTTTAATCTTTTACAGGCAGTATAATTTGTCAATAGAAGTTGGCAAGAAATAAGCAAGACAATTCAGAACTGTTTTGCTCAATGTAGTTTCAAGTGTTCAGGCTTAGAGATGCCAGAAATAGCTAAGAGTGAAAAGGAAATGATTTCACTACTTCAAGTTAGAAACTACAAAGAATTTGAAGGCATCAACAATCATCTTGAATATTCTAAAGAAAATGAAGATTTGGAGGATGCAATCATTGAAAGCATTATATCAGAACACCAAGTGGGGAACGTTAAGACTAGGAAAGTGATGAGAATGACACAATTGAACCTGAGCTTGACTACACAGGCTGCCAGGAAATTATTTGGATTACAACACTGCTTCATGCAGGTAGACAATGAAGGCAGTCCATTAACTGCATAGGTGTCTGCACTGATTTTGCTCAAAGAACATGCCAGCGTACACTGACGAATTCCTCCATCTTTAAAGTAGTGGTAGTGTCCTAATTTGCTCTGTATTTAATTTAAACACAATCTATTCTTCAGTTAAACAGTACTTGGTCTTTTTTGTACCTAACTTTTCCATGAATCTTCTGCCAATTGGGGCAGCCACTCAACTGGGCCAAAACATACTGGTCTCAACATGTCCGAATGGAATCCATTGTATTTGAAATAAAATTAAAGTACACATGGTACAGCTACACGTAATGAACCAAAAAGCTAGAATTTGACACTGCTGCAGAGATTTAATAAGAAAAGTTCCTACTTGTGCAACTGATTTCTTATGGCGCTGTGCTATTTCCTGTAGCTTAGGATCCTCAAGGAGATTGGGTTCATTTGGCTTTGCCCTGAAATTAATGAAAGGAAACGGAATTACTTGTGCAAAATCTCCTAGTAAGAACTTTCAGCAGCAATATATGATGCATATCAGTAGAAGTGGCATGGAGAAGCTTAGCACAGAGGTAGATTGATTTTGAGACCCTCTAACTTTCCCAAAGGTCACACCCACTCTCGACATTCTTCTCCCCTCTTCCATCAGCCAAAAGATAGCACAGGCCTGAAAGCACATACCAGAGTCAAGGACAGTTTTTACCCTGCTCTTGTAAGACTATAAAATAGTTCCTTAGTACTACAAAATAAACCCGACTTCACAATCTACCTATGATCTTGCACCTCATTGTCTGCCCTACGCTTTCTCTCTAGGAGTTACATTATTCTGCATTTTGTATTGTTTTACCTTGTTCTTCCTCAAATTGATCTGTATGATTAGTATTCAAGACAAGTTTTCCACTATACCTTAGTACAAGTGACAATAATAAGTGTGCAAAAATTGTAGCATGGTTTAAAAAAATTAGGGATCAATTACTCAAAAATTCATCATCTAATAAGAGCAAAGCAGAGATTATTTTTTGCAAATACATTATTTCTTAATGTACCAAGGATGAATCAATGGATGATCAGGTTTTGAAGAATATGGCAAATCAGATAGACAGTGTCAGGTAGGCACATGGGAAACAGTAATAATATTGTTTAGATTTAATAGAGAAGGACAATGGTCTTTCCATTATGTGTCCTCAAGATACACAGCTTTGCAGTTTGATTCTTTCATGTCAAGAGGTTGGCCAGATTACACTGGAAATTTACTACAACTCTTTCTAAAGATTTGCAAAGATCTCTGAAGACCAGACCAGATTTATTAAAAATCATTATTCTCATTTTAACATTCGTTGTTTACTGAATGTTATTTATTCTCCCTCTAAAGAAACTTTGGAATGCGTGATTTCTTTGGATGCTGAGAAAGCCTTGACTGGGTAAAATGGAATTATTTTTTTAAAATATTAGAAAAATTTAAATTTGGGTAAGTTTTAATCGATGGATTAAATTACTTTATTCATCTCCCAATGCACAGGTTCTTATTAACTCTCAGAGCTCCAAACTATTTAATCTCCAACGTGGAACCAGACAAGAATGTCCTTTGAGTCCTTTGCTTTTTGTTTGGCTTTAGAGCTTTTAGCCATCGTGTTTCGTGAATCCATTGACGTTTCAGGTATTTTAAGGAGGGGTATCACTCATAAGTTGTCACTTTATGCTGATGACCCTTTGCTCTACATCTCTAATGTGGAGTCCTCTCTACCCTCAATACTCTTTACTTTCTGAATTTAGCCAGTTCTCAGGATATAAACTAAATCCTCATAAGAGTGAACTTTTTCCTTTGAATAATTTGGTATCAGTCAACTCTGACCTTCCTTTTAAAACTTTGAGAAAGCAATTTACTTATTTGGGTATAACAATTACTAGGAATTACAAATTTCTTTTTAAAGAAAACTCTCTCTTTTGGAATATATCAAGAAGGTACTATCAAATTGGTCTCCCCTTTCTTATCGCTGATTGGTCGTATTAATTCTACTAAGATGAATATTTTGCCTAAATTTTTTAGTTATTTCAAGTCCTACCTGTTTTTATTCCTAAATCCTTTTTTTGACTCTTCAGATTCGATTTATATCTTCTTACTTATGGTAGAATAAAAACCCCCAATTAAAAAAAGTTCATCTTCAGAAAACTAAAAAAAAAAATGGGGGATTAGCCCTACCCAATTTTAGGTTTTACTACTGGGCAGTCAACATACGCCACTTTACGTTTTGGTTATACTACATTAATTGTGAAGACTGTCCAGTTTGGGTTTCTTCAGAAGTTAATTCTGTTAATAAATGTTCTATTATTTCTCTTCTTGGTTCTTTAATTCCTCTATCTTTACGTAATTTAACTGATAATTATGTAGTTAAACATTTTTTGAGGATTTGGTTACAATTTAGAAAATTCTTTGGGTTATTTGGTTTTTCACTCCCATTTTTTCTAATTTTTTTATACCTTCTTTGACCCATGTAGTTTTTCAAAAGAGTGAAATAGACTAGGTATTAAATGTTTTCAGATCTGTTTGTTGGAGATGGTCATTCCTCATTTGATCAACTATTAATCTTCGTAAAGCTCACTTTTTTAGATATTTACAAATTAGATACTTCTTGCATTCTCAACTTCATACATTTCCTAAATGTCTAGATAAGAACTTAATTGATACAATTTTTACTTTGAAACCTTTTCATAATGGATCTATTTCTAATATTTATAGTATGTTGTTGGTAATGAGAAACATTTCGTAAGACAAAATTAAAAACCTCTGGGAACAAGACCTACAGATTTCAATTGATGAGGATACTTGGAATGAAACTTTAAAACTTGTTCACACCTCTTCGTTATGTGCTCGTCACTCTCTTTTACAATTTAAAGTGGTTCAAAGAGCCTATATGACTAAAGATAAGCTCTCTCGATTTTACTCAAGATTTTTCTCCATACTGTAATAGGTGTAATGTCGAAGAGGCCTTTCTAATTCATATGTTTTGGTCCTGCCCGCGGCTTGATAAATTTTGGAAAGAAGTATTTCAAACTTTCTCAGAGCTTTTTAAAGTAAACTTTAAACCCAACCCTGACTGCCTTGTTTGGCATTGTTGGAGGAAATGATTTTACTCTTAAATCGAATGATTTGCATATTTTGGCTTTAATTTCTCTTGTAGCCAGAAGAGTTTTGTTGCTTAAATGGAAAGATGCCACTCCGCCTACTCATGTCCATTGGTTGATTGATGTTATGTCACGTTTAAATCTGGACAAGATTAGGTGTTCTATTTCTATACCTAGACAAGATTTTTTCACATTATGGGGACCTTTTTGGAACTACTTTCACAATTTTCGATTTGGCTATTATAGCAATGATGATGGCTATTATATGTTTGAATTTACAACTATATGGCAGAGATTTTTTTTTTCTTTTAACCAAATAGCAGTTTTTTCCCCTCTTTTTTGGTTTGTTATGGCATTTTGATTGTTTTAGATTAGAATAAAATATACCTTTTCAATATTATGGTTAGTTACTATACATAATTATGGGGCACTTCAATCTTGTTTCTGTTTTCATAATGTATTTTGTATTCGTCTATGTAAGTAATTAATAAAAATATTGAAAAAGAAAGTTGTCTTTATAAAATAAACTACAATATTAGCAATTTCTCATTACTAAAATAGGAGCAAATTACGTTAGTACCATGGTCTGTCTGGAGATCCCAATGGACTATAGGCTGTCACAACAATATTGTTAGAAGTGCAATAGGAGATCAGATCTTCTTGAGTTAGATAAGGGTGGCACTCAATCTAGTAAAACAAAAAAAAGAACACAATAAAACTTCAATGTTGATGAGAAATTTTCACAGAAAAAGGTAGTGTCAATAAATGCCATACTGAAAATAAGTGAAATTCTATAATGCCAAATTTTAAAAGTGATCAATTACCTGGTTGACAGCCGGTCTGTATTTCAAATTTTTTTTATTAAGGATGTGCTCTATCTGCTTACGATTAAAATTGGACACCCCTATAGCTTTAACCATATTTAGATCCACCAAGTCTTCCATTGCCTGTAAATGGAAAATGATTAAAATTTAAATTGATCTGACTGTTAATTATTATAGACTGAAGACCATCCAGAATAATGTTTCAAGCAACTAAAGTCAAGGGACCAATCTAACAACAAGGGCTTTAAGGAGGAAACATATTACAAGTTTAATTTCTAGATAAATCTAGTAACAATAAACTTAAGATTCTTCAGTTACATACTCACTTCCCAAGTGTCAACAAAATCCGTGTCACTTGGTATTACCACCCCATTCCCATCAAGAGGAAGGTTCTCCGGGCCAGCCTAAAAGGAGATATTTTAGAAACAAGAACAAAAAGCATGACTTAAATTACTGAGAAAGGATGTAGACCCAAGTAGGTTAATACATGCCAACATTTAAGAGCTGTTTGCCAGTTTGCCTTTGGTTTGTTTTCATTTATATTACAGAATATACTTCATGTCCAAGTCTTATCAAATTGTATTCACTACATATTCCTTGACATTACTCAACAAGAGGAACACATTGGCATGCAAGGGCAGGAGTCCTGTGTTTCTTCTAACGGGGCCAAAGAGGCTGCTCTGCATTGTATATTCGATGTTCCAGTATGGCTTGCTACTACCTAGCAATGTTCCTATGAGTCACTTCAATGTAATTCAGTTGGCTTAGATTTCTCACAAATGAATGTTAAAAAACCTCAAGTACAGTACCTGACCCCCAAAATTTACTCATTTTAAACAACCCACTGAGTACTTGGCTATCTAAGGGTACAAATAATTTAACTCGAGCAGTGTGCAAATTAACCTAGAGAAAGATATACAAAATTGTTTTGCCAGGCAGTTTACCTTGAATCCCATAGGGAAATGAATAAGGTACAGATCCAGATAGTCCAATTTCAGGTCACTTAATGTGTTAGAACAGGCATCCTTCACCATGTCTTTGGCATGAAATGTACACCACAGCTAGCAGGAAAACAAAACTATTCATTAGTGCATTGATATTGCTAAAGTTAAATTATACTTTAGCGACCTGGCAGCACCCCAAATCCTTTACCTTGCTAACAATGAAAAGATCTTCACGCTTTACAGTTCCATCCTTGATCTTCGCCTGAATAGCATCACCAACTTCTTTTTCATTTTCATACAGAAATGCACAATCAATGTGACGATAACCAGCTTCAATGGCCGTTTTCACTGCTGCTATCACTTTACCTGGCTCAGACTGAACAGAAAAGTGATTCTAATTAAAATTCAAATGGTAAGGCAAAGCCAAATGAAACAAATATAAATGGCACTCAATTCAAATTTAAGCATTTCAAAACAGCAAAGCTAAAAACATTCTTCCAACATCCTCTTTAGCCTAGAATTTAACCAAGCTCTACCACAGAAGATCACACAAGTAAGAGACAAAAAGGCAAAGGACAACTGCATTTACACTTGGGAAGCTTGACATTAGTGGTAGCAGACAATGACTTCCAACTCATTCACCAGTCTAGACATGCCCAATCCCACCAGCACTGAAATGCAAAGTATCCATAAAATAGTTAAGTCTTCTAGGTCACTCCATCAGCACCTCTCTAAAGCACAAACTTTATCACTGAGACAAGGACAGCAAGTGACGAGAACATGGCCAAATGCAAGTTCACATGGAAAAAAATTATATCCCCTCCCCCCCCACACAGTCACTGGGCCTTGAACTCTAACCAAAAGAACTATTTGAAGTACCTCTCCAGAACAACCACTGAGCATCAAGATGGTGGATGATCATCACCACTAAAGGCAACAGGCTGTCTCTGCTACTACAACCAACAAGCCATAAAATGGGTGAAATCAGGACTGTTGAAGGGCCTCAGCCCAAAACATTGACTGTTTACTCTTTTGCATAAATGCTGCCCAGCTTGCTGCATTATCCAGCATTGAGTGTGATTTCTAGTATCTACAGATTTTGTGTTTGAAAATCCTAAGGATACTGCTTACAGCAAACTTTAGGTTCTGTTAGTAATACAGCAAATCTGCCCTGCCATACACCAAACTTTTCTAGCACAGTCTTAATCCTGACACTCAGCCAACCAAAAGCATTACCAAGTACCAAAAGGATCCCTTGACAATGCTATCAAGTGCCATTCTAGAAGCAGCAGGTAAAGTGACTCAAGTCTATTCACCATTTGAAGATAACAGCTCAATGGCTGACCAGATTATTAGCTTGACCTCCAATTTGCTGCCCAAACCCAATTCCACCAGAGCCCAGAAATCTGTTTCAGGCTTAAACATATCCAATAATGCAACCTTCTCAGTACTCTGGAAAGTAGGATGCCAGGGACTTACAATCCTCATACAAGATTCCTCATTGTAATTTTAAATGGTTTTTCCACTTATTCTGAACCTTTATCTCTGCCCAATCAGTTTTTCCATAGAAGGCAACATCTTCAGTATCTACCTTCATAACTTCTTCAGCATATTATTTCACTATCACCTCCATTTAGATCCTGACTGCTCAATACTTCTTCATAAGACAAGCTCTTCATTCCAAGAATCCACTTACCAATACTTTTGCACCATCAGAGCCACTTGTTTCAGAGCTAATTTACAATCTTGGTCCTAATACAGAGAAGATGGAAAAGACAAATTCCAGAGATAATACAAGAGATTTGACACAATAGATGCAACTGACTAAGTGCAACATCAAGGAGTCCAAATAAAATTGCATCAATGGGAATGAAGGCATGAACTCTTCAATCTCTATTCATATCTGAAAGAAGCTGGTTCTGATTGCTAGAGGTTAATCATTTCAACTCCAGAGCATCATTTCAGGAGGCCCTCAGAGCTATCTTCAGCTTGCTTAGTGACATTTTCTTCACAAGGTCAGAAGTGAAGATTTTCTTTAACATTCGCTTAGTGTGCAGTTCCATTTGTTACTCCTCAGCTAATGAGGTGGTCCATGCCTACAGCCACCATGACCTAAATGGCACTGGGTATAAATGGCCAGTAAGGTTTGTGCCACACAAGAATCAGGCATCAACCATCAGCAGCAAGTCTGACCACCTTTATAATTTCAACTGCAATATTATTACTGCATTCCCTTCTCAATATGCTGAGCATAAGCCCTGTCCAGAAACTTTCTGACCAGATACAGCAAGTTTAGTTATGTGAAGTGTCATTATCTTGGATAGTACTTTGATAATCTGACAATTACCAATTGTGGCCAGATTCGAGCAGAGGTTGGGCACCCTATGATCACCAAGTGACCACCTGACTCCTGAACACCTTAATAACTGATTAATAACAGGTGAAATATGTGGTATTTGCTGTTTTCCTGGATAAATGCAATTGTAGCAATATCCATGGAATAGGTCAAGCAGTAGGGCAAGACCCCAAGCCTGTTCTGCCATCTAAATACCTAGTTTTCCCACCCAATTCCCCCATCTCTCTCACAATAGAATTCAGGAACTTACAGAATCTTAACCTTTGAATGTTCAACAGCTACACAGCCACAGCTCAAGAGTATAATCTTTTATTTTAAGAAGTCAATCCTCAAGTGAGGAACTTCCAGCTGACTTCATTAGCCAGTCCCTAATCCCAAAACAAAATCTCAGATTTAGTAATCCCAGCCATCAGAAAGTACCAAAGGAAAAAACCTATCAACATTGACAATTTCCTTCCTAATCATATCTTAGCATTTCCTGGAATCATAAAAATTCTGCTCTATGTCTCCTCATGGAACAGCTTTCTCATCCCAACACATCTTAAGATCCTTTGTTGCATTGCTTTCAAGCTAAATATGGTTGAGATAAGCAGGCAATAAATCATACCGTAATCATGCCATACAGCTTAACTAATTCAATTGCTTGCTAACCAGACAAAAACATCTCATTTCACTTAACCACACTCAATTTTTTCTAAAAACTGAGCATTCTACAAGTGAGTGGCTTCTTCAAAATCCTCACATTAAACCACTCTGCCACATTCTTGCCTATCCATCTGTATCCTCTTCTAACTTGTGTACTTTGTAACTTAAACTTCCTTACACAAGTTTTACATCACCAGTACGCTTGCATATATTAAGATCAGGTATCCAGTTGTAGACAACAAATAACCAAAGATCAATTACTGATCCTGACAGGTACCCAGTAATTATTTTTTGTCACTGTTAAAAATCTCCCTTCAGCTTTTATTCTGTAATGTCTAACCATGTCAAAATATTTACCTCAACCTCATGACCCCTTTCTTACATAACACCTTTACCTGACACCTTATCAAAATTCCTTTCAAAAATTTCTTTCATATAACCAAGGTCACTGTACTACCAATGTTATTCAAGTATTTCAATTAGATCCTTCAAAACGAAAGTCAAGATGTTATACAACACAGAACAAGACCCCACCCCCCAACATCACATCCACACTAAATTTATTCTCTCCACCGCCACGACACAAGGATTTTGTTAATCAAAAGCTAGAGCAATTCACTATAGCTCATCTATACTGCCAATTCAGGGAACACAGTTTTGACTTTGAACTTTTAATAATTTATTGAAAATTACTGACTTGCTCCCACACTGTCCAATTTTGCTTTGATGCTTGTATATGCACATAGCAGTTCAAACCTACAACACTTCTCACTTCGATTTCATTCTTTCCTCTATTACTTCAACTTTCAAGGCTGACATCCCTATTGATAAGCCTCAATTGGGGTGCTTGCTACTATAAGAAAATCACCAAGCTCTTCTGTGCAAGACTCAGTGGCTCTAACATCCATCTTTTGTCTTCATTTCCTCTTCAAAACAATTATTTGCTGCCACTTGCATATTTCTCTCTGCACGTCCACAGTTCAATTTGCAGAGGCTTAAGCCTTTCTTCAGCATAAATTGCCATTACAGTCAATACTTGTACCTTCATTTTCTGCACTCCCCTCCCCTACACTTTTGCCTGCTTCTTCAACTCTTTCATTTGTGCATGACTTACTCTTGCAAGATACATCTACGATGTACAAACAATCCTCCCTACATACAGCACCAAAGCCTAATGGAATAGAAAGCCATTTCATCAATCTTGCCCATGCCAGTAGGAAAAGATCCACCCATTTGAATTCCACATGTCAGCAAATGATCAGTTTAAGTGTAACAAGCCTCTATCATCTGTTCAGGTATTGTTCTATATCAGTACCATCATCATTTGGGTTAAAATTAATATCCACTCAATGTACTTTAAAACTATTCTCTTGGCTTTCATCCCTGTTGTCAAATGGTTCTATACTGTCCTAGCATCTCAAATAAAAAAAAGTTTCTTCCTAGCTTCCTCAGTGCCAAATAATTTGAACCATCTGATTGAACTTGGCCTTTTTTCCTTGGAGCAACGGAGGATGAAAGGTGACCTGATAGAGGTGTACAAGATAATGCAAGACATTGATCATGTGGAACGCCAGAGGCTTTTTCCCTAGGGTTGAAGTAACACGAGGGGCACAGTTTCAAGGTGCTTGCAAGTAGCACAAGGAGGATGCCAGAGACAAGTTTTTCCACGCAGAGTAGTGGGTGCATGGAATGCACTGCCAGCAAAGGTGGTAGAGACAGATACAACAGGGTCTTCTAAGAGACTCTTAGATGGATATACAGAACTTAGAAAAATAGAAGGCTGTGCGGTCGGATACATGGGTGACACAAGATTGTAGGCCAAAGGGCCTGTAATTGTAGGACTAATGTGCTGTAGATTTGTGTTCCATCACATCTTTCCTGTGAAAATGACACCAATCTATATGCATTAAAGTTGACAAACTGGAAATTTCATATTACAAGTGATACTGGAATATTCAGGTCAAGTGGAAACTGAGTAGTTCTGATGAATGACACTGGGCTCCACTGTTCATCATTTTCATTCTACGAAACCTGCCTGACTGAATGTATCCTCAGTATTTTTCACTTCCATTTTCCAGCATCTACATGCTTGTTTTTGCTTTGATTTTGTTTATATAGTTCTGGCAATATCAGCATTTTATATTCCATTCCTCAAAAACCATCACATACCATACTAAGCCATACTCCTTTCCTTGTTAATCTTCTCCACCCTTCTATACTAGCAAGGGCATGCTCACATGGTTTGAGGAAATAGGAGACGACCACTCAGTAAGCTCACCAGTTTCTGCCCCAAACAGCTTTTATCCTGCTCATCTCCATATCTTAGTATCCAGAGATCTTTCAATCTCAGTTTTGTATGGCATCAAAGCCTTTATCCTTCTAATGATAGCCCATCAACTCAAAGTAAATGCTTCAATTACTACAACAAATGAAAATGGAAAATTCCAGATGAATTTCAGATTAGGCAGTACTTGAAAAACTGAGGGTTGCAGACACAAAACATTGCCCCACCTGTTAAGCTTTTTCCTAGCTTTTCCGTTTGTTTCAGATTTCTAGCATCTGCATTTAAATTTTCCCTTTATTCCTTTCCTTCCAACCAACATATCCATGCTAGTACTTTATCACCAATGTCCAACGTGTGTGGACCTTATCACAAGCTTTCTGAGAATTAAAATACATAATTTGTACTCGGTCCACTCTCCTCAAAGAAATCCAATGCATTGTCATGCACAATTTCCCTTTTATAAACCCATTGTTCACTATTCAGTCATTTGACAGCTTTCCTCCTCTTTGGCTCTCAGTGTTTTCCCTAATTCTGATATTATGCTAAAGAATGTTATCCTTTACTGACAATATGCATGGGCTGTTGGTGTATACCCACCCAACACCAGACATCTCCCCCCCCACCCCCCCCGTAATCCATTCCATCCTCAGAATTTGAACGCTTTCACTATTCATGTAATGCCTTCCATTTGCTTCATTCAATCTTGATTTCTGCCACTCTGAAAAAGTTGCTTTCAGTCTACCTCAATGAGAAAGAATGTCATCAAGCTGTAAAAACAATACACCTGAGGTCCCAGTACTTTCAGACAGGCTCAAGGATTCAAACTGTATCACTTACCTGTCTTAAACACAGGAATTATCACTGGATAAGCTGTGATGTGACAGCAGGCAGTCACCAGAAAGACCTGTGGTAACTTTAGGTTGAGTATGGGATCTGTACTTGGCGGCATTGAGACTTGATCAGGCAACCAAGGTCGGTAACATCAAAACTCATCATTGGATAACCATGTAAAGTGGCATTCGGAGTTTTGAAAGAATTATTGTTTATTTCCCTTGCATAGAATGTTGACTGATCACACCCACCTCTTTCTCCACTTACTGGTTACTTTCATCTTACAGGCTTAATGTTAAACAGTGAATTTCCTCCAATTGATCATGAAAATTACTTAGCTGAAAACATGACAAAATTCTCAATTCAAAAAGTATAACTCATCCTAGCTTTCCAAATCAAAATTGTTTGTAATGTGAGTAGGTCCAGCCAATCTTTGCTCACCTTTAAACACCCTCCCTGGTTATTCACAATACTACTTAGCAAAGTTTTAAACCCTACATCCCAAAAATTATCAAGATTTCTTACACCCTTTGCATCATCACAGCTAACACTACTACTGCTAGAATTCACATCTATGGTAGTTCCAAACAGCTTTGGTACCCAACATTCTCCATAAAATATTTAAAATACTGTATTTGCCCCATTGAACTCAACAAGTCAAAATAATATCGTTTCTTTTTAAGTAAAAAAAAAAGCAGAATAGTTACTTTTGGATAGAACTATTTGCACAATTAAAAGCTCCTGGTCATCAAAAATTGGTCAGACCTCAGCACTGCAGTATGAACACTCACTGGCCAAGAAATTCTAGTAGTGTACACTCAGGCAATGGGTCAATTGAGTAGCAGTCCAAACATTCAGAGCAATCAAGAGACAAGGAGCACAGACTGGAAATAGAGGATTCAGCAAGAAGGAATACCAGGACGAATACTGTACAAAATGGAGATGAGATAAAACCTTAAGATATAGGAGCAGAAGGCGGCCATTTGGCCCATCGAGTCTTGTCCGCCATTCAATCATGGGCTGATCCAATTCCTCCAGTCATCCCCGTTCCCCTGCCTTCTCCCGATACCCTTTGATGCCCTGGCTAATCAAGGACCTATCCATCTCTGCCTTAAATACACACAAATGACTTGTCCCCCACAGCCACTCGTGGCAAATTCCACACATTTACCACCCTGACTAAGTTAATTTTTCCGCATCTCAGTTCTAAAAAGACATCATTCAATCCTGAATTCTCTCCCTATCTAAATGTCTGCCTGTTTATTTTTTCCAAAGTGCATGACCATACTTTCCAACATTGTATTTCATTTGCCACTTCTTTGCCCATTCCCCTAAATTATCTAAGTCTCTCTGCAGCTCTGTTTTCTCAATAGTACCCGTTCCTCCACCTATCTTTGTATCATCGGCAAATTTAGCCACAAATCCATTAATACTGTAGTCCAATTCATCGACATACATCATAAAAAACAGCAGTCCCAACACCAACCCTTGTGGAACTCCACTGGTAGCCAGCCAGAATAGGATCCCTTTATTCCCACTCTGTTTTCTGCCAACCAGCCAATGCTCCACCCACACTAGTAACTCCCCTGTAATTCCATGGGCTCTTACTTTGCTAAGCAGTCTCATGAGTGGCCCCTTGTCAAAGGCCTTCTGAAAATCCAAGTACACCACGTCTCCTGTGTCTCCTGCTTGCAATTTCCTCAAAGAATTGCAGTAGGTTTGTCAGATAGGGTTTTCCTTTCAGGAAACCATGCTGGCTTTGGCCTATCTTGTCATGTGCTTCCAGGTACTCTGTAATCTCATCCCAGAAGGCATTCTAGTCCAGCAGTGCTGACCAGAATTCGGTGACTGAAAGTCACCAACAAACTGCAATCCAGTTTCACACATCAAAGTTGCTGGTGAACGCAGCAGGCCAGGCAGCATCTCTAGGAAGAGGTACAGTCGACGTTTCAGTTAGTCCTGACGAAGGGTCTCAGCCTGAAATGTCAACTGTACCTCTTCCTAGAGATGCTGTCTAGCCTGCTGCGTTAACCAGCAACTTTGATGCACGTTGCTTGAATTTCCAGCATCTGCAGAATTCCTGTTGTGTTCAATCCAGGTTTCCCCATTATGCTCAAAACGGCGTGTTGTCTGGAAACGATCTCCCCAAGCACACATGGAACAAATACTTTGGAGATGAAACTGTGAATTCAGATTATTTTCAACTGAAGATAAATGAAGACATAAATCTAAAAAGAAAATTAAAAAAACTAGTTTATAATAAAGAGCACCTATTGGCTGTTTATTCGTTAGATTAGATTCACTCTTACACTTCAAACAGATATTTACATTCCGGTGCTGGATAAAACAGATACAAAAGCTCAATTCTACCCGGGTATTTGTCCATTAGTGAAAACAGAACACTCGAACTTCTTTCTGGCTTAGTCTGCAAGGCATCACATTAGTACGTTGACACTGGACCTATAGATGTAAACATCAACACCCTCCCCAACTCCTATCTCCCACTTGAATTTTTTTTGTTCGGGGTTATTCTGGATAAAGACAGCGCTGCGGATGCAACTTATGTTCCTTCAGATAACGGCGAAGGAGAATATGACAAGTTGAAGTTAACATATCACACACACACTTGTTTATTAAGGAATGGCTTGCACGCTTTCGCTTTAAAGACGAAGTTCCTTTGCGAGAATACCGTCCCCCCCACCCCGCGCACATCTGTGCGAGCAGTAACGCCCCTACCTCGGGGAGATTTACAGCACTGTCCGGTCCCAGAACTCGGGCACCCCTCACTCAGTCTCGCCTGCGCTGCAATAAACACCCCCCCCCCCAACACAGCGTGTTAACCCGCGTCTGAACAACTCTCCCCCACCCCACACTATCAGTTCTTCACTCGACCGAGAACGAGTCGGCTATGCGCGCCGCAGATGGTGATCGCGCGTTCCCCCACCCCACCCCATCACCTCAGCGCTTGGGGGGCAACCCCCGAACCCACGGTCCGGCCCGCAGCTGGGTGTGGGAGATGGGGTAAGGCCCGCATGCTCTTGGGGCACAGACCGCTACCCCATTCCCCCCCCCCACCGCGCGGGGAGTGACATTGACCAAGCGCACAGAACTCCGGTGAGGTTTAACTTTGCCGAGTGCCCATCCTTCGAGTCACTGAACGGAACGACGGCAACTACCTCACTTACTCACTTTCCAGGTCCCCAGCCCAACAACGGGCATGTGAGCTCCAGTGTTGAGGGTAATAGTGAAAGCGCCACCACCAGCCATGACGCACGCTAATAGAAGATTCTGTCTGTATCTTGTTTTACGGTGGTTAGCATCCACCTTAACAGTGCATTACCACCACATAGAAGATTCTAGCAAGCACGTACGTTTAAACGGCAAAAATAAACTCGCACCTGCCCCCACCCCGCTCCTGAAGCTAATTCCTCCTCTGATTGGCTCGTAGTTGCTGTCGCTCAAAGGTGGGCTTTGCACACCGCTCTCCTTTACCCTTCCAGCCTGCCTGCTGACGCCAGTCCTTTCTCCGATTGGCTAACAGGCGCTGTCATTTAAAGGGCGCCCGCAATAGACCCCGCCCCTTCCAAACCGGTTATTTGCCCACATTCCTCCTCCCTCCACCCCACCCACCGACTGACTATCGGGTCTACGGACGCTCTGAACGGGAAAGAAAGGGCTGGTAGTAATCTCTCAGTACAGTATGCGAGACAGGAGGGAAAACATCAATTTTGAAGTTATTTTAACAATTTTTATAAGGACTGGAAATGATAGTGATAAAAGGTTATTGGGAAGAACAAAATGAAATCTGGGTGACTGGACGGAAGACAGATTAAATAACAAAAGATATTAATCAATAGCACAGGGAAAGGAACAAAAGATTGGTAAAATGGATAACGATAAAACAGCATATAATAACATCATTTTGTTCAAATCATTGGTCAAAGTTGAAATGTGCTTTGTCAAGGTATGTACTTTATTTCTCAGTAAGAATACAAAGAAAAAGTATTTCTTCAATATACTCGATGACTGAACCTCCTCGGCTTTCTTGGATAGAGAATTCCAGAAATTTCATTCATTCGGTGAAGGGTTTTTCTTTCCCCTTCGTGTCCCGAATGGCTGAGCCTTCATACTGAGACTGGTCCCTCTTAAAAGTAACTTCTACCAGGGAATTAGTCATCCTTACCAAGTTAAGTAAGAACTTTGATTACTTTAACGAGAATGCACCTCATATTCCTGAACTCGGACACAGCCTGCTTTGTCTTCATGTGACCTCCATTCCAGATAGGCAGTTTTGGATGAGTAAGAACTTTGATTGCTTTAACGAGAATGCACCTCACTTGGACACAGCCTGCTTTGTCTTCATGTGACTTCCATTCCAGATAGCCAGTTTTGCTCTGCTGATTAAGCAGTGAGTTGAAATGTCTAGTCAGTATTCTGGGTTGGACCTTATCAAGCTATTGTACAATTTCAGTAATTTGTGATAGGAGACTAAAAATTCTGGAATTGAAATAAATGTTCCTTATTTCAGTATGAAGTTGATGGTGTTGTATGAGATAAGCATGCCACATTTTAGTTCCTTTATAATTTTCTTTCTGAGCATACAACTATAAAGGTTGAATCCTGAACCAGTGGGCAGGATTTTACAGTCACTGCCAGCTCCTAATGACTTAAACTGCATTTAAACTTGCCTCACTGGATTCTTGACTGCTGGGGAAATCCTGCATCCACAGTGCATGACAGCTTTGCAGGAGGAATGATTAATTGAAGGCTAATCTATGACATTCCAAGAGGACCACAACCTTGGTTCCCCGGTCCTCCAGGTTCAGGGGTTCGGTTCAGGGGTTCAGCTCAGGGCTAACAACCTTGATTGGTAAAACTAAATTGTTATGGAAACAGCAATGAAGAGTCCTTCAATATCTGACTATGACGGTATTTCTGAGCCTCCACTCAGAACTTCCATGATTGACTGTGGTGGAAACCGAGCTACTGACACAATGAAGGATACCCTGAGCACTGCCAGTGATGGAAGACCTTCATTGCTTTCCTAAATACCACCAATATAACTGGCAGTGGGGTATCTATGACAACCAGCTTTCTTCTCCATTCTCTGGAGACTTCTGCATTGCAATGCCTCGACGCATTCCATGTTGAATTGCCAGATAAAACAGAAAATGCTTCGGGTAACTGCCACAGTGCAGGAACAGGATAAGGATAATACCTGCGCCACATACAGCAACATTGAGAGTACTTCTCACCTGTTGATCAGGTTCTTACCCGCCAATGTGGGGAAGGCCACTCCTATAGTCCCAGTTTTTGTTTATTTTTGACTATTCTTGCTGTATTCCCCCCCCCCCAGCTCCTCACTTACCCAACTATCAAAAGACTCGCTTTTAATATCTTACTGCCAGTATAGAGAGAAGAAAATGGGAAGAGAAAGAGGAAGAAGATGGGGTAATCAGGGAAGAAGTAGAGAGATACAGGACAGAAGTAATGATGCAGGAGGAAGGAGGGAAGAACAGATGAGAAAGAATAATGAGAGAGATGCACAAAGATCAAGTGACAGTCTTGAGATCTGTAATATTATCTCAAAGCAATCCTATTAGGAAGTGCTTTAGAAACTACTGAATTCCTAACTGATATGGCAAACATGACCTGCCCAATTAGGCCCTCCAAAACAAGCTGTAGCCACAACTGTTCTTTAGTTTTGAAATACATTAGTTGTAACAAAGGTTAGCATATGTGAGACTGAAAATGAAAAGTAGTAGAAAGAGGAAGCTCAGAATCACTCTTGGAAGACAAATTATGCTCTGGATGAGGCCATTCTCAGGGTGGAGGGGCAACATCTCATTCCATCTGAATAGCCTCCAACCTGATGGCATCAATATAGATTTCTTCTGGTCAATGTTCTTTCCCTTCTGCTTCCCCCTTCTATTCCCCACTTTGTCCTCTTGCCTCTTCTTATCACCTCCCACTAGTGCCTCCCCTACTTCCCTTTCTCCCAAGGTCCACACTCCTCTCCAGTCCTTTCGCTGTCTTACCCACCCAACTTCACCTATCACTTCATTATCCTTCTTCCCTCCCCCACCTTTTTATTCTGGTGTCTCTTCCTTCCTTTGAGTCCTGAAGGATAAATATATAATATAGCTTAAGTAAATTGATTGTATGTCTATAAAGTGGAGCTAAACAAGGGAGTGTCTGTATATAAGGTGACAGGCAAGAAATTATAAAGTAGTGGTGGTTGGGGCTGTGGAGGGTTGAGTTAGTGGGTGGAGGTATTGATTAGCCTTACTAATTGGGAAAAGTAATTGTTCTTGAGTCTGGTTGTCCTGATGTGGATGCTATGCAGCCTCCTTCCTGATGGGAGTGGGACAAACAGTCCATGAGCAGGGTGGATGTGATCGTTCATGATGTTATTGGGCCTTTTCCAGCACCTTTCTGGATATACAGTACATTCTTGATGGCAGGTAGGTTCGTGCTGGTGATCCGTTGGGCAGTTTTGACTACCCATTGTAGAGCCTTCCTGTCTGCCACAGTGCAGTTTCTGTACCCTGCAGCAATGCAGCATGTTAGGATGCTGTCTACTGCACATCTGTAGAATGACCTGAGCATAGATGTGCATAGTCCAGCTCTCTTCAGACCTCTCAAAAAGTTTTCCTGATTGTGGTCTGGAACCAGAGAGATTGTGCGAGATGTACAATCCCAGGAGTTTGATACTGCTCACAGTTTCCATAGCAGTGCTGTTGATATTTATTTATTTATTTGTTTATTGAGATATGTACGATCTTGTTATAGGCAGTGGTGGGAATTGAAACTTGGTCGCCGGTAATGTAAACCATTGTGCAAACTACTACACTACCTGATAGAAAAGGGTATAAGTGGTGTGAGTTCTGCTGAAGTCGTAACAATTTCCTTTGTCCTGTTGACATGTAAATAAACTGGCCATTACGTGGCTGGCATTTAGGGCAGTAATGAAGGTCTTCTATCTCTGGTGGTGTTCAGGGCTTCCTTCTTCCTGATAGTAGCTTCTTGGTTTTCACTACTGCCAGTCATGCAAGTCCCGGGTGGAGACTCAGGAATACCGTCACACTCAGATGTAGAAGGATTCTTCATTGCTGTTTCTGCAACAGTTTTGTTTTACCAGTCACAGTTGTTAGCTCTGAGCTGAACCCCCGAACCTGGAGATCCAGTGGACCACTCTTAGTCTGGCCTCTGCCCTTTGACCTGTTTGGCATGGGTGAGCCTACCAAGAGCCAAAGCATAAAGCCTTGATTCCAGCCAACACGGTCATTGAGGCACACAGGCCTGCAAACAGCAACAAGGTTGTCCTCTAGGAGGATTTAAATAAGTTATATGAGTCATCCTTTGGAACACCATGAAAAGATAGAACCTCAGCACGGAGGGACAGTTGGAGCCTGACTTTAGTTGCAAGCACAGCATAATGCAATTACATACAAAGGTGGCCATCACTCTATGCTTTCTCCTTCGTTCTCTGGAGACTTGTGCATTGCAATGCCAATACATTCCATTTTGAATTTTCAGATAAAACAGAAAATCCTTCAGGTAACTGCCACGATGCAGGAACAGGATAAGGATAATACCTTTGCTGCATGCAGCAACATTGAGGGTACTTCTCACCTGTTGATCAGGTTCTTACCTGCCAATGTGAGGAAGGCCACTCCTATAGTCCCAGTTTTTATTTATTTTTGGTTATTCTTGCTGTATCCCCCAGCTCCTCCAAAGCAGATTCCCAGCACCTACAGGTATTTAGAGGTCATGGAAAGGAAACAAAGCATTGCTAGGATCAGTTGCCAAAGAAGATGGCCTCACCCTTCTTGTAGTTGAACTCTGGCTAAAATATATATATATGTGTGTGTGTGTGTCTAAAATGTGTGAGATATATATATATACACACACACACACACGTGTAATATTCCTTAAAGCAATTTATAGTTTTTTTTAATATATTGCATTGAATTGCTGGTGCAAAACAAAACAACAGATTTTGCAACATCTGTGTGATAATAAACCTGATTCTGATTGTGGTTGCATTTCAAAAATGCACTTTGCCATATATTTCAAAGTTATATCAGCATAATGTCAAAATTATATAAAAGAAAACTCCAGCTGTGCGGCAGTAAAGGTCATGTGTGCGGGAGTATTCCAGTTACTGTGCAGCTTAGAGGGAACACTGATGACGACCCTGTGATCTCTGCCTCGGAAGCTGACGTCAGAATACCTTTCAACAGGGAGAACCATCACAAGGCATCAGGCCATGATATTGTACGTGGTAGGCCTCTGGAAAATCTGTGCCAACCCTCTGGCACGAGTGTTTAAGGAGATCTTCAATCCCTCACTGTTGCTATCAGAGGTTCCCACTTGCTTCAAAAGGGCAACAATAAATCCAGTGCCCAAGAAGAGCAGGGTGAACTGCCTCAATGACTGTCACCTAGTGGCATTCTCATATGCTGTGATGAAGTGCTTTAAGAAGTTGGTCGTTGCTAGAATCAACTCCTGCCTAAGCACGGACCTGGACCCGCTGCCAACTTGCCTATTGCCACAATAGCTCTACTGCAAATACAATCTCACTGGCTCTTCACCCAGCCTTGGATCTCTTGGTCAATAGTAACACCTACATCAGACCACTATTTATTGATTAGAGTTCAGCTTTGAATACAATCATATCCTCAGTTCTAATTGAAATGCTCCAAAACCTGGGACTCTGTACCTCTCACTGCAACTGAATCCTTGACTTCTCCACTGGATGACCACTGTCCATACGGATTGGAAATAACATCTCCTCCTCAATGATAATCAACACTGGCGCACCACAAGGTTGCGTGCTTAGCCCACTGCTCTACTCTCTCTACACCCAACACTGTGTGGCTGGGCACAGCTCAAATGCCATCTGTAAATTTGAAAAACCACAAATCTACATTTAATGGCCACTTTACAGGAGGTATATGAGGGGGAACCTCTTCACTCAGAGATTGGTGCGAGTGTGGAACAAGCTGCCAGTAGAATTGGTGGTTACCGGTTCAAATCTAAGATTTCTTTCTTTCTTTCTTCAATCTTTTTATTAAGTTTCAAGATTAATAAACTTAACAGTAATGATTTACAATAATAACAGTTAACATGTACAAGCACAGATTCCAAGTTTCTTCAAATTTAACTGAAGGATCCATAGTACCATTCCTAATCTTTTCCAAGTTTAGGCATGCTATCATTTGGGAAAATCACTGAAGTGTAGTGGGGGGATTAGAATCTTTCCATTTAAATAAAATGGATCTTCTGGCTATTAATGTAACAAATGCAATCAGATGACAAGCTGACAAGGATAAACGACTAGAGTCTATCACTGGTAGTCCAAGATTTAAAAGAAGTTTAGATATGTACATAGATGGAAGGGGTATGGTGCAGGTGCAGGTCGTTGGGACTAGGCAGAATAACAGTGCAGCACAGACTAGGTGGGCCGAAAGGCTTCTCTCTGTCCTGTACTGCTCTATGACTCTGACTGTCAATGAAAGATGTACAATGTATGTATCTTCAAAAAAAATTAAGTCAATGGATCTAATCACAGGGAAGTAATTGGATTTGTCCTGCATTGTGTAGAATTGTCAAGTAGATATCAGTGGTATTATAATATTGGGACAGCCTGCCCGGAAGCCTGACTAGTTTTGAAGCACAAGTTTTTATGCAAAACTATGGTGTCACACTGCTACCTTTGTATGAGTAATAATTGCACAGAATGAATGAAGTTCACAGGGACTCCACCTCTCATTGGTAAATACTCATCACAGTTTAAAACTGAATGAGGCAAGAATCCAGATTTCACCATGTATGAGATTATTGAAATATCTATTCCATAAAAACATAGAAAACAGAAAAGCCTACAGCACAATACAGGCCCTTCGGCCCACAAAGGTGTGCCAAACATGTCCTTACCTTAGAAATTACCTAGGGTTACCCATAGCCCTCTATTTTTCTAAGCTCCATGTACCTATCTCGGAGTCTCTTAAAAGACCCTTTTGTATACAGTACCGCCTCCACCACTGTCTCCGGCAGCCCATTCCATGCACTCACCACTCTCTGCGTTTATATAATAAAAAAAATGTAACCTTGACATCTCCTCTGTACCTACTTCCAAACACCTTAAAGCTGTGTCCTCTCGTGCTAGCCATTTCAGCCATGGGGAAAAAGCCTCCGACTATCCAGATGATCAATGCCTCTCATCATCTTATACACCTCTATCAGGTCACCTCTCATCCTCCGTCGCTCCAAGGAGAAAAGGCTGAGTTCACTCAACCTATTCTCATAACATAAGGCATGCTCCCCAATACAGGCAACATCCTTGTAAATCTCCTCTGCACCCTTTCTATGGTTTCCACATCCTTCCTGTAGTGAGGCGACCAGAACTGAGCACAGTACTTCAAGTGGGGTCTGACCAGGGTCCTATAGAGCTGCAACATTACCTCTTGGCTCCTAAACTCAATCTCACTGCATACTGCTTTTGCTCATTAAATGGTTTTAATCCTGTATTGTGTCTTCAACAGTGTGTCCCTGATCAGTCCTATCCTCACTCTAGTCATCCTGTTCTTCACGCATGTATAGAAGGCCTTAGGGTTTTCCTTAATTCTGCTCACCAAGGCCTTCTCATGTGCACTTCTCCTAAATCCATTCTTAAGCTCCTTTCTGGTTACCTTACAATTTCCAAGAGCCTTGACTGGCCCTTGTTTCCTAAATTTTAAAGTTTGTTCCCTTCTTTCTCTTGATTAGACTTTCACAATCTCTTGTCAACCATAGTTCCTTCAGCCTACCATCCTTTGCCTGCCTCAATGGGACAACCCTATTGAGAATCCCATGCAAGTGCTTCCTAAGCAACCTTCCTATTTCCATAGTGCATTTCCCTGAGTACATCTATTCCCAAATTACTCTCCCAAATTCCTGCCTAATAGCATCATTATGCACCCTTCCCTGAATTAAATACTTTCCCATACAGTCTGCTCCTATATCCCTGGTAAAGGTTAGGAAGTTGCAGTGACTGTCTCTGAAATGCTCACCTGCCATTCTGTCACCAGAGCAGGTTCATTGCTCAGTAGCAGATCCAATCTAGCCTCTTCTCTAGTTGCCATCTGCATATTCTCCACTTCCTGAAGTTCACAGTGAATTCCATACTCTTACCGATGTTGAGCACACGTTGATGTTGTGACAGCACTCAACCAGATAATCGGTCTCAGTCCTGAGATTCAACCAATAACAGATGTGTTATCGGCAAATTTATTGATGGCATTTGAGCTGTGCCTACCCACACAGTCATGAGTGTAGAGATGGTACATCAGTGGGCTAAGCACACATCCTTGAGGCATGACTCTCTGTTCGTGTCACCTGCAAAATTACTAATTGTACCTCCTGTATTCACATCCAGTTCATTAAAATATATTACAAAAAGGAGTACCAGGACTGATTCCTATCAAAAAAAAACACCCTTCCTACACCACCCTTTGCTTTGAATATGTCAGGGCTATAGTTTTGAATAGTTCAAAACCCAAGGCAGTTTTTCCCCTAACTGTGTACCATTGTGGCAGGAACAGACCAAATGTATCTAAGACTAAGGCAACAAACTGTGGAAGACAAAATACAGGATTAAAGCCATTTAATGAGCTAGAGCAATATGGAATAGATATTTCAATAATCTCATAAATGGTGAAATCTGGATTCTTGCCTCATTCAGTTTTAAATTATGATGGGTATTTACCAATGGGAGGTGGAGTGGCTGTAAATTAATTCATTCTGTGTAATTTTTATTGATACAAAGGCAGGCAAAGGATGGTAGGGTGAAGGAACCATAGTTGACAAGAGATAAGGAATGTCTAATCAAGAGAAAGAGAAAACATACACTAGGGATAACCCTGGAATTTATAGACCAGGGTTAACCTTGTCAGTGATGGATAAACTATTGGAGAAGATTCTGAGAAACAGGATTTGAGCATTTGGAGAAACAAAGTCTGGTTAGGGATAGTCAGCATGGCTTTGTGGGGACCAGGCTATGCCTCATGAGCCTGCTTGAATTCTTTGAGGAAGTAACAAAACAGATTGATGAAGGTAGAGTAGTGGATGTGGTGTATATGGATTTTAGTAAGGTGTTGAAGCTTGCCTGCGGTAGGCTCATTCTGAAAATTAGGAGGCATGGGATCCAGGGAAACCTGGATTCAATATTGGCTTGCGCATAGAAGGAAGGTGTTGGTAGCAGATGGAGTGTTTTCTGCCTAGAGGTTGGTGTTCCGCAGGGATCTGCTCTGGCACCTCTGATCTTTGAGATTGTTATAAATGACTTCTATAAGAACTAGAAAGGTGGATTAATAAGGTTTCAGATTATACAAAGGTTGGTAGTGTTGTGGGTATGCAGAAGGTTGTCTTAGGTTGCAACGGGATATTGATAGGATGCAGAGCTGGGCACTTGCTGGAACATGTTGGCATTAAGAAAGAGGATGCACTGGAACTTTTGAAAAGCATTAGGATAGTTAAACCTCCAGGCTTATGGTATATACACCAGGCAACTATAGGAAGCAAGGGAAAGATAGCTGCGTCTTTGACTATCTTTGATTATTTACTGGCTATAGGAGTAGTAGCAGAAGATTGGAGGGTGGCACGTGTCATTCCTCTGTTCAAGAAAGTTAATAGGGATAATCCTGGAATTTATAGATCAGTGAGTCTTATGTCAGTGTTGGATAAACTATTGGAAAGGATTCTGAGAAACAGGATTAATGAGCATTTCGAGAAGCGTAGTCTGGTTAGGGATAGTCAGCATGGCTTTGTGGGGACCAGGCTATGCCTCATGAGCCTGCTTGAATTCTTTGAGGAAGTAACAAAACAGATTGATGAAGGTAGAGTAGTGGGTATGGTGTATATGGATTTTAGTAAGGTGTTGAAGCTTGCCTGCGGTAGGCTCATTCAGAAAATCAAGAGGCATGGGATCCAGGGAAACTTGGATTCAATATTGCCTTGCCCACAGAAGGAAGGTGTTGGTAGTAGATGGTCCGTCAACTGTACCTCTTCCTATAGATGCTTCCTGGCCTGCTGCGTTCACCAGCAACTTTTATAAGTGTTGCTTGAAATTCCAGCATTTGCAGATTTCCTCATGTTGGAGTGTTTTCTGCTTGGAGGTTGGTGTTCCACAGGGATCTGCTCTGGCACCCTTGCTCTTTGTGATCTTTATAAACGACTTGGATGAGGAACTAGAAGGGTGGATTAATAAGGTTTCAGATGATAACAAAGATTAGTAGTGTTGTGGATATGTAGATGGTTGTCTTAGATTGCAACGGGATATTGATAGGATGCAGAGCTGGGCAGCAAGGGGCAGATGGAGTTCAATCTGAAAACATGGAGTAATTTACTTTGGAAGATTGATTTTTTTTTAAAGGAGTGTACAAGGTTAATCGTAGGATTCTGAGCAGCATAGAGAAACAGGGATCTTGAGGTCCACATTGATAGTCCCCTCAAAGTTACTGTGCATGTTGATAGGGTGGTTAAGAAGGTATATGCAGTGTTGGCATTCCTTAGTTGGGGGACTGAGTTCAAGAGTTGCAAGGTAATTCTCCAGTTCTAAAACTCAGGTTAAAGCAACATGCACAATACGCTGGAGGAACTCAGCAGGTCGGGCAGCATCCTTGGAAATGAACAGTCAATGTTTCAAGTTTCTGCTTCAGGTTTCACTGATGTAGAGGAGGCCGCATGGGGAGCACCGGATGCAATAGATGACCCCAACAGACTCATAAATGAAGTGTTGCCTCACCTGGAAGGACTGTTTGGGGCCCTGAATGGTGGTGAGAGAGGAGCTGTAGGGACAGGTGTAGCACTTACGCTTGCAGGTATAAGTGCTGGGTGGGAGATCTGTGGGGAGGGTCATGTGGACCAGGGAGTCGTGGAGGGAACGATCCCTGCGGAAAGCAGAGAGGGGTAGAGAGGGAAAGATGTGCTTAGTGGCGGGGTCCTGTTGAAGGTGGCGGAAGTTGTGGAGGATAATGTGCTGGATCCAGAGGCTGGTGGGGTGGTAGGTGAGGACAAGGGGAACTCTGTCCCTGTTGTGGTGGCGGGAGGATGGGGTGAGGGCTGAAGTGCGGGAAATGGAGGAGATGCGGGTGAGGGCATCATTGATGACGGCAGAAGGGAAACCACGATCCTTAAAGAAAGAGGACATTTGAGATGTCCTGGAACGGAAAGCCTCATCCTGGGAGCAGATGTGGCGAAGACGGAGGAACTGGGAATAGGGAATAGCATTTTTGCATGTGACAGTATGGGAAGAGGTATAGTTATGAGAGTCAGTGGGCTTATAGAAGATATCAGTGGACAGTTTGTCTCCAGAGATGGGGACCGAGAGATCGAGAAAGGGGAGAGAAGTGTCTGAGATGGACCAAGTGAATTTGAGGGCTGGGTGGAACTTAGAAGCAAAGTTGAAATTGACGAGCTCAGCATGGGTGCAGGAAGCAGCACCAATGTAGTCGTCAATGTAGTGAAGGAAAAGTTGGGGAGTAGTACCAGTATAGGTTTGGAGCATAGACTGTTCCACATAACCAACAAAGAGGCAGGCATAGCTGGGGCCCATGCCAATGCCCATGCCCATAGCTATACCCTTGGTCTGAAGAAAGTGGGAAGAGCCAAAAGAGAAGTTATTAAGTGTGAGTACCAGTTCCGCCAACCGGAGGAGGATGGTGGTGGTGGGGAACTAGTGAGGTCTATTATCCAGAAAGTAGCGGAGGGCTTTGAGGCCTTCTTGATGGGGAATGGAGGTGTATAGGGATTGGACATCCATAGTGAAAATGAAGCAGTCGGGACCGGGAAACTGGAAGCTATTGAAGAGGTGGAGGGCATAGGATGTATCCCAGATGTAGGTGGGGAGGGACTAAACTATGGGTGTCAAAATGGAGTCCAGGTAGGCAGATACCTGGATGCTGCCTGAATTGGAGAGCAGGTCTTATGAGGAATGGTCAAGCAAACTTGGGTTTTTCTCTTTGGAGAAAAGGAGGATAAGATGTTTCTATGATAGGAGGCATAGATAGAGTGGACAGCCAGAGCTGTTTTCCCAGGACAGAAATGGCTAATATGGAGGTACATAGTTTTAGTGATAGGAACGACATAGGGGGATGCCAGAAGTAGGTTTGTTTTTTTTAAAAAAAGAGAGTAAGTGCATGAAAGTGGCAACTCAGATAAAGTGGTAAAAAAGGCAGGCGGCATGATTGTCTTCATAGGACAGGGTATGGAACATAAAAGTTGGGATGTTACATTGCAACTTTACAAAACACTTGAATTGTATGTAGTTTTGGTTGCTATGTGACTGAGCTAATGTGCAGAGGAGATTCTCCAAGACATTGCTTGGATTGGAGCACCAGTTATGGGGAGAGATTGAATAGGCTTGTTTTTCCTGGGACAAGGGAGTTTGGGGTGGGGTGCGGTGGGGGTTTGAAGGAAAGGCAAGTGGGGCAGCAGGATGACATGGTAGAGGTATACAAAAATAAGCATACAGATAAATAGATTCTACTTCCCATGAGCCAAGAGGAAGAAGAGTTTTAAAGATTTGAGGAAAATGTCCCCCCCCCCCCCCAAGATAGGGAAAGGTTGGTACCTAAAGTGCATTTCAAGGAAATAGTGAAGTACGATCACTGCATTTAAGAGACATTTAGACAGGCACGTACATAGGCAAGACATAGGATACGGAATAAGGTGGGCAAATGGAACTAGCATAGCTGGGCAAAGAACGTGGATGTTTTTGTGCAGTACTACTCTTAGTCAGGACCAGTAATCATAGTATTGAATCAGCCTTTCTGATGGATGGCAAAGATCCCCCATGGCAAGATCCTAAGTAGAGGTACTGCCACGCTTTTTGTAATTGCACTTGCGTGTTGAGTCCAGGACAGGTCCTCCGAAATAATAACAGTGAGGAATTTAAAGTTGCTGACCCTCTCCACCTCTGATCCTTTGAGGAGAACTGGCTCATGGGCTTCTGGTTTCCTTCTCCTGAAGTCAATAATCTGCTCCTTGAACTTGCTGACATTAAGTAAGAGGTTTGTTGCTGTGGCACCACTCAGCCAGGTTTTCGATCTCCCTTCTATATCTCTATTTTGAGGCTGTTCTGAGACCACATCCTTTCTAAGATAAGAGCCCAAAACTGCTCAATACTCCAAGTGAGGCCTCACTATTGCAATATGAAGTCTCAACATTATATCCTTGCTTTTACATTCCAGTCCTCGTGAAATGAATGCTATCAACATTTGCCTTCCTCACCACTGAATCAACCTGTAACTTAACCTTTAGGGAACTTGTGTGAAGATTCCCAAGCCACTTTGCACCTCAGATTTTATGAATTCTCTCTCCATTTATAAAATAGTTAACCTTTTTATTTCTTCTACCACAGTGCATGACCATACATTTTACAACTTTGTATTCCATCTGCCACTTGTCGTCTTTTCTCCTTCCTCAAACCTACCTGCCCCTCCACCTATCCTTGTATTGTCCACAAACTTGGACAAAAAACCATGAATTCCATTATCCAAGTTATTGACATATAATATAAAAAAGCAGTCCCAACACAGAAGCCAAGTCCTATTGTCACCTATATCACTTGATTTTACTTTGAGGTGATAGTGTCTGGAATTGCCACTTTGCCCTTGAGATGGCTCTCCAGAGATCGTACTTAGTTACTCCTCCACATTAAACTTGCTTCCTCATGTAGGACAGGTGCATACAAAGTTGACTGTGCTGAGTGTGCCTTTCCAGCTTTCAGAGGGACCATAACAGTCATCTGCATTGTTCAGACCATGATGCTGCATTAGCCAACCCTGTGGAAGGTCATCAGATCTCCTTCAAACAGGAAATTAGAATTTAACTCCTACACCCCTCTGGAAGATCTGGTGGTTATCATCTGCATTAATATCATGATGTTTCTTTGCTTTATTCAATTTCATCAGTTTGGTGCAGTTTTATTTATCGGCAGGCCTTTGGATTATTAGTGTGGTAGTCATCAACATAATGTTAGCTCATTACATAATTCTTGTATGACATTTCCTGAATTTATGAAATGGGATAAATTCCTCGCAAATGTTTTGAGTGGAAAAAATTTGTCAATGGACAAAAAACAAAACCTATTACTGGAATTTTTGATAGTTCCAATTGCCAAGTTGCACCCATTCGAAGGTATGTGTCTTATGTCAAACTGTTATATTCCTTTCAGTGAATAACTTGGCAGTTTCAAGCTCTGTGACCAAATGGAACCGGCTCTGAATGAAACTCAAGCAGTTACATGAAGTTATTCTGGGATTATTATACCAGCCTGTAGAAACATAACAGTAAACAGAACTATCATGTTGTGAAGTGATACTGGTGCTTCCAGGATGCTGCATCGGCAAGTTTGCGGCACTGGAAGCTCATGGCAGGGAGAGTTTTCTTCCTTCTACCACCTGTGTGAGATGTTGGGACTTTCGAGAGACTTTGAGACTTTTTTTTACCGTGCCCATGGTCTGTTCTTCTATCAAATTACAGTATTGCTTGCGCTGTTGTAACTATATGTTATAATTATGTGGTTTTTGTCAGTTTTTCAGTCTTGGTCTGTCTTGCGTTTCTGTGATATCACACTGGAGGAACATTGTATCATTTCTTAATGCATGCATTACTAAATGACAATAAAAGAGGACTGCATGTCCTCATAATCTAATCTAATACTGAAGAGTTGGACAGAATTATAAATTTATGTCTACTGTAAATTGGTTTCATAAATCAAGTGAAGTTTTATTTTTCCTACAATCAGACTGTTGGTAATCTTTGATCTACATCATTAATTCTTAACTGCCAAGTCTATCAAAAATACCCATAAACAGCCTGGTCTTTGTTTGAGGGAAAAATTTGGAAAGACCGCGCTACTTATGGGTATTTTTGATATAGTATTTTACTGTACTTGGCAGTTAAGAATTAACAATGTAGATCAAAGAGTCTGATTGCAGAAAAAATAAAATTTCTTTTGATCTATGAAACCAATTTATAGTAGACATAAATTTATAATTCTGAAGTCCAACTCTTCAGTATCACCTCGCAACATGATAGTTCTGTTTAGTGTTATGTTTCTAAAGGCTGGTATAATAATCCCAGAATAACCTCATGTAACTGCTTAAGTTTCAATCAGAGCCGGTTCCATTTGATCACAGAGCTTGAAACTGCCAAATTGTTCACTGAAAGGAATACAACAGTTTGACATAAGACACATAACTTTGAATGGGTGCAACTTGGCAATTGGAACTATCAAAAATTTCAGTAATAGATTTTGCTATCTATATATAGTTTTACACTCACGTTTGGCACATGACAAAGCTGCCTGGTGCATGATGGGCCCATGGCCAACAAGAAACTTACCATTTGCTTTAAGCCTTTAAGGCATAAAATCAAATCACACCCAGCAACAGATGCTATGAAATAACAAAAATTTAATAAACTGGAGCCAGGAACAGAAAATTGATTCTGGATTTACACAGTGAGAAAATGGAGGCATCTCAGCAAGAGTGGAATGTTTATTCACATCATTGATACAATCAGAAAGTTACACTGCTAAAACACATCACTGTACAGTGATTTGTTCTTCAAAATATTACAAATGGGTTTGTATATTAATTCTGCTGTCCAAGACTACAGATAGGACAACCATAAAAGAAACTTAAATTTTCAGACAGCTTGATCCATCTGAAGCAGTTAGTTTGTAATCTCAAAAAGGATAGTCCTTGTGGTTAACACACCTAAAAGAAAAAGTTAATTTCCATTTTAAGGGCAGGCAAATAAAAGGCTACACACCCCAAGGTGTCTTGCCCGCAATTTTATTAAGTTTTGTACTTCAGCCATAAATAAAATTATTCAGAGTAGTGTTCAACACAGACCTTCACTGCAACTCCATTGCCTCAGAACCAGGCACTACTGACAGACGACTCCAGCTCCAACACCTCCCAACCAGAAATCTAGCCCTCAGTTGTAGGGAACAGGCTTGTGGGTGTTGGGAAGCAGCAGAAGCAATACTTTAGAGAAGCCTGGTAGGCCAGTAACAGAAGGGGGCAAATAGAGATGCGGAAGGGGTCATACAATGGCTTCACTTCTCTGGGCAGCAAGTCTACAGTTATTGATTATAAGCCAGGCCCTTATTTGATACACTGCACACCCCACTGGCCAATGCTCCACCCTTCCTACAATCAGACCCATAAGCTCCAAGGTAAAGCCCATGTGCACTTTTCCAGATGATTGCTACTCTTGTATTTCAAATGTAATTAACAACCGTTAACATGTACAGTATACTTTCATAATTGCAATTCCTTTCTATAAAAAGCTATGTTAAATGCTGATAACTGAATGTAGCAATTTTTTTTGCAGACTAGCAGCTCAGAGACCCCCCCCCCCCCATTTCCTCGCTGTTTTTAAATAAACATTTTGCTCTATTTCCAAGTTTATTTTTAGTTAAATTTGGGTCAGAAGTATTTAAGGGACTGAAAGTGTACAAATTGAGCTTGATAAGGATATAAAAATTCTCTGCAATTCAGTCAGAGACATTTTTCCCTACAATGAGCTTGTACTTTTGCACATTTTCCATTGACTTTGCTTTGGCTGCTTGGCTGAAAGGAAGACTGGTTGCCAAAGTGACAGGTGAAAGGCAAAAATTATGAAATGAACAAGTAACTGCATGTCATTATCAGATTAAACCTACAAAGCTCAATCAGAATCAGGAAAATTGCAGTTTGAATTCAAAAGACAAATCAGATACTAAGCTCTTGTACACTTGACCTTTCTGTATCAGAGGTTATATGGTGATAGTTGTGTTAGAGGTACTTGAATAACCAACTTAAATGTAGTTGAAAATGTAATTTGTACACAATTTAGTACAAAACTTCTGGCCAGAAGCTATTATTGGACAGGAGGAACTGAGCTTTTGACAACCGTTTCCTTGTTTTCATCCTAAAATTGCAAATGTCAAGAACTTGGGAAACAGAAGTTTCTCCCTTCGAAGAACCTCAAAAGCAACACTCACTGCTCTAGAAGCCTCATTTTAGGTAAATGGCCTTTCCAATTTTTAAAAGTAGGATGGAGGCAAGATTGGACTGGACAATTAGGTTTCAGGAAGGGAGAGTCAAGGTCACTCACATTAATAAAGAATGGTTAAACTAAAGCTCCGTCAAAATGTTCCTTTAGTTCCAACTCCCTTGCTGGGCAAATGGAAGCTATGCTCCTTAAAGATATTTCTTGCTTGAGATGTCTGCAATCTACCTCACCTCACTACCTTTACCTCACTACCTGTTCCCATAGTGACCACAACTATACATTTGCTAAGGAAAGTAGAAACCACAAAGACGATCAGGGTCTCCTTCATCCTCATTTGTGACATTTACCAGGAGCATTGCCGATAAAGGGCCCCAAAACATCAAAGATCCATCCCTACCACCCATCCAACAATCTCTAACTCAGTACCGTCTGAAAGAGGTGCAAGAGCATTAAGACTAGAGCTACCAGACAGGGCAACAGCTTCTTCCATCAGGCTGAGTCTAATGAATATCCTGACACTACCAAGGTGGTGTCACTCAGACAGACAGCCATTTACTTTTGCTGCACTTTACTATCTGCATTTGAATTATATTTAAAAATTATTTATAGTACAATGTTTTGGTTTATACACACACACACATACATACACACATATATATACAGTCAGATGACAGTCAACTTGAACTCATCTCCTTCATTCCACCCTCTCATTGGTGAGACCCTGGGTAGCTGGGCTGGAGATGGTCTTGATCTATTCATTCCTAGGATACATTCTTGGCAATAATGACAATTAACGTCATTCCTCAAATGACCCCAAACTGAGTCAAGTTCAGAGTCACATTTTGGCCACGGTACAATGTTCTCTCCAAAGAGCATTATTGAACTAAGGTTTAAGCTTAGCAACTATCGAGAGCTGAAACAGGATAACCTTTTCAAAAGTATGAAAATACACAAAGTGTACTTAAACTATGAAGGAACTGAGAGAAAGGGCATCAAATGGGGAAAATTGAAGAAAAATATTTAAATACTAAAGGCAAGAGGATAATCAGGGAAGAGTAGAGACAAGATGACATGTTTGGAGTCAGAAGATGTAGGGATCTGTTCTGGGACCCCTACTCTTTGTGATTTTTATAAATGACCTGGATGAGGAAGTGGAGGGAATAGGTTAGTAACTTTGCTGATGACAAAGGTTTGGATTATTGTGGATAGTGTGGAGGGCTGTCAGAGGTTACAGTGGGACATTGATAGGATGCAAAACTGGGCTGGGAAGTGGCAGATGGAGTTCAACCCAGATAAGTGTGAGGTGGTTCATTTTTGGTAGGATACATATGATGGTAGAATATAGCATTAATGGTAAGACTCTTGGCAGTGTGGGGGATCAGAGGGATCGTGGGGTCTGAGTCCATAGGACACTCAAAGCTACTGCACAGTGGTTAAGAAGGCATATGGTGCATTGGCCTTCATCAACCGTGGGATTGAGTTTAAGAGCTGAGAGGTAATGTTGCAGCTATATAGGACCCTGGTCAGACCCCACTTGGAGTACTGTGCTCAGTTCTGGTCGCCTCACTGCAGGAAGGACGTGGAAACCATAGAAATAGTGCAGGGGCGATTTACAAGGATGTTGCCTGGATTGGGGAGCATGCCTTATGAGAAAAGGTTGAGTGAACTCAGCCTTTTCTCCTTGGAGCGACAGAGGATGAGAGGTAACCTGATAGAGGTGTACAAGATAATGAGAGGTTATTGATCATGTGGATAGTCAGAGGCTTTTTCCCAGGGCTGAAATGGCCAGCCTGAGAGGGCATAGTTTTAAGGTGCTTGGAAATAGGTACAGAGGAGATGTCAGGGGTAAGTTGTTTTTTTTTTAAACACAGAGTGGTGGAGGTGGAAACGATAGGGTATTTTAAGAGACTCTTGGATAGGTACATGGAGCTTAGAAAAATAGAGGGCTATGGGTAAGCCTAGGTAGTTCTAAGGTAAGTACATTCTTGGCACATCTTTGTGGGCCGAAGGGCCTGTATTGTGCTGTAGGTTTCCTATGTTTCTATTAATAGAAATGAGAAGTAATCTTAATAGAGATGGACATTGTGGTTGGAGAATGCAAGGAGGTATTATCTTGGTGGAATTAAAGGTGGATAAATCTTCAGGGCTTGATGGAATGTATCCCAGGCTGCTGAGGGGGCAGAAAGGAAATCTTCTTTGATTCAAGATCAGCAAGACTAAGCTGAGCAATTACAGACTGGCAATCTGGTATCAATTGCACTTCAGATAGAGCCATTATCTTCTAAAAAGCCTTCTTGTACTTTGACATCTAGCCAAGCAAAAATCCCCAATATCCACCACACCAGCTGGAGCCCCAATTTACAGTTTGTAGACAAAAGATGTGCTTTCACAACTATTATGCAATCACAAGACTTTGAGACCTAAACTTCTGCAATCTTCACTGATCAATAGCCTTCCCTCTCTACAGTCCAGAGGCCCAGAACTTAACTGGACCAAGAACATTAGAAGGTATAGCTGCAAGTGCAGGTCAGAAGCTGGATAGCCTCTAACAGAGTAGCATCTTGTAACTCAATATCTGTCCAGGTTACAAGCCAATTTATGGGTGCAACAGAACATCCTCTATTTACATCACAAGACCAAAAAATATAGGAGCAGAATTAGGCCATTTGGCCCATTGAGTCAGCTCTGCCATATCATAAAGGTTGATCTATTTCCCTCAGCCCAAATCTCCAGCCTTCTCCCTGTATCTCTTCATGTCTTGACTAATTAAGAATTCATCTATCTCTGCCTTAAATATACCCAATGACTTGGCCTCCACAGCCACTTGTGGCAACGCATTACATAGATTCACCACTATCTGGCTAACGGAATTCCTTATCTGTTCGAAATGGACATCCCTGTACTCTGAGACAGTGTCCGCTGGTCTTAGAATTTGCCATAGGAAATATCTTCTCCACATCCACTCTATCAAGGCCTTTCAACATTCAATAGATTTCAGAGAGATCATGATTCTTCTGAATTTGAGTACGAGCCCAGAGCCATCAAATGTTCAAGCCTTTCAATCTCAGGATCATTTCTTGTGAATATCCTTTGAACAAAGGGCCCAAAACTGCTTGCAGTACTCCAAATGAGGCTCACCAATGCCTTATAAAGCCTCATCTTACATCCTTGCTTTTATGTTCTGTTTGCCTGAATTATGCAGCTCAGGTGCGCATTCATGATCATCGGGAGCAAAAATTAGTCAACTTAACTGAACCCCATTGTTAACAGCCCCATCAACTGATTCTATGCAAGTTAACTACATCCACTGAATGCACTAAGGTTTCATTGTTAGCAGGTAACTTCAGCAATTTAGATAAACTTTGACAACACGCACGTGACCATCAACTGCAAATTCCCATCCACAACTACCATCTTACCCTGGAGACATCACTTTCAGTTAAGTGTCAAAATCATGCAACTTCTTAAGAGCATTGCGGAGTTTGTAGTGGTTCAAGAACCACCTTCTCAGGACAATTACATACAATAAATGATAGCAACATCCGCAATAGGTCAGTAACTGTTTAGAAAGATCATGAGTACTAGTTTACAATTTACAGCAGTGTCTGGGATTGTGATTTGGAAGTTTTGTAGACTGCACATCAATTAAAATAGTAGTGCCAGAACCACATTGGACAAAAATAAGGTGTGCTGGAAATAGTTAACTGTCGAGGCAACATCCTTTCATTCATGAAATAAGAGTGTTGCAGGAGATGCCAGCTTTTCTGTCCCTTTTATGTAATTATTCTCAAGGTGTGAACTCAAACCACACGTCACATTAAAACCAGATTTATTATCACCAGCACGCGATGTGAAATTTGTTAACTTAGCAGCAGCAGTTCAATGCAATACATGATCCAGCAGAGAAATAAACAATAAATAAAAAAAATAATAAATAAGTAAATCAATTACAAACGTGTACATATATTGAATAGATTTAAAAACATGCAAGAACAGGAATGCCATATATTTAAAAAAAAAGTGAGGTAGTGTCCAAAGATTCAATGTCCATTTACGGATCGGATGGCAGAGGGGAAGAAGTTGTTCCTGAATCGCTGAGTGTGCTCCTTCAGGATTCTGTACCTCCGACCTGATGGTAACCATGAGAAAAGGGCATGCCCTGGGTGCTGGGGGTCCTTAATAATGGATGCTGCCTTTCTGAGACACCGCTCCTTGAAGATGTCCTGGGTACTTTGTAGGCTAGCACCCAAGATGGAGCTGACTAAATTTATAACCCTCTGCAGCTTCTTTCGGTCCTGTGCAGTAGCCCCCATGGTACAACTGTAGAAGTTTTGAGTGTATTTGTTGACATGCTAAATCTCTTCAAACTCCTAATAAAGTATAGCCACTGTCTTGCCTTCTTTATAACTACATCAATATGTTGGGACCAGGTTAGATCCTCAGAGAATTTGACGCCCAGGAACTTGAAACTGCTCACTCTCTCCACTTCTGATCTTTCTATGAGGATTGGTATGTGTTCCTTCATCTTACCCTTCCTGAAGTCCACAATCAGGTCTTTCGTCTTACTGACGTTGAGTGCCAGGTTGTTGCTGCGGCACTACTCCACTAGTTGGCATATTTCACTCCTGTATGCACTCTCGTCGCCACCTGAGATTCTACCAACAGTGGTTGTATCATCAGCAAATTTATAGATGGTATTTGAGCTATGCCTAGCCACACAGTCATGTGTATATAGAGAGCAGAGCAGTGGGCTAAGCACACACCCGAGGTGCGCCAGTGTTGATCATCAGCAAGGAGGAGATGTTATCACCAATCTGCACAGATTGTGGTCTTCCAGTTAGGAAGTCGAGGATATAATTGCAGAGGGAGGTACAGACACCCAGGTACTGTAACTTCTCAATCCAGATTGTGCGAATGTTGGCATTAAATGCTGAGCTATATTCAATGAACAGCATTCTGACATGGGTGTTTGTGTTGTCCAGGTGGTCTAAAGCCACGAAAAGAGCCACTGAGATTGCATCTGCTGCATTCTTCTTGAGCACCTGTACAGATCTGCTTGAAGCAGGTGGATACCTCAGTATGACAAAATGAGAGGTTAAAGATCTCAGTGAACGCTCCAGCCAGTTGATCAGCACAGGTCTTCAGTACTTGGCCAGATACTCCATCTGGGCTGGTTGCCTTTCATGATTTCACTCAGTGAATCTGGCCGAGGAACTCAAAACAGCAGCAGTTTCCACATCCACATTGATGATTCAGTTCCATTCTCCGCCAGCTCAACCTTTCCATTCTCTACCAAAATTTAAGTACTGGAGAAGCACAATTTTCCTCTAGCTAATTACCTAGAAGCTCTGCCCAAACCCAATCCCAAATTTCTAACATAATTCTCACCAAATATACACCAAACTACACTGTAGAAACTTTGTATTATATTAGATCAAGATTAGATTTAAGCAGCTTATACACTTAACAACCTCAAGCATCACCTAAAACTGCTTACATTTCATCTGCCCCAACCTTCATCTAGGCACAAACCATGTACAACCTTTGCTGTTGTAACCGTTTAATCTTTTCCCATCATTCCAATTTGCTTGAATTTTCAGGTTATCTAACAAAGTGCAGATTTTTCCCTGAGTTCCTTTCAACTGCTACCACATTTCACTAGCTTCAGCATCTTGCTTGGTGTTACTTCAAACTCATGACATCTTTGTCTCAAAGAAACCTCATGTGGAGAGAGTGAACATGCAGAAGTATCAAGTTGCTGGAAACACTCAGAACAGGTTGAATAATGCTGGATTGTTTGTTTTCTGTAATGTTATTGCAACTTCATTCATTTAGAAAAATGGAAAGAGTTTTCCAATACTATTCCAGTTCATCACTTAAGAAATGGTTGAGCAAAGTAATGGTTTGGTAACTCAAGATAAAACATATTGCCTGTTCGATTATTCAAATGGAATTTGCAGCAAGTGGAATGGTCAAAGCCATGCTACAACTGTTTGAAAACCCATTACGCACGTCAGACGTTCTAGACGTTCATTGGTCAAAGCTTTCCAGGAGAACAGCAAGATGTGAGAAGTAGCTTTCAAAAATACACAGTCAAAAAGCAGGTGGAAAAAAAATCTCTAATTTTTTGACTCAAAATAAAAACTAAGGAAACATTAAAAGAATGTGGAAAACATCAGTACAGAGAAGATTCAAGATCTACGAATATAGTGGAATTCTCAGGTCGAGTTAAAGGACCAATATTACCCAGTTAGCCTGGTACCAGTAAAGGACCCTTAGCCAAAGTAAGGCAAACACTTTCCTCCTGTATTTCTTCATGTAATACAATACTAGGGACAAATCAGCTTTTATTAACTGGTCTTTAAAGTAGATTAGTTCAGGCAGGCAGATCAGAGTCAAGCACACTTATTTGAGTCTAGGCTCAGTACAGCAAATTTCCATCTCTTAGATTTAGATGGCTTGACTACTGTGTTGCTCTTAAGGCATTTATTTGACTTTGTTGGGTCTACGTTTTAAATGATTTATTGTAGCTACTTTCTAGTTAAAATTAAAGGTTGATAATTATGTTACAGTTTAACAAAGGTAAGTTCATTGTCTATGATATATCGCAGCATGTGATGACATCACCTCGGGTCTCTCCGCGTCTTCTGTGTAACTCAAGTTCGGAGAAGGTGGGAAGGTGGGTGCCATGCGTGCAGCATGATCATGAAGAGCTCCGTGTCTACCCACAAAGAAACATTATAGAAGCAACGCCGTAAGTTCCCATGAAAGTATTTGAAGTAAAAATATTAATGCGGTTTCTGTTAAGGAAGCGGCGGTTGGGGCAGCGCGTGTGGCTTTTCAATTTCAAACGCGGGGTGGGCTTGTGCCTGATGGCGGTTTGACACGACCCCCTCACCCGCTACTCGGGGCGGCTGGAGACACTCACTAAAAGAAAAGAGCGCGCGTGGTCTCCAGAATGAAACAGACGTTGTATATGTTTGTATTTTTTTATCAACAGTTTTCACCATATGATGTTAATGTGGAAGAGTGCACAGTAAATGGTTAACCTTACTACGACTCTGTCTTCATTGGCTCCGGTTTAACTTGGTGTTTAGTCAGAGTTTCAACACACTGCACGAGAACACTACAGTGAAAAGGTGGAATCATTCGGTGCTTCGACAAGTGGTACGATGGCTTCGCGATCAAGCATCAAGTCACTTACACTCAGCGCCAAGAGCAGTAGGACGTTGACAAGTGTGGCTGCCCTCGCAAGAGCTGAAGCAGAAGCCGCCAAGGTGCGAGCGTCATACACTAACCAAGAAGCAAAACTGAAAATGGAAAAAGCTGCCAGTGAAGCGGAAAACCAGAAGGAAAAGGCAAGGATAGATAAAGAGTTAGAAGTGCTGACACTACAACGAGAAGCTGATGCGGCCACGGTGGAAGCACAAGTGTTGGAAAACGCTGAAGAAATGCACGTTCTAGACGAAACAGGAAAATCTATGTCAGAAAGGGCCAAATTGGAATGCACCAGCGAATATGTCCAATCTCAGATTGACCTGCAGATTCATTCTCCCTTTTCATACTTGCCTGTTGGCGTACCATCTCGTGTGGAATCACAGGGAAGCTTTGTTGCATCACGTCCACCTGGGGAAGACAACTCACAACTGCAACCTTGCCACAAACTCAAGTATGAAAGGGCTGACTACGAATACTTCCCGACACCAAACTTACCAGATCCGGTGAGATCAGAGACAAAGGCTGAAGTCAGAACATCAAATCACATCATGAACGTACATGCTCAGTCATATGTCCCCCAACATATTCCCCCAGCTAGCATGCCACCTGCAGCAGAACCCTTGGCACAGTATTTAGCCCGACGAGACCTTGTCAATTCAGGACTGTACCAGTTTGACGATAAGCCTCAAAATTACCGTGCGTGGTACTCCTCATTCACCAGTGCCACCGGCGGAGTCCAGCTCACAGCAACCCAAGAGTTGGACCTTATGACTAAATGGCTGGGACAGGAATCAAGTGAACAAGTGAAATGCATACACTCAGTGTACGTCAACAACCCCAAGCTAGCCTTACACAAAGCATGGGAGAGACTTCGGGACTGCTATGCGGCCCCTGAAATTATTGAGAAGGCGCTATTTCAACGGCTGGAAAAATTTCCTAGCATGTCAGCCAAGGACCACACTAAATTACGAGAACTCAGAGATTTACTCATGGAGATTCAAGGTGCTAAAGAAGACGGCTATTTAACTGGCCTGTCGTATCTGGATACCTCACGTGGAGTTGGACCAATTGTGGACAAGCTTCCATTTGGGTTGCAGGAAAGATGGGTGTCTATTGGCTCAGAGTACAAGGAAGAGAATGGTGGTCGATTCCCTCCCTTTGAATATTTTAGTAGATTTGTGTGCAAAGAGGCAAAGAGGTGAAGCGATCCTAGCTTCATGAATCAAGGGAGCACCACAACTCACACCAACCCAGTCAAGCCCATTTCGAAAAATTTTGTCGTTAATAAACCCCTCAGTGCATAAAACGGAAGTCTCCGCAATCAACGATGACCCTAGCAAGGATTGTCCATTGCACAACAAACCCCACCCCTCAAAAAATGCAGAATGTTTCAAAACAAACCCTTCGACGAATGAAAGGCCCTTCAAGGAAAAGATAATATGTTTATGTGCTGTTCCTCTACCTCACACCTCGCTAAAGAGTGTACGTTCCCCGTAAAGTGCCCAAAATGCAACAGCACTAAACAACTCGCAGATACCTCCTCTTATTTACCCCTCGATCGTGACCCCACTAAGGAGCACCAGGCCATTGTCTCCCACACCATCACCGACTTTATCTGCTCAGTGGATCTCCCATCCACTGCTACCAACCTTATAGTTCCCACACCTCGCACTTCCCGTTTCTACCTCCTACCCAAGATCCACAAACCTGCCTGTCCTGGCAGACCTATTGTCTCAGCTTGCTCCTGCCCCACCGAACTCGTTTCTGCATACCTCGACACGGTTTTATCCCCCCTTGTTCAATCCCTTCCTACCTATGTTCGTGACACTTCTCACGCTCTTAAACTTTTCGATGATTTTAAGTTCCCTGGCCCCCACCACTTTATTTTGACCATGGATGTCCAGTCCCTATATACTTCCATCCCCCATCAGGAAGGTCTCAAAGTTCTCCGCTTCTTTTTGGATTCCAGACCTAATCAGTTCCCCTCTGCTACCATTCTGCTCCGTCTAGCGGAATTAGTCCTTACTCTTAATAATTTCTCCTTTGGGTCCTCCCACTTCCTCCAAATTAAAGGTGTAGCTATGGGCACCCGTATGGGTCCTAGCTATGCCTGCCTTTTTGTTGGCTTTGTGGAACAATCTATGTTCTGTGCCTGTTCTGGTATCTGTCCCCCACTTTTCCTTCGCTACATCGATGACTGCATTGGTGCTGCTTCCTGCACGCATGCAGAACTCGTTGACTTTATTAACTTTGCCTCCAACTTTCACCCTGCCCTCAAGTTTACCTGGTCCATTTCCGACACCTCCCGCCCCTTTCTAGATCTTTCTGTCTCTGGAGACAGCTTATCCACTGATGTCTACTATAAGCCTACTGACTCTCACAGCTATCTGGACTATTCCTCTTCTCACCCTCTTGCAAAAATGCCATCCCCTTCTTGCAATTCCTCCATCTCCACCGCATCTGCTCTCAGGATGAGGCTTTTCATTCCAGGACGAGGGAGATGTCCTCCTTTTTTAAAGAAAGGGGCTTCCCTTCCTCCACTATCAACTCTGCTGTCAAACGCATCTCCCCATTTCATGCACATCTGCTCTCACTCTTTCCTCCCGCCACCCCACTAGGAATAGGGTTCCCCTGGTCCTCACCTACCACCCCACCAGCCTCCGGGTCCAACATATTATTCTCCGTAACTTCCGCCACCTCCAATGGGATCCCACCACTAAGCACATCTTTCCCTCACCCCCCCCCCCACTTTCCACAGGGATCGCTCCCTTCGCGACTCCCTTGTCCATTCGTCCCCCCCATCCCTCCCCACTGATCTCCCTCCTGGCACTTATCCTTGTAAGTGGAACAAGTGCTACACATGCCCTTACACTTCCTTCCTTACCACCATTCAGGGCCCCAGACAGTCCTTCCAGGTGAGGCGACACTTCACCTGTGAGTCCACTGGGGTGATATACTGCGTCCGGTGCTCCCGATGTGGCCTTCCATATATTGGCGAGACCCGACGCAGACTGGGAGACCGCTTTGCTGAACACCTACGCTCTGTCCGCCAGAGAAAGCAGGATCTCCCAGTGGCCACACATTTTAATTCCACATCCCATTCCCATTCTGACATGTCTATCCACGGCCTCCTCTACTGTAAAGATGAAGTCACACTCAGGTTGGAGGAACAACACCTTTTATTCCGTCTGGGTAGCCTCCAACCTGATTACATGAACATTGACTTCTCTAACTTCCGCTAATGCCCCACCTCCCCCTCGTACCCCATCTGTTATTTATTTTTATACACACATTCTTTCTCTCTCTCTCCTTTTTCTCCCTCTGTCCCTCTGACTATACCCCTTGCCCATCCTCTGGGTTCCTCCCTCCTTGTCTTTCTCCCCGGACCTCCTGTCCCATGATCCTCTCATATCCCCTTTGCCAATCACCTGTCCAGCTCTTGGCTCCATCCCTCCCCCTCCTGTCTTCTCCTATCAATTTTGATCTCCCCCTCCCACTCCCCCTCCCCCTCCCCCTCCCACTTTCAAATCTGTTACTAACTCTTCCTTCAGTTAGTCCTGACGAAGGGTCTCGGCCTGAAACGTCGACTGTACCTCTTCCCAGAGATGCTGCCTGGCCTGCTGCGTTCACCAGCAACTTTGATGTGTGTTGCTTGTTGGTGGGCAGGGAGAGGATCACTGTGATACAACTATTGTCAGCTCGAGCTGCACAGAAGTTTGCAGTCCAGGTCAGTCGAGCCGTTCGTGCTCAAAAATCTACCTCACTAAGGTATACCCTAAGGGAGCCAAAGGCAAGGCCATCAAGGCCTATGTAATTCTGGACGACCAGAGCAACTGCTCGCTAGCAAGACCAGAGTTCTTTGAGTTGTTCAGTGTAAAGGGTAATCCATTTCCATACTACCTCAGAACTTGCTCTGGCATCGCAGAAACATATGGCAGGAAGGCAGAAGGCTTCCAGCTCGAGTCGTTGGATGGCAAAGTCGTCATCTGTCTCCCTCCACTCTTAGAGTGCAATGAGATCATGAATAACCGATCCGAGATTACGACGCCAAGTGCAGTGCTACACCAGCCCCATCTCCACCACATTGCCAAGCACATCCCAGAACTGGATCCGGAAGCAGAAATACTCCTGCTACTCAGAAGAGACGTTCTTAGGGTGCACAAAGTCAGGCAGCAGGTCAACACAACGCCCCCTTCGCCCAACATCTGGATCTGGGCTGGGTGTTGATAGGAGAGGTGTGCCCTGGCAACGTACACAAACCAACGGTTAACACGCTCAAGACTAACATGCTAGAGAGTGGCCACCGTTCAACTTCTCAGCCCTCCACAAGTGTTGCGTGTATCAAGGAAGCACAACAAAGGCACAAGCATAGTAAAGTAACTGAGAAGACACTGGCACCAGCAACTCAAACTAAGCACGATAATAAACTTGCTCCATCGGTGGAAGACACCATCTTCTTAAAAATAATGAACACAAAGATCTTTAGAAACGAAGCGAACAGCTGGGTCACCCCACTACTGTTCAGAGAACCATGCCAGTGCTTACCAAACAACAAAGAGCAGGCAGTCAACCGGTTCACATCCTTACAGCGAACCCTGAGACCAGTTACAGAGATTGTTCTACTTCTACCTAAAGACTGATCTAGAGACTAAAGTTCTGTACCATGTTTATAGTGACCTTACAAAGGTCAGGCAGGGAGTGTGTTGCCCTTAAGGCATTTATTTGACTTTGTTGGGTCTACGTTTTAAATAATTTGTTGCAACTATTTTCTAGTTAAAGTTAAAGGTTGATAATTATGTTACAGTTTAACAAAGGTAAATTCATTGTCTACGGTATATCACGGCATGTGGTGACGTCACTTCTGGTTTCGCTGCGTCTTACGTGTAACTCCGGTTCGGGAAGGTGTGAAGGTGGGTGCCATGCATATGGCATGATCGTGAAGAGTTTCGTTTCTACCCACAAAGAAACATTATAGAACAGCGGTCCCCAACCACCGGGCCGCGGACTGGTACCAGGCCACAAAACATGCGCTACCGGGCCGCGAGGAAATGCTATGAGTCGGCTGTACCTTTCCTCATTCTCTGTCACGGCCACTGTTGAGCTTGAACGCACGCGAGGTCATTACTCGCGCGTCATCCATGTCAGCGTGGGAAGAAGATCAACTCTTCGAGCTTGCAAATGACAGCAGGCTGAAATGTTTGACATAACATCTCTGCCGGCCTTCTGGATCAAAGTCAAGGCTAAATATCCTGAGATAGCCACGAAAGCACTGAAAGCATTGCTTCCATTTCCAACATATTTCTGCAATGAATGCAAGGAAAACTAAATTGCAGAATAGACTGGACATAAGGAACCCCGTTCGAGTATCGCTGTCTCCCATCACCCCTTGATAGGACCGTCTTGTTGCAGGGAAACAAGCCCAGGGCTCCCACTGATTCAGCGATATTGGTGTGTTGCAATGATTTTATATATTCATACGGGGAAAATATGTGCCGCTTGTTTAATATCCAAATGTTACTTAAAATGTTATGATGCTATTGACTTATAAGTGACTTATATAACCACATAACAATTACAGCATGGAAACGGGCCATCTCTGCCCTTCTAGTCCGTGCTGAACGCTACTCTCACTTAGTCCCACCGATCTGCACTCAGCCCATAACCCTCCATTCCTTTCCTGTCCATATACCTATCCAATTTTGAACCTGCCTCTGCCACTTATACTGGAAGTTCATTCAACACTTACTTCAAGCTCCCCCGTCCTCCCCGATAACTGACTTATCACTATATTCATGCGAGGAAAATATGCGCTGTGTGTTTAATATTAAATTCGTTAGATAAACCCTTTCAGAAACGAAATTGAGTGTATTAACCACTTATCACCTATATTCCGGTCGTGATTAACACCCCCCCCCCCGACCAGAATCGCCAAAAATGATTTGTAAAAAAAAAAAAAAAATCGGCACGTACACGCATGCACACTGGTACCTGCGCAAGACTTCATGGCCATTGTAGTCTTTCTTGGGATAAACCCAACGTATTTGACTGCTAAACACGAGGAATTCTGCAGATGTTGGAAGTTCAAGCAACACACATCAAAGTTGCTGGTGAACGCAGCAGGCCAGGCAGCATCTCTAGGAAGAGGTACAATTGACATTTCGGGCTGAGACATCCTGACGAAGGGTCTCGGCCTGAAACGTCGACTGTACCTCTTCCTAGAGATACTGCCTGGCCTGCTGCGTTCACCAGCAACTTTGATATGTGGTATTTGACTGCTACTCTTGTCCGTTGGCAACCCTACCCCCCACCCCGGGTCAGCCAGTCCGCAAGAATATTGTCAATATTAAACCGGTCCGCAATGCAAAAAAGATTGGGGACCCCTGTTACAGAAGCAACGCCGTAAGTTCATAAGAATGTATTTGAAGTTAAAATATTAACACGGTTTCTGTTAAGGAAGCGGCGGGTGGAGCAGCGCGTGTGCCGACTTTTCAATTTCAAACTCGAGGTCGGCTCGAGCCCAATGGCGGTTTGACACGACCCCCTCGCCCGCTACTCCGGGCGGCTGGAGACACTCACTAAAAGAAGAGAGCGCACATGGTTCCAGAATGAAACAGACGCTGTATATGTTTGTATTCTTTTATCAACGGTTTTCACCATACGATGTTAATGTGGAAGAGTGAACAGTGAATGGTTAACCTTACTACGACTCTGTCTTCATTGGCTCCGATTTAACTTGGTGTTTAGTCAGAGTTTCAACACACTGCACGAGAACACTACAACTACTGCAAGTTAAAATAGACATGGTAATGTTGGAAAAGTAATGCTCAACTTCTGCTGGACAGCCTGAATAGACGTGCACACATCTCACCATTTTCCTGAAGATCACCAATCCTTGTTGAAGGAAAGAATATTCTTCATCTCCTCATCGCTCAACTGTAAATCAAACACCTGCAACAGCAGAAACACATTTAGATTGTGAAATTAAAACAGTGTAGATGATGTAGAGGAGCAACAGGGATCTTCTGATTAAGCTTACCAACAACCTGACACACCTGGCATGACTTACGGTACTGTGCTACATCAGGCCTCACACCAGGCCAGAAGAAATGTCCAAGTGCACAAGAGTTTTCCTAGTGCCCAAATAATCAGCGAGGTTATGATTGTGAGCCAAATGCACTATGTCCGATCGGTAAACATCAGGGCACTACTCAAATTGTCCTGAACGGACACTTTTGGAGTCCTCTTTCTCACTATCAACCCATTGCTAATAACCACACAAAGCCTCTAAATTGTCTCCTCTGAGACCACCTCTCCAGAGGAGACAGAAGGGTCTTTTCCTGTTCAAGTACTAGCTGTTCACAAGAGGAAACTCGTGGCCAAACCCTGTTAGATCTACATCACCTTAGGCCATCAAAGTGTCACAGAGGGCAATATAGGGAGATTGTCAGAGCTCTTGCCTTTGCTTTAATCTTTCTTAGACATTGCAATAAGTAGTAACACAAACAAGAAAGTATTGGGATAGTCAGCTCAAGCTGATCTGCACCACAGGATTAGAGGTTACTTCAGGAGTAGGGAGCACTACTACCCGCCAAGTTGTTCCCTGGAATGAAAGACATGCCTTCAATTGGTATCTGGGAACAAAGGGCAACAACTTCACCAGAAACTGAACCTGAGTGGAGACAAAAGTTATGCAAAGACATGGATAAAAAACCTGTACCAAACTCTTTCACAAGTGTCTCTGAACCCAAAGCAGACTCAATGGCAAAACATCCTAGAGAATCAGACTGAAAAGCTCTGTTCCTCCAGATCTTAATGGGTTGCTTTGACTCAAGATCAGAGGCAGGAGAAATGAAACATCCATTAGGAAGAACAGCCAGCCAGCCAACTCATGTTCCTTGCTTGAGATGTCACCAAATGGAGACAGGAATTTGTTACAGTTTTCTCAAAAGCTACGGGCTTCACAGATTTCTGATTTTTATTAAGCACTGAGCATTCAGCAATTAGATGACCAGGCTTGTTGCAGTAGAAACACAGTAGAATGTAGCATTCATAGTCATACTTTATTGATCCCGAGGGAAATTGGTTTTCGTTACAGTTGCACCTTAAATAATTAAATAGTGATAAAACAATAAATAATTAAATAGTAATATGTAAATTATGCCAGGAAATAAGTCCAGGACTAGCCTATTGGCTCAGGGTGTCTGACTCTCCAAGGGAGAAGTTGTAAAGTTTGATGGCCACAGGCAGGAATGACTTCCTATGATGCTCAGTGTTGCATCTCGGAGGAATGAGTCTCTGGCTAAATGTACTCCTGTGCCCAACCAGTCCATTATGTAATGGATGGGAGACATTGTCCAAGATGGCATGCAACTTCGACAGCATCCTCTTTTCAGACACCACCGTCAGAGAGTCCAGTTCCATCCCCACAAAATCACCGGCCTTACGAATGAGTTTGTTGATTCTGTTGGTGTCTGCTACCCTCATCCTGCTGCCCCAGCACACAACAGCAAACATGATCGCACTGGCCACCACAGACTCGTAGAACATCCTCAGCATCGTCCGACAGATGTCAAAGGACCTCAGTCTCCTCAGGAAATAGAGACGACTCTGACCCTTCTTGTAGACAGCCTCAGTGTTCATTGACCAGTCCAGTTTATTGTCAATTCGTATCCCCAGGTATTTGTAATCCTCCACCATGTCCACACTGACCCCCTGGATGGAAACAGGGGTCACCGGTACCTTAGCTCTCCTCAGGTCTACCACCAGCTCCTTAGTCTTTTTCACATTAAGCTGCAGATAATTCTGCTCACACCATGTGACAAAGTTTCCTACCGTAGCCCTGAACTCAGCCTCATCTCCCTTGCTGCTGCATCCAACTATGGCAGAGTCATCCGAAAACTTCTGAAGATGACAAGACTCTGTGCAGTAGTTGAAGTCCGAGGTGTAAATGGTGAAGAGAAAGGGAGACAAGACAGTCCCCTGTGGAGCCCCAGTGCCGCTGATCACTCTGTCGGACACACAGTGTTGCAAGCGCACGTACTGTGGTCTGCCAATCAAGAGTCCATGACACCAGGAAAGCATCCACCTACATCGTTGTCAGCTTCTCCCGCAGCAGAACAGGGCGGATGGTGTTGAACGTACTGGAGAAGTCAAAAATCATGACCCTCACAGTGCTCGCTGGCTTGTGCAGGTGGGCGTAGACACGGTTCAGCAGGTAGACGATGGAGTCCTCAACTCCTAGTCGGGGCTGGTAGGTGAACTGGAGGGGATCTAAGTGTGGCCTAACCATAGGTCGGAGCAGCTCCAGAACAAGTCTCTCCAGGGTCTCAGATGTTCTCAGATTTAAAATTCTTAGCCAAGGGTGAGGTGGGGTACTGGTTTTAAAGATGGTGTTTGATAGGATAGGCATTTTTCCCCAGCATGCTGTTTACAGGTAACACCGACTTTGTGGGTTAAGACATTACTCATCTTCCAATATGGCAGCTTGCTCAAGGGTTGATGCCTTTTGCTCATTTAAGCAGACAGATACAACATCAGGCAGACAGGCTCTTAAACTCCTCAAGCATGATGAGCTGACCAAGTCATTCTTTAGCTCAAGTCGAAATTAAACACCACTGGTCAAGCAGACTCACCCCTTTCCCCCCCCCCCCACCCTCACCCCCCAGACAAACAACACGTTTTCCTGTCAAGCTTACTATAGCTCAGGGGTAGGCAACCTATGGTCCACGGGCCAAATCCGGCCCGCGAAGGTATTTTGACTGGCCCGTGAGCAAATATTGGGATACTATGCTTACCTGGCCCGCGAGCGATTTTTCCCTGTTCTGAGTGTTTCACATGACCACACTGATGGACATGCATGGCATCTTGTTACACTGGCCCCAGGTTCCGTTTTGTTTCAAACCAAACACTGGTATATACGAATGTCGGAAGGCAGTACCTTATTACTATGTATTAGATACTCTCCGTGCACACGCAGGTTTTCAGATGGGATCATTCAAATTTGTAAACAGAAACAGCGTCACTGTGTTTTAACCAGAAATCCAAACTAAATATTCAGATATTTACATGTGCTACGATACTTGTTGAATAACTTGCGTTTCAAAATAAAATCGATGAAAAAAATTCCAATGGCAATGAATGCAAAACGCAGGAAGGTAGACACTGTGTGCCGAAATTTCCAAGACACTTGGACACTAGATTACTTCTTCATCGAGCAAGCTGGGAAACCAGTTTGTCTCATTTGCCTAGAAAATGTTGCTGTGAAGAAGTTGGCAAATATCAGGCGACATTACGAGACCCGCCATAGTGGAAATTTTAACAAGTTTACTGAGCAAGCAAGGAAAGATGAAGTTGAGTGAATGAAGGCTAGTTTCGGAAAACAAACATCATTTTTTGCCAAGGAAAGCAGTGAAAATGAAGGAAATACCCGTGCCAGCTACGAAGTCTCAAAACGTATTGCAGAACAGGTGAAACCTTTCACAGATGGAGAGTTTGTCAAAGAATGTGGACCATGCAAATAAAATGGCATCACTGTTTGGCAGCACTTATCTGTGTGAGCAATTATTTTCAAAAATGAAGCACACCAAGAACCATTTGAGAACAAGATTGACTGATGCCCATCTGGATAATGTCTTGCTCTTGGCATCAACAAGTCTGACACTCAGTATTGAGAAGCTTTCAAGCACCAAACAGCATCAAGTTTCACATTGATTTATCAACTGTTTGCATCAAAATTTTCCTTTTTATTATACTTAATTTACCACCATTCAATGCATCATGTTCATAGGTTTTATGTTTAAAGATTCTTTGTGTCCTTTTAATAGATTCAAAAGATGCCTTGATTGAAATAAATTACAACTAAACTGAGTTCTTTGATTACTAATTGGCATCCTTGGTTAAGCACAAATGATTTTCTAGCATGCGTTATTCATTAATTTGAGGCAAAGCATAACTAGATATATTTAAATGGATAATTTCCATATTTCAAGTTGTTTAAGGCATTTATCTGGCCCACCGTCTGCTCATTAATACGCGATCTGGCCCACAGAGGCAAAAAGGTTGCCGACCCCTGCTATAGCTAATAAAGTGTTGCCGATAAGACTCAGGAACTAATTCATAAGATTTCAAGATAGCCACTTTGACCCCCATCATAATCTGAGCTCTTTTCAGTGCTTGGAGCAGAGTAGGCTTCCGTGGCTTTACCCACATTTAGGCTACTTTGAAGTGGTAGCCACACATTCAAAATGAGAGAAGTATTTTGGCATCCTTCGCTGCAAATGGTGGAACTTACTTACAATGGCTACCTACATCAAATACAGAAGGATTAATCTAGGAGACTTCTTAAACTACAATTCCATAAGGAAACGTTCATGTTCTAAATGCATTTGGTGTTCCTTGTGCCTGTCCACTAATTGCTTTTCTTGCAGCACTATCTATCTCGTTTAGCCGCAACTCAATGACAGCCTCTGACAAAGGAATAGGTTTGGGCATCCGGCGGGGGTGGGAAGCTAATTTCAAGAACCCCAGTGTCTATCAACACTTACCTGATGACAATTTTTACACTCCTTTCAACCATTTTCAGTGTTAGTAAGCTCAATTTTGTAATCAGAGGCCAGCTGCAAAAGTTGATCTTCTGTAAACTGCTTAAGCAGCTCCTGAGAAGGAGCTTTAATGAACTCTTCAACAGATGCCATATTTAAAAGTTTCCCTACACTAAAGTACTGACAAGGTATAGAAATAAGCACAAACCTACAATTGGGGCATTTATTACAAAGCAACACTGTGCACACAACACACACGAGGGCCCAGTACAGCACATAGCGACCTAGATACGGCATGTGGCAAATTTTGCTCTAGAAAATAGCCATTAAGACCATAATTACAAAATTAAAACTAGATGTTACCTCTCAAATACCAGAATAACATAGAATGGATTACTTATCCAAGATAAGCATCATAATTCTTCAATGGAGACTGCCAGTTATCCTAATTAACAAAACTCAGGATAGTAGTTTACAAACAAGTTCAAAGGTAGAACTTCACAGAAGCCAATCATGGACCCACCACAAAAGTGCCTAAAATTTAGTCACTTTAACTCTCCCAACTTAACCTATTCACTTAAGCTTTCTCTCATTCCCTTCCCCACCACCACCACACACTGCAAAGTGAGTATGATGACTGAGTGCTAGTCTAAACAAAAAAGGGTACAGATTCTAAGAATCAAATGAACAACCCTGCTTATCTTCTGAGGTGTACTGGACAAGAGACGACTTTAAAAAGCAAAACTTCAGGAAGCATAGGCCATCAGCCTATGGTCATGCAGTTCCGAAATGTACCCCTGTCAGAGAACGTCTGTACCCAGGAATACCATGAAAACAATGGAGTGACCCATAGGAAAAACTGATTTACTCAGTTCAGCTGGAACACATTCCCTCTCTAACCAGCATTCTCGTGCACGAGCTATTTTTAACAGCACTCACACAACCACACACACCCGGCAGCAGTTGTACCAAAAAAAAAGAAAAATGGCAAGACAGCAGCACACCACAAGAGAACATAAAAGGCCTGTACACTTCAAAAATCTAGGGGCAAACAAATTTGGTGCATCTTTTCAAAATAAAAAAAAAATGGACGAGCCCCCATTATGTTACAGCCTCTGCTCTCAGCAGGTAACACAGATGTCAGGCCACAACAAGAATTACAAAAGATATTTATTAAATTAAATGGGGGGAAAAGGGTGATGTAGTGATGGCTGCAGAATATAAGAGAGAAAGTGGATGTGGCCTTGCTTTTAAGTAGTCCCCAGTAATCTAGGGGCAACCAATGGAAGGGTAATTGCAGGTGTTCCAGGGAACTGCAACACAGGTTAAGAGGAAACAGGCCAGGAAATATACGGGACACAATACCTCAAATCTTACTTTCCTGAAAGTTTTTCTTAATTCATTCTGGAGTGACAGACTTGGGAATTACACCCAGCCTTCTTTGAATCTGGAACCGGATCAACACCTGAAACCAAATCCACTATAGTTAGTGCCAATAGCCTGCTGTAGAATATTAATGACAATTGCAGATTTGCTACTTAAATGTAGAGTGGATTCTATTGCCCAGATGTTTTGGAATCCCCACCATGTGATTTATATGCAGAAGTGAGATTCCAAATGAAGTGATAGGCAAACCTTGATTTCCTATATTGAAAGGAAACTGCCCAGGTCACAGAAGAGGCTGCTGAATTGTCATGTTGGAAATGCCTTTTCACATGAGGGCCTGTACACAAGCACTCTAAATTTGCCATTCAGCCCCAAAATCCCTTCGGATAGTAGGGCACTATAACAGACATCCCACCCTGCAAAAACTTATTTCAGGGAGGTAGCACCATCAATTTGTGGGAGACTCCCAGAACTTCCGGGAGAGGTGGGATGTCTGCAATAGAGTAGCAGCTAGCCAGCTAGTTTAAATAACATTAGCTATGCTAATGAATGAATGACACCTGTTAAACTCACCTCAACATGTCTTTTACAGTCTTAACCCACCATGGGCAATAGAGAAGTCACTGTTGCAAATAGTGCAGCGAGCAACACTGTCATTAGTTTGACCAGGGGTACACTTTAGGGTAGTCTGGGGTGACGTACGTTTTATATTTCCTTTTTTTGAAAAAAAATCTCTCTTTCTCTCTCAAAAAAAAATTTCCGAGAGCCACTATTAATATTCGGGAGGCTCTCGGAACTTCTGGGACAGGTGGGATGTCTGCTATAATGTGACAAAATCAGGAACAATGAAAGCAGTGTTAACTTAAAAGGTGGGACATCCATCCACTGGGCAAAGAGCCCCTTTAGTCAAGGTCCTAAGCACATTGCTGACAACTATGGGAATAGAACCTACCCCTTTCTGGCTCAGAACACCAGAACTACCAAGCACAGCACTAAAACTGGTAGTTCCTGTAAAAAAAAAGTTACATCCTAAATTAAAGAACAGATTTCCATCCTTCCAAACTTTTTACACCAATAGATAAGGTACTGGAAGGAGAATAAACATTCACCCAACCTATCCAACCAATTATGGTTGTCCAGTCCCTATATACTTCCATCCTCTATCAGGAGGTCTCAAAGCTCTCTGCTTCTTTTTGGATTCCAGACCTAACCAGTTCCCCTCCACCACCACTCTGCTCCATCTAGCGGAATTAGTCCTTATTCTTAATAATTTCTCCTTTGGCTTCTCCCACGTCCTCCAAAAAACTAAAGGTGTAGCTATGGGCACCCGTATGGGTCCTAGCTATGCCTGCCTTTTTGTTGGCTTTGTGGACCAATCTATGTTCTGTGCCTATTCTGGTATCTGTCCCCCACTTTTCCTTCGCTACATCGACGACTGCATTGACGCTGCTTCCTGCACGCATGCAGAGCTCGTTGACTTTATTAACTTTGCCTCCAACTTTCACCCCGCCCTCAAGTTTACCTGGTCCATTTCCGACACCTCCCTCCCTTTTCTAGATCTTTCTGTCTCTGTGTCTGGAGACAGCTTATCTACTGATGTCTACTATAAGCCTACTGACTCTTACAGCTATCTGGACTATTCCTCTTCTCACCCTCTCTCTTGCAAAAATGCCATCCCCTTCTCGCAATTCCTCCGTCTCCGCCGCATCTGCTCTCAGGATGAGGCTTTTCATTCCAGGATGAGGGAGATGTCCTCCTTTTTTAAAGAAAGGGGCTTCCCTTCCTCCACTATCAACTCTGCTCTCAAACGCATTTCCCCCATTTCACATACATCTGCTCTCACTCCATCCTCCCGCCACCCCACTAGGAATAGGGTTCCCCTTGTCCTCACCTACCACCCCACCAGCCTCTGGGTCCAACATATAATTCTCCATAACTTCTGCCACCTCCAACGGGATCCCACCACTAAGCACATCTTTCCCTCCACCCCCCCTGCTTTCCGCAGGGATCGCTCCCTACACAACTCCCTTGTCCATTCGTCCCTCCCATCCTTCCCCATCTACCTCCCTCCTGACACTTATCCTTGCAAGTGGAGCAAGTGCTACACATGCCCTTACACTTACTACCATTCAGGGCCCCAGACAGTCCTTCCAGGTGAGGCGACACTTCACCTGTGAGTTGGCTGGGGTGATATACAGCGTCCAGTGCTCCCGATGTAGCCTTCTATATATTGGCGAGGCCCAACGCAGACTGGGAGATCGTTTTGCTGAACACCTACACTCTGTCCGCCAGAGAAAGTAGGATCTCCCAGTGGCCACCATTTTAATTCCATGTCCCATTCCCTTATGTCTATCCATGGCCTCCTCTACTGTAAAGATGAAGCCACACTCAGGTTGGAGGAACAACAACTTATATTCTGTCTGGGTAGCCTCCAATCTGATGGCATGAACATTGACTTCTCAAACTTCCGCTAATGTCCCACCTCCCCCTTGTACCCCATCCATTATTTATTTATATATATATATACACACATTCTTTTTCTCTCTCTCCTTTTTCTCCCTCTGTCCCTCTCACTATACCCCTTGCCCATCTCTGGGCATCCCACATCCCCCTTTCTTTCTCCCTAGGCCTCCTGTCCCATGATCCTCTCATATCCCTTTTGCCAATCAACTGTCCAGCTCTTGGCTCCATCCCTCCCCCTCCTGTCTTCTCATAGCATTTCAGATCTCCCCCATCCCCTCCCACTTTCAAATTTCTTACTATCTCTTCTTTTAGTTAGTCCTGACGAAGGGTCTTGGCCCGAAACGTCGACTGTACCTCTTCCTAGAGATGCTGCCTGGCCTGCTGCGTTCACCAGCAACTTTCATGTGTGTTGCAGCCAATTATGGAACTCTTCTATAGTGAACTAAGCAGAATGAGATTTGAATTATGGCTTTTATAGATGAATAATCATCAAATATTAAAGAAAATCAGGAATCAGTTCTTTGAAAGTTAATATTTTGAACTTGAAGTCACAGAGCAAATGTATTAAAAAGTCTCTTTTTTCAGTTAGTGACAAATCTGTTTGTTCCATCTTGGCAAGGGTTTGAAATTTTTTTAAAGACAAAATTAAAAAGCAAATGATGAAAAGTTGCTGCTTTTTGAATCTGTGTCCATTCAAATGGATAACATAACATCACACAAGAACGGTGAAGTCTAACAGTGACACAAATGTCAATGACTAACTGTCTCCTGCCTAATTGTGGCATTGTGTCCCAAATAAATTAAGGGAATTGTGGCTATTTTCTTAATTTAGTTTTTGTTCTTTAAGTGTTGTCCAAAATAAGTGACTTCCCCTATTAACTGATGGCCCGATTAACCATGCATGCTTGATACGTCAGCAAGGTAAACTGTAATGATGGGCATGACACAAAGAACAGTGAACATCCCAAAAATAAAAGTGTGTGAAGAATCCAGATGTTGGAGGCCCTCAATATTTTTCCATTTTAACGGGACAAGATGTGCATGTCAATGGACCAATGTTAAAAACAAGCCAGAGGGAGTAGCTAAGAAACTGGGTCACGAAGAATTTAAAGGAACAGATGGCTGGTTGTCGAATGGAATGTCAGCATGTTAAATTAAAGCACATGGCAAGAAAAGTAGTGCTGATGCTGCAAGTGTAGAAACATGGAAATCTACAAACCTCTGAATTCAAAAATTTTATGTAGACAATATCTGCAATGTCAATGAAATAGTTCTTTATAGTGCCACAGCGGATGATTCCTTTCACTACAAACATGCTTTCAGGTTCAAACACTATCACTATCAGGTTCAAAGAAAGGAATGGATCATAAATGTGTTGTTCAAATGTCAGGAACTGATAAAAACAAATTGTTGATTATTGGGAAAAGCATTAAACCTCAGTCATTTAGGAGGCTAAGAGTGGATAGTTTCCCAATTACTATGCTAATAGGAATGTATGGATGACTTCCAAAATTTACGAAATAGTTGGTGAGTTGAGATTTGGAGCTACAGCAGAAATTAAATAAAATTCTTCTGCTTGTTGACAAATGTGCAGCACACCCCAATGTAGAATGTTTGAGAAACAGCCATCTGGAATTTGTCTGCCAATACAACATCCCTGGTGCAGCCAATAAATATGTGAAGCAAAAAATTTAAAGTTGAATTACAGAAAGTTGGTGAACACATTCTCAAAGAATTTGAAGAAAATCAATGACATCTTCAATAGCCAAGGAAGTGAGTGCAAAGTTTAACCTTTTACAGGCAGTACAATTTGTCAATAAAAATTGGCAAGAAATAAGCAGCAAGACAATTCAGAACTGTTTTGCTCACTGCAGTTTCAAGTGTTCAGGCTTAGAGATGCCAGAAATAGCCAGATGTGAAAAGGAAATGATTTCACGACTTCAACAAGTTAGAAACTACAAAGAATTTGAATGCATCAACAATCATCTTGAATGTTCTAAAGAAAATGAAGATTTGGAGGATGCAATCATTTAAAGCATTATATCGGAACACCAAGTGGGGAACGTTAAGACTAGGAAAGTGATGAGAATGACACAATTGAACCTGAGCTTGATTACACAGGATGCCAGGAAATTATTTGGATTACAACACTGCTTCATGCAGGTAGACAATGAAGGCAATCCATTAGCTGCACAGAAACATGTCAATGTACACTTGACAAATTCCTCCGTCATAACCTTTTCAAACAACGTTTTAGTAGTAGTAGTGGTAGTATTCTAATTTGCTCTGTATTTAATTTTAACTGAATAATAAATTATATTTAACGGTACTTGGTCTTTTTAGTACCTCTACCTATTTCCATGAAACTTCAGCCAATTGGGGTGGCCACTTAATTGGGCCAAAACGTATTGATCTCAATGTGTCCCAATTAAATGTGTCCCACTGTATTTGAAATAAAATTATAGTACATACAGTACAGCTACATGTAATGAACCAAAAAGCTAGAATTTGACACTGTCGCAGAGATTTATTAAGAATAAGTTCCTACCTGTGCTACTGATTTCTCATGGCGCTGTGCTTGCTGTTTCCTGTAGCTTAGGATCCTCAAGGAGATTGGGTTTATTTGGCTTTGCCCTGAAATTAATGAAAGGAAATTGAATTGCTTGTGCAAAATCTCCAAGGAAGAATTTACAGCTGTATGATTTTCCATTAGTAGGCAGTGTAGTTTTAAAAAAATGCATGTTATAAATGACTTCTCACCAGTCATAGTTTAATTATTGTTTCACTCAGTCTTCTTTTTTGAGTTTTTACGGCAGTTGGCATCCACATTGTTGCATTACTGCCAGCTTCAGGATTTATTGTCCCTCATTGTCCATTCACTTTAAAGCTGTCTTTCCAGACCCGTCACTCTTAAATAACTAAACAACCATTTCCTCCCCTGATCACTCTCCCCACATTCCAATAAACCTGTAACACCGTTCTCTACCAGTCCTATTTTGCGTAATTTTTGTAACGTTTGTTGCCTTTCCTGTGCAAATTTCTGGCATGAAATAAGGATATGCTCTACTGTTTCAGTTTCCTGACATAGATCGCAAAAACCTGTTGGATGCTTATTTATGATGGCCAGAGTGCCATTAAGGTAGCTGTGCCCAATTCTCATTCACCTTCCGCTTTACTCCCCTACTTCTTCCCATATCTACTCTGTTCTGAATTGAATGTAAATGTCTTCCTTTTATTGCTCTGTCCCAATGCTGCTGCCACTGTTGATTTGTCCTTCTCCACACTATGCTCTTCCCCTCTGATTTTGATAGTTTAATATTGACCTCTACAGATCCTTTTTTAGTTACTGCTTTTGCCAGCTTATCTGCGGTCTCATTTCCCATAATACCTGAATGTGCTGAAACCCACATGAATGCGATATTTTTGCCTTGTCTAGTGTTACATGCTCAAAAAGATCCGTTTTTTTGTGAGAATGCTGAAATGGTCTTTCGGAAGTCACCTGATGCGTTTTTCCCGGCCGTTGTGAGGTCACGTGATGACATGTGGGGGGGGCCGTGACTATATAAGGGTTGACTCAGGTGATGCAGTGGGTTTTTTTGAGTTTGTAGATTACCAGGTAGAAAGCGTTGTGCTTATCTTTCTGTTGTGTTTATTTTTGTGACGCAGTTTCATTTTTAAAACGGAAGGTGCGTTCTCTTACAAGATTTGTATTATTGAAGAGAAGCATTGAGATAACTCTTACAATAGAGTAATGAGTTCATGCAAAGGCTCTCTCTCTAAAAGGAATTTAAGGTCAGTCGATTTAAACTGTTTATTTTCGGCATCGGGAATCCTGTGGACAGAACCGGCAGTAAAGGTGCGTCGGTGAAGAAATCGTTCTCTAGAGAAGTCTCCCAATTGAATGTGTAAAACTGTTGGACTTTTGAAGTTATCGCTTTAAGAACTATATCTGACTATCACTTTAAGAACCGTTTCCGCATTTAACTCTTTAAGAACCAGAGCCGAGTGGAGTTGATGAACGGCTGCGTACCTGTTTAACCTCCGGTCAAAGTTTTTATTTTTTCTCCTTATCGTTTATACGTGTTTAATAAATGTTCGGTTGTTTTTATAACACCTGTCTCGATTCATATTGATTGTTACCGGTTACGTAACACTAGCCAGTCTTGAATTTGCAAACAGGATTTCATAAAGCAGATCCTAGTGACCTCTAGCTGTACCCGCCTTAGTACTTGCAAGAGCCGACACAGACTCGCTACATATCACAATATTATTACAATCAACCTGCTCACTCCATTCTAGTGCTAACAATATGGCAAACATTTCAACTGCATATACACTCAAGCAATCAGGTGCTCTCTTGCTAATCTCCACTCGATAACTTGGTACAACAATTGCAGACCCTGTTGCACCTGTTTCTGGATCTTTTGATCCATCAGTAAAAATCTGTATGCCTTTATATTTACATTCCCTGTAACTATGATATTCACTGAGTATATGAGCCGTCTTATTACTGTGCTTAATCTTAAGCAATTCCAAATTTACAGAGGGATTTTCTAATACCCAGAAAGGTCTGACAGGCCACACCACACTTGGACAAAACTCTTTATCATATACACCTATATCTTTTGCTGTTTGCTCTCCTGTCCATCCAGAACTTTCTTTTTGTGACCTCTCCTTCTCCCAGCATGTCTGCAACACCCTTTTTGTAGGATGGCTATCACCATGCCCCCTTAAATTAATCCAGTAATTGGCCTCCAGCTGTTTACACTGCAGCCCCAGTGGCATTTCATTTGCTTCAACTTGGAGTGCACACACTGGGGAAGTTCTAACCACTCCCAAGGATACCCTTAGAGCCCGAGCTTGCACAATACCCAGTTCGCTGCTGACCCGTATACAATACTTACAGTCTAATCTTGATCTTATTAATGCAACATAAATATACTTCAATGATGCAAAATCAGCACCCCATTCCAATTCAGCAAGATACCTCATGATATTTATCACATTTTTACATTTACTAACTACATATCTAATATGTTCTCACCATGTTAATCTCAGGTCAAAGTGCACTCCCAAAAACCAAAAAACGTACAACTCTCTCCAGGTTACTTCCATACAGATTCAAATTAAGTCCCCTGAACTTTTTCCTTATAAAGAACATGGCTTTTGTCTTCACTGAAAATTTAACACCCCACTTTGTCCCCCACTCTTCTACTTGATTAATCCCATCTTGCATTTTCGTATCTATATGTTCAATATTTTTCCCTCTTTTCCACAAAGCCCTGTCATCTGCAAACAATGATCTCCCGATTTCTGTTGGAATATTTACGAATATATCATTTATCAAAATGGAGAATAAAGTTGGACTCACTACACTCCCCTGAGGTGTCCTGTTTTCTACAACATACTGGCTTGATAGCTCTGATCCTATCTTCACCTGAATAGTTCTCCCGTTTAAAAAGTCCTTAACCCAATTGAACACTGCCCCCCCCATTCCCATTAAATGTAGCTTGATTAGGAGCCCCTCTTTCCATTACATATCATAAGCTTTCTCAACCTCAAAAAAACTGCAACCACTGTCTCTTTATTTACTTGAGCTTTTCTTATTTCATCCTCTAGACACAACACTGGATCTATAGTATTCCTTCCTTTCCTGAACCTGCTTTGATACATAGCCACCATACTTCTACTTTCCAAGAAGTACACTAATCTCCCATTTATCATACATTCTGTAAGTTTACATACATGTGACGTTAAGGCAATAGGCCTGTAGTTTTCCGGCCTGCTGGCATCTTTCCCAGGTTTTCTTATTGGAATAATTATTGCCTCTTTCCAGCTCCCTGGTATTCTCCCTTCATTCCAGACTTTGTTATACAGAAGCAGTAGTTCTCCAGACTTCCTTCATTCAAGTGTTTTATCATAATATAACTTATTTCATCTTTACCTGGCGCAGTCTTTCCTGTTTTATCTAGTGCCTTTCTTAATTCTCCCATGCTGAAAGGGACACCTTGCACACCGTCAAGGTTAGTTTTCCTACACAAAGCCTCCATATTTTCAGCTGTTGTTCTCTCTCTACCTCTTCTACCCTTCTCAGACAAATTATCGGGACTATGTACCATAACAAAAGTGTTTGCCAACAACTCTGCCTTTTCCTTATTTGTTACTGCAGTCACAGTTCCATCAACCAGAACTGGGTACCTCCACTCTCTCTTGTCCCCTCCCATCCTTTTTATCATCCCCCACACTTCTACTTGAGTTGTGGTTCCGATTGAATCACAATACTTTCTCCAGTGCGTTCTTTTAGCATGTCTTATTGTCCTCCTTACTACTGCCTGAGCTTGTTTGTACTGAATCATATGTTGGAAGTTATGAGTTCTTTTAACCAGTTTAAATGCCTTATTTCTAATTCTCACTGCTTCCTTACAATTATTATCCCACCATGGTATTATTCTCTTTATTCTTCCTTTACTTTTAGGGATGGATTCTAATGCAGCTGATATTATACCTTGTTTTAATATGCTGTCAAGTGTTTCTACGTCCATTCCATCATTGACCTGACTTAGATATATATCACTTTTTTCCAGAAATTTCTCCCAATTGGTTTTCTCAAGGATCCATTTCCCACCTGTATTCTCTGTGACCAATGAAGCAGAAATATTTATCTTGCACCAGATTGGGTAATGATCACTCCCTACAGTTCCTTCTTGGTACACTAACCAATCACACACTGATGCAATGGAGTTTGATACTAATGTAAGATCAAGCACAGATTCTTTACATGTATTAACATCAATTCTAGTACTACTGCCATCATTTAGGCACACTAAATACTTCTCATCTAACAACTCCTCTATTACCTGACCATTGATGTCTGTTCTGTCACTCCCTCATAATACATTATGTCCATTAAAATCACCACACCAAACAATGTTACTACTATTCTGCCCTTCTACCTCCTCAAGCTTGTTTAACTCTAGTCTTTTGCATGGATTATAATAATTCACAATCACCAACTCTTTCCTTTCAGCCCATATTTTTACTACCACATACTCTTGTTCACTTCCTACACCTAGTATTCTATAAGGAATATCTTGCTTTACCTAAGTTGCACATCCTCCTTCTCCACCCTCTCTCCTGTCTCGCCTTACTGCCACATAACCACATAAAACAATCTTAATTAGGTTTTAACTAGATCTCCTGGATACACACAACATCTGGCTTTTCTCTCCTACTGGCTATAAACTGCTTGAAATCTTGTCCATTAGCAATCAGGCTTCTTGCATTCCATTGAAGAAGTAGCATTATTAGTAATATCAACCCACATATACTGTCTCTTGACTTGACTGTACCCTGAGTTCATCATTTACTTCTTCCCATTCTAATCCTATCACACCCAAATGGTGCTCTGCAGCTTTCACAATAACCTGAATCCTTTCAGTTTTAGATTTGATCTCATACGTTGTGTTTACCACTCCTGCTATAAAGGTCACCAATTTCTTCTTCTCTATCTATGCATTCTTCTTATCTTGCCTTTCTTTAGCTGCCACTTGCTCTTTGCTACACCCTCCCTCATTCATTTTTTTCTGTCCTGCCAACTTGGCTGCCTCAGCATGTGAGACTTTTTCCTTCACCCTTATCTGCTGCACCTCCACCTCTTTTTTTCAACACCTCATATCCCCAGTACGCTACACTGTGGTTACCTCCACAATTACGGCAGTTTGGTCTCACTCCCTCTCCACATTTTCCGTATTCATGTTCCCCACCACACCTTGCACATCTTCTCTTTCCTTTGCACACTTTAGCCACATGCCCAAACTCCTGGCAATTGAAACACCTCAGGTTTTGATATATATTCTCTTACACTGTATCTTAGAAATCCAAAATATAACTCCTTTGGAGGCACCTTATCCTCAAATTCTACCAGAACGGTTTCAGTCTCCCTTTTCTCTGCTCCCCTTGTCATTCTTTTCTCAGTCTTCACTGAACTATTCCTCACCCTCAAGTTCTCCAGTAGCTCCTTCATATTAACACTGAGGGGAACCCCAGATATCACCCCCTTGCAACCATTGACCCTTTGTGCTCCAACTCTTACAACCCTGGACACTTTGACTTTCCCAACATTAGTTACCTTCATTGCCTTCTCCACCTGCTCTTCAGTTTTACATCCTATCAGCAGGTTTCCATCTCCCAAAATTCTCACATGGTTCACTTCCCCTACTTGTCCTCTAATGATTTTTGTTAGCTTAAGTGGATCAATTTTCTTTACTCCCCCTTCCCCCTCAAATCTTAACATTACATTTAGCAATTTTGCCCTCGGGTCCTTCTCCTCAACTTCTCTTCCCTCACTTTCCGATCCACATACACTAGACCCACCTTCTTTTTTCTCTTCCGACCCATCATCTTCCTGTTCTTAGTCCCTCTCCCTACCTCTTCCCACTCACACTCCGTGCTATTGCAGTCACCATCAGTCTCCCTCCCTGCCATCTTATCAGAGTTTGCAAGGGACCATGTACAAATATCGTTCCGGACCTATACAGGCCGTCGGTCAATATTCCCACAGAATGTCCCCCACAACACCCCACAGCCAGCAGCTAACTCCCTCGTCCACTCAGCCACTCCCGCAGCAGCCAGCTTTCAGCCCTCCCAAGCCCGGCAGAAAGCCGTTGATTAGACCACACTCAGTCTTTCAAACCATAGACTGGTCCTAGTGATTCATCTTCAATTGACTCAAGTGGCTGTACAGTATTTACAGGATCAAAACAAGAACCATTGAAAATTCCTCTTTTTAAACCTAATATATGTTGTTAGGCAGTTCTCTGACTCTAATGCTTGGCTTCTGGTTAGGCACGATGTCTCTCCTCACCAACAAGTTTCAACAACACTTTTTCTCACCGATACAATGGTTTTCCCTGCTTGGGGTTGGGCTCAACAATCAATCTGGTTTCCCTCAGACAACACAGTGGCTCTCCTCCCACCTGTGGATCAGATTGTTGGTGGACTTTCTCACAACTCTGGTGTTGTACTGGATTGTGATTCTTCGTTCTCCAAATTCGGCCGGACAGTAACTTTCCTTTCAACTGCAGGGTTGGATAGTGCAATCGCTGTCTTTACCAGCGGCACCTGGTTAGGCACGACGTCTCTCCTCCCCAACAAGTTCCAACGACACTAAGTCAACTGACTGGTATGGACAGCGTCCGTTTCTTTCTTGAAGCCGGCTTTCTAAGATATTTGTTTTTGGTTTCCAGGTAACCAGAGTTTAAACCCTGAAACCCACCTCAAACTAAACAATGCCTTATCTGATGCTTGCTTAATCGGTCTTTTGGCAGTTTAAGGTTATAACTAGTGTTCTTCAGTGCTGTTTTGCTACAGGCTCTGATCTGTTGTCATCTTAGACAGTGAAATCTGCCCTCTCCTCGACAGCGTCCGTTTATTTCTCAAACCCACTCGCCTCAAACTAAACCCTTCTTCTCCTGTGTTTCACTCATTAAATGTGATACATTTTTTGATTAAGATACTTCATATTCATTTGGGTTCCAGGGTCCTGTTGTCTCGTAACACTTTAATGCATGTACATCCAGCAAAAATCATCTTGTAAACTAAATTCAGAATCCCCAACATCTTTTTACAAGAACACAACAGTAGCAACCCAATGGTCTCTCATACCTGCTCCACAACTCACTTGTATTAAGTTCATTCTTTTCTGCATGATCCCATAACCTTTAATTTCCCATTGTCCAAAAATTCATCCAACCTCAATAAATGTAATGGTACTGTATACTTTTATTTATGAAGTTTCTGCTGAGCATGAGAAAAGGACTTCCCTGTAGCATATGTTGCAGAAAGTGGCTGTCAAACAAACTGAGAAAGCTCGGAATAAGACAATACAAATTAAGAAGCAGGGGTAACATAGGCAGTGCAGAGGACAGAATTCTGAAGGGCAAAAGCAATAAGCCATCAACGTGGTATGTATTGGTACAAGTGGCATGGAGAAGCTCAGCACAGAGGCAGATTAGGAAAGTTAATGAGGATCTCAAAATCAGTACTCTAAATTACTCACTGTACATCAATGAGCAAAGAATGAGAAAGAGAAAGCAGATTAATGGATGGCTATTGATATGTTAGATTTATTAAGGGAATTTTTTTTGAGTAGTGGACACAGCTGAGCATATCAGTCTTGCAGCTGTCACAACTGGAACAGATACTCTTGTCAGGTTCATTAGATTAGATGGGGCTGACTCATGTTCAAAGGGTTAGAGGGGTTTAAAATAGTGGGAATGTAGTACAGATTAAGGTAACTCAGTATGGGAGAGAATTTTTAAGTACAGAATTTATTCAAGTAAGCTCAAAGAAACAAGTAACCTATTCCTGTTAGCATTTCATGTTCTCATTAAAAAAAAACAAATAATGTTTTCACATGACTGGTGTATTCAAGAAGCCAAGCAGTGAAAGTGTAATGGAGGAACAAATTTACACTCATGACTGGGCAGATTCTGCTCCAATTACAAGTTTGCAAATGACACCATACCCCAGAGTACAAGAAGGAAAGGGTGGATAGTAATGTGTTACAACTTCTCCCAAGTCAGGAAGACAAAAGAACATGTTATTAACTTCAGGAAGGGGGCTGTGTAAATGTTCCCGTCTGTCAACCGTGTGTTCTAGGAGGAAACATGATCAATAGCCTATCCTGGCCTAATCACAGTCAAAAAGCATACCAACAACTACTTCATCAGGAGGCGAAAGAAATCTGCCATGTCCCCATCAATCGTCAGCAACTTTCAATTGCCGGACCATAGACAGCATCCTAGCTGGATACATCACAGAGCAGATGCAGTACATGACTACTAGAAACTGCAGAATGGTGGACACAGCTGAGCATATCAGAAACTAGCCTCCCCTCCATGGACCCTGTCTACACTTCTCAGGCCAGTGCCCCAATAAATCATTCACTAGACATCCTTCTCCCCTCTCTCATCGGCCAAAAGATAGCACTGGCCTGAAAGCACATACCACCAGACTCAAGGATAGCTTTTACCCTGCTCTTGTAAGACTATTAAGTAGTTCTCCGGGGGAAAGTTTAAACTAGAATTGCTGGGGGGTGGGAACTGAAGTGAAGGAGCAAGAGGCAGTTGGCTCACAAATAGAGAAAGCTTGGAGACAGTGTGAAAGGGATGATAGGCAGGTGATAGAGAAGGAATGTGCTCAGATTGATGGTTTGAGGTGTGTCTATTTTAATGCAAGGAGTATTATGAACAAAGCGGATGAGCTTAGAGTGTGGATCAGTACCTGGAGCTATGATGTTGTGGCCATTACAGAGACTTGGATGGCTCAGGGGCAGGAATGGTTACTTTGAGTGACAGGCTTTAGATGTTTCAGAAAAGACAGGAAGGGAGGCAAAAGAGGTGGGGGTGTGGCACTGTTGATCAGAGATAGTGTCACGGCTGCAGAAAAGGGGGAAGTTATGGAGGCAATGTCTACAGAATCGCTATCGGTGGAAGAACAGGAAGGGGTCAATAACTCTGGGTGTTTTTTGTAGAGCACCCAATAGTAACAGGGACATCGAGGAGACAGATTCTGGAAAGGTGTAATAATACCAGGGTTGTTGTGGTGGGAGATTTTAATTTCCCAAATATCGATTGGCATCTCCCTAGAGTGAGGGGTTTAAATGGTGTAGAGTTTGTTAGGTGTTCAGGAAGGTTTCCTGACACATTATGTAGATAAACCTATAAGAGAAGAGGCTGCACTTGATCTGGTATTGGGAAATGAACCTGGTCAGGTGTCTGATTTCTCAGTGGGAGAGTATTTTGGAGATAGTGATCACAATTCTATCTCCTTTACCATAGCATTCGAGAGGTATAGGAACAGACAAGTTAGGAAAGCGTTTAATTGGAGTAAGGGGAAATACCAGGCAATCAGGCAGGAATGGAAGCATAAATTGGGAACAGATATTTGCAGGGAAATGTACGGAAGAAATGTGGCAAATGTTCGGGGATATTTGCGTGGGGTTCTGCATAGGTACGTATCAATGAGACAGGGAAAGGATGGTAGGGTACAGGTACAGGAACTGTGGTGTACAAAGGCTGTTGTAAATCTAGTGAAGAAGAAAAGAAGAGCTTACAAAAGGTTTAAAAAAAAAAAATTAGGTAATGATAGAAATCAAGAAGATTAAGGCTAGCAGGAAGGAGCTTAAGAATGAAACTAGGAAAGCCAGAAGGGGCCATAAGGCGGCTTTGGCGGACAGGATTAAGGAAAACCCCAAGGCATTCTACAAGTATGTGAAGAGCAAGAGGATAAGACGTGAGAGAATAGGACCAATCAAGTGTGACAGTGGAAATGTGTGTATGGAGCCGGAGGAGATAGCAGATGTACTTAATGAATACTTTGCTTCAGTTTTCACTACTAAAGAGGATCTTGGTGATTGTAGGGATGACTTACAGTGGACTGAAAAGCTTGAGCATGTAGGTATTAAGTAAGAGGATATGCTGGAGCTTGTGGAAAGCATCAAGTTGGATAAGTCACCGGGATGGACGGGATGTACCCCAGGCTACTGTGGGAGGTGAGGGAGGAGATTGCTGAGCCTCCGGCAATGAGCTTTGCATCGTCAATGGGGACAGGAGAGATTCCAGAGGATTGGAGGATTGGGAATGTTGTTCCCTTATTTAAGAAAGGGAGTAGAGACAGCCCAGGAAATTATAGACCAGTGAGTCTTACTTCAGTGGTTGGCAAGTTGATGGAAAAGATCCCGAGAGGCAGGATTTATGAACATTTGGAGAGGCATAATATGATTAGGAATCGTCAGCATGGCTTTGTCAAAGGCAGGTCATGACTTAGGAGCCTAAACTGAATTTTTTGAGGATGCGACTAAACAAATTGAAGGAAGAGCAGTAGATGTGTATATGGATTTCAGCAAGGCATTTGATAAGGTACCCCATGCAAGACTTATTGAGAAGGTAAGAAGGCATGGGATCCAAGGGAACATTATTTTGTGGATCCAGAACTGGCTTGCCTGCAGAAGGTAGAGAGTGGTTGTAGACAGGTCATATTCTGCATGGAGGTCGGTGACCAGTGCTGTGCCTCAGGGATCTGTTCTGGGGCCCCTACTCTTCATGGTTTTTATAAATGACCTGGATGAGGAAATGGAGGGATGGGTTAGTAAATTTGCTGATGACACAAAAGTTGGGGGTGTTATGGGTAGTGTGGAGGGCTGTCAGAGGTTAGAGCAGGACATCAATAGGATGCAAAACTGGGCTGAGAAGTGGCAGATGGAGTTCAACCCAGGTAAGTGTGAGGTGGTTCATTTTGGTAGGTCAAATATGATGGCAGGATATAACATTAATGGTAAGACTCTTGGCAGTGTGGAGGATCAGAGGGATCTTGGGGTCTGAGTCCATAGGATCCTCAAAGCTGCTGTGCAGATTGACTCTGTGGTTAAGAAGGCATATGGTGTATTGGCCTTCATTAAATGTAGGATTGAGTTTAGGAGCCCAGAGGTAATGTTGCAGCTCTATAGGACACTGGTCAGACCCCACTTGGAGTACTGTTCTCAGTTCTGGTCACCTCACTATAGGAAGGATGTGGAAACCATAGAAATGCCATGGTCCGGTCCGTGAAGTCCGCATTCCAGTTCACAGTCAGGTCCGTGAACTCAGGACTCTGGGTCTTCCAGCTGTCCCTTGTTTGAGTTAATCATAGGCACCTGATTCCCATCTTGGGGCTTGGAATATAAGTAGCCTTGGGGTTGAGTGTGAGCTGCTGGTTTGTCTTGTCAGTCCTCCTTGGAGCAACCTGTTGATGGAAGGCTAGTGAAAGCATTTGTGATATCTAGGCCTGGTTGGAGGACCACTGCTTCATGGAGCCTTGTTGCCACTTGTTGGAGTAGTCATTGTGGTATGGATTTGGCTGTTTCTGTAGCCAGCCAAGGTTGCTGGCTGCCCTGAGACTCAGAGCCACCCTGGATTGAGCTCCTTTCCTGTCCCTTGCCTCTGTTGGGTAAGCCAAGCCGATTGCTGTTACCTTGCGGTTGGTTCTGTCCCTCCCTGTCCTTGCCTCCGCGGGGTGAAGTTCCATGTCCTGCCCAGGAGTTCCTCCAAGAACACTAGCCTCGAGGATCCCAAGCCAAGCTCCAAGAACCCAAGCCTGAAGTCCCCAGCCTCCCAGCTCAAGACCCCAGGCCCCAGCCTGAAGCCATGTCATGCCCTTGCCTGGTTCTGGGGTCTGAGCCCGAGGCAAGACCCAGGTTCTGGGTCCTTGTCCAGTCTCGGGCTCAGAGTCAAAGCCTTGTCTCCTAGTCTGTGGGTTTCTAGTCCTGGTCCTGCTTTCCCTAGCCCAAGTCTGCGTTCTCGTCTTTGCTCCTGGTCTGAATCCTGTCACGTCCCTACTCTAGTCAAGTCCTGTTCCTTGTACTTCAGTGTCTGTGTTTCACATTTGGGTCTGTTCCCAGCACCCCATTGTGACAAGGTAGGGTGCAGAGGAGATTTACAAGGATGGTGCCTGGATTGGGGAGCATGCCTTATGAGAATAGGTTGAGTGAACTCGGCCTTTTCTCCTTGGAGTGACGGAGGATGAGAGATGACCTGATAGAGGTGTACAAGATGATGAGAGGCATTGATTGTCTGGATAGTCAGAGGCTTTTTCCCCAGGGCTGAAATGGCTAGTGTGAGAGGGCACAGTTTTAAGGTGCTTGGAAGTAGGTACAGAGGAGATGTCAGGGGTAAATTGTTTTATTTTTACAAGCAGAGGGTGGTGAGTGCATGGAATGGGCTGCCGGCGACAGTGGTGGAGGTGGATATGATAGGGTCTTTTAAGAGACTCCTGAATTGATACATGGAGCTCAGAAAAATAGAGGGCTATGAGTAACCCTGGGTGATTTCTAAGGTAAGGACATGTTCAGCACAGCTTTGTGGGCTGAAGGGCCTGTATTGTGCTGTAGGTTTTCTGTTTCTATATGTAAGGGGGTTTTGTCTCTTATGTTACTGCGTAGGCTAATTAAAATGGCTTCTTTGTTATGTTAAATGCTGAGAAAGGCCTCCCACTAGCAGTTTGTTGAATCACGTTACTGATAAGATGATGTTATGAACCAATTGGGATAGTTGTTATGTTTTTGGTGTATCTGTAAGATTTGTATGCACGGGGTTTTGGAGGGAGAAGGCGGGAGAGAGAGAGAGACAGAGGATGGACCAGGTGCTGTGATGTCTGCTAACGGGGTCAGATCCCGAGCAGGATGTTCGACGAGGAGACAGAGACAGACTCATGTGGAGCGTCTGGTTGACCACTGTTATTGGTCCCAGGCGGCTGGTCAAGGTGGTCCGAGGGGTCGCAGGGTGAAGAAGAAGGGTCCTGAGCTCCAACTGTTTGTGCACGAAGATATTGAACTTTGATAAGTGTGGCACCTTTTATTTTCCTTTTATATTTTATTCTATTCATTATATAGTTCCAGTAATATCTATAAACTAAATCATTTAATCATACCTGGTGTGTTGTCTGTTATTTGGGCGGGATGGGGTACATCACACAGCATCCACACAAACTAATTACCCAGTTTGGCGGAGCCGTGGGCTGTTTCCCTGGACAACAGTGAGCCGAGCGACCCTGAGGGTGGCCGGGGGACTACATATAAAATAAACTTGACGTCACAATCTACCTTATTAAGACCTTGCACCTCATTGTCTATTCTACACTTTCTCTCTAGCTGTTACTTTATTCTGCGTTTTGTATTGTTTTACCTTGTTCTTCCTCAAATTGATCTGTATGATTAGTATTCAAGACAAGTTTTCCACTATACCTTAGTACAAGTGACAATAATAAGTGTGCAAAAATTGTAGCATGGTTTTTTAAAAAAAAAATCAGGGATCAATTACTCAAAAACAATCATTGTCTAATAAGAGCAAAGCAGAGAATACTTCTGCAAATACATCATTATAATTCAAGTACCAAGGGGGAAAAATTCAATGGATGATGAGGTTTTGAAGAATATGGCAAATCAGGTAGACAAAGTGTCAGGTAGACACATTGGAAACAGTAATTATATTGTTTAGATTTTATGGAGATGGACAATGGTCTTTCCATTATGTGTCCTCAAGATACACAGCTTTGCAGTTTGATTCTTTCATGTCAAGAGGCTGGCCAGATTACACTGGAAATTTATTACAACTCTTTCCAAAGATTTGCATGGACAACAGCTTCAGAAAGTCACTTTATAAAATAAACTCCAATATTAGCAATTTCTTATTACTAAAACAGCAAATTATGTTAGGTACCATGGTCTGTCTGGAGATCCCAGTGGACTATAGGCTGTCACAACAATATTGTTAGAAGTGCAGTAGGAGATCAAATCTTCTTGAGGTAGATAAGGATGGCACTCAATCTAGTAAAGCAAAAAAAAATGATAAACTTCAATATTGATGAGAAATTTTCACAGAAAATGATGGTCTCTAAATGCCATCCTGAAAATAAGTGAAACTCTATAATGCCAAATATTAAAAGAAATAGATTACCTGGTTGTGTCAGGTTACAGTGGGACTCAAGTGCAGACCAATGAATACTTTTTTCACCAGGATTTATTAGGGAGCACAAAGGCAACAGTCTTTCAAAAACAGAAGGCAGGCACGAATCCCAAATGGCAGGCAGAGGTCTTACCAGGAAAGGCAGTCAGGCGAGGGCAGACAATCCAGAGTGCACAGGCAAAAATCAGGTCCGGGAACAGGCGAAATCCCAAACACAGAATCAGGCAAAATCGGTAGGCAGAGGTCACAATGACAGGCTAGAACAACACAGGTCAGAACTGGGACGAACTGGCAGAGAATGCTAGTCAAGGCAGGGTTTAAATGGACAGCGTAATGAGTGAAAATTAGAAACAGGTGAGTGCAAATGAGGAGACAAGCAGGTAATTGGAGGAAGTCCAAAAAGAAAAGGGGCTGGGCCAGAACCCACATGGCCAGGTGAAAGAAAACAGAATTTAAAGACTATTGTGATCCAGAGCTACCAGCAGAGGCCCTTCGACCCATTGTTCAGGCTGGATCCTTAACAGTACCCCACCCCCACGGGATGGCTCCTATGAAAGTCCTTAATGAGAGAGGGATCCAGGATATCTTGAGCGGGAACCCAACACCTCTCTTCGGGGCCATAGCCCTCCCAATCAACGAGGTATTGCAGTCCACGACCTCTGCGTTGAACGTCCAGTAATCGGCACACAGTGAAGGTCTCTGAGCCATCGATGAGATGGGGAGGTGGGGCTGCAGACAAAGGGATTAATCCTTGAAACATGAAATGTAGGACAGATTCTGCGACGGGTAGGGGGTAGTTTTAGACGTACCACCGAAGGGCTGATCACCTTGGTGATGGGGAAAGGTCCAATGTAGCATGGTGCCAGCTTGCAGGAGTCCACCTTCAAGGGGATGTCACGCGAAGATAACCACACCTTCTGACCCTGGTGGTAACGGGGGACCTCAATGCTTGTGACGGTCTGCTTGCTTCATTCTGGCTGTAGATTGAAGCAGCACCTTTCGGACTCGTCTCCAAGTCGTGAATACCTCTGGACAAACGCTTCGGCTGAGGGAATGTCCACTTCCTCCTCCTGAGATGTGAATAAGGGGGGTTGATAGCCAAGACAGCACTGGAATGGTGATAAACCTGATGAAGCAGAAGGCAAAGAATTAATGGCGTACTCGACCCAGGGAAGTTGCTGACTCCAAGAGGAAGATTCCTGAGGTGTCACACAATGGAGCATCACCTCCATCTGCTGATTAGCCCGCTCGGTCTGGCCATTACTCTGTGGATGAAACCCAGATGAGACTTTAACCCTGATCCCGAGTAGTTTGCAAAAGGCCCTCCAAAAGTGGGAGGTAAATTGTGAACCTCTATCTGATACCACTTCAAAGGGGAGACTGTGAATATGGAAAACATGCTGAATCACCAGGTTGGCAGCCTCCTTGGCAGAGGGCAGCTTGGGAAGGGGAACTAAGTGGACCGATTTGGAGAAATGATCCACTATGGTAAGAACGGTAGTGTTACCGTCGGACGGAGGGAGTCCGGTGACAAAGTCCAGTGCATTGTGTGACCAGGGTCTTCTAGGAACAGGCAGGGGTTGCAGCAGACCAGTTGGTCTTGTTCTGTGCACAGACTGGGCAGGCAGAAATGAAGCTCTCAACATCCTTCCTCAGGGATGGCCACCAAAATCTTCGACTGATGAAAGCCGTCGTGTGTCTGATGCCAGGGTGACATGCCAGTCTGGAGGTGTGTCCCCACTGGAGAACCTGGGAGCGGACAGACTGGGGAACATACAATAGTTTAGCAGGGCAGGCGCTAGGAACAGACTCACCCTGCTGGGCAGACTGGACCACAGATTCAATCTCCCACTGTGCTGCGGCGACCAGACATTGCTTGGGGAGAATGGTTGTAACCTCAGGCGCCTCGTCGGTTGTTGGAAACTGCCTGGAGAGTGCATCAGGCTTGCCGTTCTTTGAGCTAGGACGGTAGGCCAGGGTGAATCTAAAACGGGCAAAAAACAGGGACTACCGAGCCTGGTGGGAGTTGAGGCGTTTGGCTGAACGGATATATTCCAGGTTCTTGTGATCCGTCCAGACTAGAAAAGGAGTAGTCGTTCCCTCAAGCCAATGCCGCCATTCCTCAAGAGCAAGTTTAACAGCCAATAACTCTCGACTGCCGATGTCATAGTTGCGTTCTGTGGGCAAAAATTTTGGGGGAAAGAAAGGTGCACGGGCGTAGCTTGTTGTCCTCTGCTGAACGCCGTGACAGTGGAGCCCCTACTCCTACATCAGAGGCGTCAGTCTCTACAATAAACTGCCTTGTAGGAGCGGGCTGAAGGAGGATAGGTGCCATGGTGAAACCAGTCTTTAGATCAGAAAAGGCTTTCTCAGCCGCTGGATTCCAGGCGAACTTCGATTTGGAGGAGGTTAGAGCAGTCAGCAGGGCGGCCAGGATGCTGAAATTTCGAATGAATCGGCGATAGAAGTTGGCAAACCCAAGAAAGCGTTGGACATCTCGTCGAGAGGTGGGTTGTGGCCACTTCTCTACCACCTTGATCTTCTGAGGGTCCATCTGGATTCCTCCAGCGCTGACCACATATCCCAGAAATGAAGTTGAACTCCAGTGAAATTCACACTTTTCTGCCTTCACAAATAACTGATTCTTTAGGAGTCATTGGAGCACCCGACGGACTTGCTGGATGTATTCAGAGAGGGACCTAGAAAATATCAGAATGTTATCTAAGTACACAAATATGAATTGATTCAGCTATCTCTGAGTACGTCATTCACCAGCGACTGGAACACAACAGGACCATTAGAAAGTCCGAAAGGCATTACCAGATATTCATAGTGCCCAGATGGCGCATTGAACGCGGTCTTCTACTCATCCCCCTCTCTTATGCAGACCAGATGGTAAGCATTGCAGAGGTCGAGCTTGCTGAAGATAGAAGCACCCTGGAGCAATTCAAATACAGATGACATAAGAGGAAGAGGATAGCAGTTCTTAACGGTGATCTTATTGAGACCTCTATAGTCCACGCAAGGACGCAGGGACCCGTCCTTCTTGGCTACAAAGGAGAACCCTGCCCCTGCTGCCTGGATATACTTGTCCATCGCTTCCCTTTCAGGTGGAGACAGGGAACACAGATGGCCCCTAGGTGGCGAGGTTCCCGGAAGGAGATCTATAGCGCAATCATAGGGACGATGTGGGGATAAGGTGGTGGCTCGAGTCTTGCTGAATACCAGCTTGAAGTCCAGATATTCAGGGGGTACAGAGGACAGGTTGGGAAACTCTTGTGTAGGCAGAGGAACCGGACTTTGAGTAGCATGAGCAACATGCAGACAATGATTTAGGCAGAAAGGACTCCAACTTGACACTCTGTTATTAGACCAATCAATGTGTAGACCGTGCTGAGCTAGCCATGGGTGGCCTAACACAACATCAGCTTTGGGGGAATCTATTACATGGAAAGCAATGCTCTCCTGGTGATTGCCAGAAATGAGGAGACTCACCGGAGCTGTAGAGTGGGTAACCATGGCAAGTTTCACTCCAGTTAAGCCGGGGATTGCTTCAGACGGGAGAGTGGCATCCTGAGATTGGCCGCAAAGCTGGAACTGATAAAGTTTCCCTCAGCCCCAGAGTTGATAAAAGCTGAAACGGTGCGTCTCCTCCCTTCAGCCAGTATAAAAGCAGGTAGCAGGGTTTGAGTGACGGGGAACCGGGGAAAGGAAGTACTGCTCGCCTGTAGTCCCCTCTTTACGAGTGAGCCTTGGCTTTTACAGGACAGGTAGATACATAGTGACCAGCCTGACCACAATACAGACAGGAGTTGGTACTGACACTCCTTCTTTCCGAAGGAGACAGACGGGTACGATCAATCTGCATGAGCTCCGTTGGGCTGGATGGGGGTGACTGAGGACTTGGGGAAGGAGATGTGGGTGCTGGCTGGGAAGAGGTCAGATGCCCCCTGGTGGTTCTTCGTGACCCCCCCCCCGGTGGTTCTTCGTGACCCCCCGGACACCATGCTCCTGCTGACGCTGTTTTATGCGGCTGTCAATAGCCAAATCGACCAGCTCTTGGAAGCCAGCAGGCAGGTCACGGCTGGCTAGTTTCTCCTTAACCTCTTCGCTAAGCCCACAGAGGAACACGTCAGTCTGGGCCGCCGAATTCCAGTTGGTAGTGGCGTTCAGTGTGTGGAACTGAATGGCATAGTCCGAAATAGAACGGTTACCCTGATGAACTCGCAACATCTCCCTTGCTGCCTCTCACCCCTGCTGGGAACGGTCAAAGACTCTTCTCATCTCCTCACAAAAGTCCTTAAACGTGTGGCAAAAAGGGGCTCTGCTGTCCCACACAGCTGTACCCCACTCTCTAGCTCTTCCTGACAGCAGCCTGATAACATAAGCAATACAGGATCGATCAGAGGGAAAAGTAGTGGACTGCAGCTCAAAAATCAGTGAGCATTGAGACGGGAAGGATCTGGAGCTGCCTGGTTCACCATTGTACAGTTCAGGTGGAGGTAAATGGGGCTCTCAGGCTGGTTGGGTTGGAATCTGCGGGGCTGATAGCGCAGCAAGAGAAGGTGGGTTAGAGCTCAGCGCCAGCTGAATCTGCTGTAGCTGGGAGGCTATGCTGGTCAGAGTGGCAGAGAAGGCTTCCATCGACTGGTTGATAGAGGCGAACTGCGTTTCATGTCTCCCTAACAACACGCCCTGTCGGGAGAGGGCCTCACGCACCTGGTTGGGGTCCACTGAGTCCATCTTGGCCGGTTCGTTCTGTCGGGTTACAGTGGGACTCAAGTGCAGACCAATGAATACTTTTTCACCAGGATTTATTAGGGAGCACAAAGGCAACAGTCTTTCAAAACCAGAAGGCAGGCACGAATCCAAAATGGCAGGCCGAGGTCTCACCAGGAAAGGCAGTCAGGTGAGGGCAGACAATCCAGAGCACACAGGCAAAAATCAGGTCCACGAACAGACAAAATCCAAAACACAGAATCAAGCAAAATCAGTTGGCAGAAATCAATGACAGGCTAGAATGACACAGGTCAGAAATGGGACGAACTGGCAGAGAATACTAGTCAAGGCGGGGTTTAAATGGACAGCGTAATGAGTGAAAATTAGACACAGGTGGGTGCAAATGAGACAAGCAGGTAATTGGAGGAAGTCCAAAAAGGGAAGGGCTGGGCCAGAACCCACATGGCCAGGTGAAAGAAAACAGAAATTAAATACTGTCATGATCCAGAGCTACCAGCAGAGGCCCTTCGACCCAGTGTTCAGGCCGGATCCTTAACCGGTTGACAGCCGGTCTGTACTTCAAATTTTTTTTAGGATATGCTCTATCTGCTTACGATTAAAATTGGACACCCCTATAGCTTTAACCATATTTAGATCCACCAAGTCTTCCATTGCCTGTGAATGGAAAATGATTATAATAATTAACAGTGAGCTGAAAATTGAATCTTAGACAATGAAGGCTATCCAGAATAATGTTTCAAGCAACTAGAATCAAGGGACCAATCTAACAACAAGGGCTTTAAGGAGGAAACATTACAGGTTTATTTTCTAGATAAATCTAGTAACAATAAACTTAGATTCTTCAATTACATACTCACTTCCCAAGTGTCAACAAAATCCGTGTCACTTGGTATTATCATCCCATTCCCATCAAGAGGAAGGTTCTCCTGGCCAGCCTGAAAGGAGATATTTTAGGAACAAGAACAAAAAGCATAACTTAAATTACTGAGAAAGGAGGTAGACCCAAGTAGGTTAATACGTGCCAACATTTAAGAGCTGTTTGCAAGTTTGCCTTTGGTTTGTTTTCATTTATATTACAGAATATACTTCATGTCTAAGTCTTATCAAATTGTATTCACTACATATCCCTTGACATTACTCAACAAGAGGAACACATTGGCATGCAAGGGCAGGGGTCCTGTGTTTCTTCTAACTGGGCCAAAGAGGCTGTTCTGCATTGTATATTCGATGTTCCAGTATGGCTTGCTACTACCTAGCAACGTTCCTATGAGTCACTTCAATGTAATTCAGTTGGCTTAGATTTCTCACAAATGAATGTTAAAAAACCTCAAGTACAGTACCTGACCCCCAAAATTTACTGACTTTAAACAACCCACTGAGTACTTGGCTATCTAAGGGTATAAATAAGTTAACTCAAGCAATGTGCAAATTAAACTGGAGGAAGATGTGCAAAAATGTTTTTGTCCGGCAGTTTACCTTGAATCCCATAGGCCAATGAATAAGGTACAGATCCAGATAGTCCAATTTCAGGTCACTTAATGTGTTAGAACAGGCATCCTTCACCATGTCTTTGGCATGAAATGTACACCACAGCTAGCAGGAAAACAAAACTATTCATTAGTGCATTGATATTGCTAAAGTTAAATTATACTTTAGCGACCTGGCAGCACCCCAAATCCTTTACCTTGCTAACAATGAAAAGATCTTCACGCTTTACAGTTCCATCCTTGATCTTCGCCTGAATAGCATCACCAACTTCTTTTTCATTGTCATACACAAATGCACAATCAATGTGACGATAACCAGCTTCAATGGCCGTTTTCACTGCTGCTGTCACTTTACCTGGCTCAGACTGACAGAAAAGTGCTTCTAATTAAAATTCAAATGGTAAGGCAAAACCAAATGAAACAAATACAAATGGCAGTCAATTCAAATTTAAGCATTTCAGAACAGTAAAGCTAAAAACATTCTTCTAGCATTCTCTTGAACCTAGAATTTAACTGAGCTCTACCAGAGCAGATCACAAGTCAGGTATAATTTCTTTGAGTGACACCTCCTGGCAAAAACCTTTTCTGCACCTACCAGCCACAAGTCAGAGGCACAAAGGCACAGGACAGCTGCATTTACACTTGGAAAGCTTGACAATAGTGGTAGCAGACAATGATTGCCAACTCATTCACCAGTCTAAACATGACCCCCCCCCCCCACCAGAACTGAAATGCAAACTAGCCATAAAATGGTTATTCATCCAGGTCACTCCATTAGCACCTCCCTAAAGCACAAATTTTATCACTGAGGCAAGGACAGCAAGTGATGAGAATATGACCAACTGCAATTTCTATGGAAAAATATGATATCACCCCTCGCACACAGTCGCCGGTTCTTGAACTCTCACCAAAACTATTTGATGTACCTCTCCAGGACAACCACAGGGCCTCAAGATAGTGGATGAGCATCACCACAAAGGGCAATAGGCTGTCTCTGCTACCGCAACCAACAACGCATAAAATGAAATAAAGTCAGGACTGTTGAAGGGTCTCAGCCCAAAACTTTGACTGTTTACTCTTTTCCATAGATGCTGCCTGGCTTGCTAGTTACTCCAGTGTAAGGGGTTTCTTCTTTTATGTTACTGCTAAGGCAAATGAAAATGTCTTCTTTGTTATGTTAGAATAAAATGGCTTCTTTGTTATGTTAACTGCTGAGAAAGTGCTTCACTCTCTCTCTCTGCTTGTTTGAGTTATATTATTGATAATAGAGAGAACGAACTAATTGGGATAGATGTTATTCTTGTGTGTCTGTAAGCTATTGTTTGTGGGCTTTGGGGCAGAAGGCGGATGGGGACAGAGAGAGGAGATGCGATGCTGTGACCCTGGGTGACGGGACCGACCCTGAGCGGGAGTCTGAGGCCCAGGGTCTTTGGCGAGGAGAGGAGACGAAGACAGACGCGTGTGGAGTGTCTAGTCGACCACTGAGGTTGGTCCCAATCGGTGGGTCGAGAGGATCGACTGGTGGAAAGAAAACTCCATTAATTGAGCTCCAACTGTTGTGCACAAAGTGGTTGAACTTTGATAATTTTGGCGCCTTTTATATTTTACCTCTATTAATTACATAGTTCCAGTAAGATCTATAAAGTGTAATCATTTAATTGCATATGGTGTATTGTCTGTTATTTGGTGGGGTGGGGTACATCACACAGCATCCACACAAACTTGATTACCCAGTCTGGTGGGGCCGAAGGCTGCTCCCCGCTAGACGAAAGCGAATTGGGCGAGCCTGAAGCTTACCAGGGGGCTACACAAGCATTGTGTGTGATCCTTAGATTTCTAGCATCTACAGATCTTCTTGTGTTTGAAAATCCTAAGGATACTGTTTACAGCAAAGACTTTAGGTCCTGTTAGTAATACAGCAAATCTGCCCTGCTATACACAAAACTGCTCTAGCACAGGCACAATCCTGACACTCAGCCAACTAAAAGCACTACCAAGTACCAGAAGGGTCCCTGACAATGCTATCAAGTGCCATTCTAGAAGCAGCAGCAGTAGGTAAAGTGATCCAAGCCTATTGCACCATTTAAAGACAATAGCTCAATGGCTGACTGGATATTAGCTTGACCTCCAGTTTGCTGCCCAAACCCAATTCCACCGGAGCCCAGAAATCTGTTTCAGGCTTAAACATATCCAATGACTCAGCCTTCTCAGCACTCTGGAAAGCAGAATGCCAGAGATTTATAATCCTCATACAAGATTCCTCATTGTAATTTTAAATGGTTTTTCCACTTATTCTGAACCTTCATCTCTGCCCGATCAGTTTTTCCATAGAAGGCAACATCCTCAGTATCTACCTTCATAACTTCTTCAGCATATTATTTCAGTATCACCTCCATTTAGATCCTGACTGCTTAATACTTCATAAGATAATCTTTCATTCCATGAATCCACTTACCAATACTTTTGCACCATCAGAGCCATTTGTTTCAGAGCTAATTTACAATCTTGGTCCTAATACAGGGAAGATAGGAAAGTCAAATTCCAGAGATAATACAAGAGATTTCCCCTTGGTGCAACTGACTAAGTGCAACATCAAGGAGTCCAAATAAAATTGCATCAATGGGAATGAAGGCATGAACTCTTCAATCTCTATTCATATCTGAAAGAAGCTGGTTCTGATTGCTAGAGGTTAATCATTTCAACTCCAGAGCATCATTTCAGGAGGCCCTCAGAGCTATCTTCAGCTTGCTTAATGACATTTTCTTCACAAGGTCAGAAGTGAAGATTTTCTTTAACATTCGCTTAGTGTGCAGTTCCATTTGTTACTCCTCAGCTAATGAGGTGGTCCATGCCTACAGCCACCATGACCTAAATGGCACTGGGTATAAATGGCCAGTAAGGTTTGTGCCACACAAGAATCAGGCATCAATCATCAGCAGCAAGTCTGACCACCTTTATAATTTCAACTGCAATATTATTACTGCATTCCCTTCTCAATATGCTGAGCATAAGCCCTGTCCAAAAACATTTGGACCAGATACAGCAAGTTTAGTTATGTGAAGTGTCATTATCTTGGATAGCACTTTGATAATCTGACAGTTACCAATTGTGGCCAGATTCGAGCAGAGGTTGGGCACCCTATGATCACCAAGTGACCACCTGACTCCTGAACACCTTAATAACTGATTAACTAATAACAGGTGAAATGTGTGGTATGGTTGTTTTCCTGGACAAATGCAACTGTAGCAATATCCATGGAATATGTAAAGCAGTAGGGTGAGACCCAAGCCTGTTCTGCCATCTAAATGGCACTGGGTATAAATGGCAAATAAGGTTTGTGCCATACAAGAATCAGGCATCAACCATCAGCAGCAAGTCTGTCTACCTTTATAATTTCAACTGCAATATTATAACTGCATTACCCCCTCAATATGCTGAGCATCAGCCCTGTCCCGAAACTTCTGGACTAGCTACAGCAAGTTTAGTTAAGTGAAATGTCATTATTTTGGATAGCCCTTTGATAAGACCATAAGACATAGGAGCAGAATTAGGTCACCTGGCCCATCGAGTCTGCTCCGCCATTCAATCATGGCTGATCCTTTTTTTCTCTTCCTCAGCCCTATTTCCCAGCCTTCTCCCCATAACCTTGGATGCTATGTCCAATCAAGAACCTATCAATCTCTGCCTTAATTACACACAAGGACATGGCCTCCACAGCTGTATGTGGCAACAAATTCCACAAATTCACCACCCTTTGGGTAAAGAAATTTCTCCGCATCTGTTTTGAAAGGGCACCTCTCTATCATGAGACTGTGCCCTCTTGTCTTAGACTCTCCCACCATGGGAAACATCCCTTCCACATATAGTCTCTGTCTAGGCCTTTCAACATTCAAAATTTTTCAATGAGATACCCTTTCATCCTTCTGAATTCCAGCAATTGCAGCCCCAGAGCCATCAAGTGTTCCTCGTATGATAACCCTTTCATTCCTGGAATTATCCTTGTGAACCTCCTCTGAACCCTCTCCAATGCCAGCACATCTCTTCTAAGATGTGGGGCCCAAAACTGTTCACAATACTCAAGGGGCAGCCTCACCAGTGCCTTATAAAGCTCAAATTCACATCCTTGCTCTTATGTTCTAGACCTCTTGAAATGAATGTTAACATGGCATTTGTCTTCCTCACCACCGACTCAACCTGCAAGTTAACCTTCAGTTGAGCTGTCTCCCAGATGAACTCAATCGCTTTTATGCTCGGTTCAATGTCACTAACTCTAAGCTTCCGAGGAAAGCCACCGCTACAACCTGCAACCTGGTCATCTCTGAGGCTGAAGTACGCAGGTGTTTCCAACGAGTGGACAGTCGCAAGGCTGCAGGACCGGACGGCATCCCAGGGCGAGTACTCAGGATGTGCGCAGCACAACTGGCAGGTGTGTTTACAGACATTTTCAATCTCTCTCTTTCTCCCCCAGTGTAGAGTGCCCTCCTGCTTCAAATTATCCACCATTGTCCCTGTACCAAAAAAGACCAAGGTAACTTGCCTGAATGACTGGCGTCCTGTTGCACTCACCTCAATGATAAGTAAGTGCTTTGAGATGATGAGCAAGATTACACCTGCAGCTTGCTACTACCCAAATTGGACCCCCTACAATTCGCCCACCCATGCAACCAATTGACAGATGACACAATAGCCACTGCTCTACATACTGTCCTTACACATCTGGAGAAAGATGCTTATGTGAAAATGCTGTTCTTGGACTACAGTTCAGCATTCAACACCATAATTCCATCCAGGCTCAACAAGAAGCTCAGAGACCTCAGTGCACAGCTGGATCCTGGACTTCCTGTCAGATCGCCAGCGAGTGGTAAGACTGGGCTCCCTTACCTCCACCCCTCTGACTGTCAATACAGGAACCCCTTAGGGCTGCATTCTGAGTCCCCTCCTTTACTCCCTTTATACCCATGACTGTATCGCCACTCACAGCTCCAATCTGCTAATTAAATTTGCCGTCAACACCACATTGATCGGCCTGATCTCAAAATAACGAGGTGGCCTACAGGGAAGAAGTCATCTGACAGTGGTGTCAAGAAAACAACCTCTCCCTCAATGCGCAAAAACAAAGGAGCTGGTTGTGAATTTCAGGAGGAGTGGAGATGGGCTAACCCCTATTGCCATCAATGGATCTGGGGTTGAGAGGGTAAACAGCTTTAAGTTCCTCAGCATCTACATCACCAAGAACCTCACATGGTCTGTACGCATCAGCTGTGTGGTGAAAAAGGCACAACAATGCCACTTTCAGCTCAGACGGTTGAGGAAGTTTGGTTTGGGCCCCCAAATCCTAAGAACTTTCTACAGGGGCACATTTGAGAGCATCCTGACTGGCTGCATCACTGCCTGGTATGGGAACTGTCATCAACATCATCAGGTGCCATGCCCAGTTTGAGCTTTGACTGCCATGGCCCACACACTCCTGTTTCGGGTCAAGTGGATCAATTCATTGGTATTCATTTCCAGTTCTCTGGCTGCTGTCTCCATCATCATTTGTCTTTGTCTTCCTCTTGCTTTCTTCCCTTCAATCTCTCCCATAATTACTGTGCATTCTAACTCCTCTTTCCTAATCACATGTCCAATGAAGTTCCGTTGCCTTTTCATGATCTCATACGTTATTTCCCTTTTTGTGCTTGCTCTGTTCATGACATCCTTGTTAGATATTCATTTCATCCATGATATTCTTTGCATCCTCCTCAAAAACCACATCTCTGCTGCTACAATTTGTTTTCTCATGTTACTAAATATTGTACAACATTCTGAGCCATATAACATAACTGGATAAACGTAACATTTCAGTACTCTGAGGCGGGTTGTCATGCCTAGTTTAGTATTGGTCAGTATACTCTTCATTCTTGTAAAGGTGTCTTTTGCCATCCCTATTCTTCTTTTGATGTCCATGTGTCACCTGCCATCTGATGTCACCCAGCTTCCTAAATAGCAAAAGTTCTGTACTTGTTTTATGTCTTCCCCGTTTATTCTCATCCTGCAGATAGGATTCTCCTTCTTTTTGGATATCACCATACATTCTGGCTTTTTGCAATTGGTAGATAGACCCATTTTTGCACTTTCTTCAACAATTATATCAATTAAGTTTTGTAGTTCTTCCTCTGTACTTGCAATTAACACAGTGTCATCTGCATATCTGAAATTATTGATGTTTTCACCGCCAACTTTGATTCCCAAGATGTCTCTTATTTTTTGTAATACTGTTTCACTGTACACATTAAGTATATCAGAGGAGAAAACACACCCTTGTTTAAAGCCTCACTTGATTTTCATAAACTGACTCACTTCTCCATCTATTCTTACAATGGCAGTTTGTTCCCAATACAGATTTCTGATTAGGCAGAGGTCTTTTGAATCTAGATCTAGAGTTTTCTGTAATATTTCAAATAACTTATTGAAATATTAGCTCATCCGCCTTCTCTGTCATAAGTTCAGTTACGGAACCTGCTGGATCTGCCATTGGCCTTCGCTCATATCCTGAGCAGGAACCCTTGCAGGTGCTACCGTTCTGGGTCAGAGTGGCCCTGAGAGCAATGAATGACTAAGGGGTAACTCCACTTTCCCCAAAGCTCTAAAAGTCCCCAATCAGAGCCTCATCACCAGTTGCAGTTTAGAGTCATACCCAGGACAGATTGGAACTGTACAGATTTTTGATTTCATCTGTCATCCATTTATTCTTTGTGCTTTTTCCTTTTTTAGGAATCACTGACTTTGCTGATTCTACCAAGGCATCCTTTGGAGTTAAATTTCATTTCTACATGATTGCTATCATCTTCAACAAATTCTACTTCTAGACTTTGAAATCTATTCCTTACTTCAATTGTAAATTTTTGTCTTAAGTTTTCTTCTTTAATTAATTGCAAGTAGTCAAGGGATTGTTCAGGGTTTTGCTTCTTTAGTTTTTTAAGTTTTACCTTTACATGACATACTACTGGGTTATAGTCACTATTACAGTCTGCACCTGGATATGGGAGCTATACCTCCCTTAATCACAAGATTCTGCAGAGATTGGTGGGGACAGCCACTACTTCCATGTGAACTTCCCATGATTCAGGACATTTACAAGGACAGGTGTGTAAAAAGGGACCGTAGGATCATTGGGGACCCGAGTCACCCCAACCACAATCTATTCCAGCTGCTACCATCCGGGAAACGGTACTGCAGCATGAAAGCCAGGACCAACAGGCTCCGGGACAGTTTCTTCCACCAGGCCATCAGACTGATGAACTCATGCTGACTTGAGTGTACTCTATATTATTGACTGTTCTACTTATTATAAATTATTATAAATTACTATGATGGCACATTTAGACATAGACATAACAAAAATTTTTACTCCTCATGTATGCCATATAAGAAATAAAATAAGTTTATTTCAGCGTGTTCTGCACAAGACTCCCAAGCCCTTGTTCATCTCAGATTCCTGGATTTTCTCCCCATTTAAAAAAAATAGTCTGCACATTTATTTCTACTACCAAAGTCCATGACAATGCATTTTCCAACATTGTATTTCATTTGCCACTTTCTTACCCATTCTCCTAATCTGTCCAAGTCCTTCTGTATCCTACCTGTTTCCTCAACACTACCTGCCCCCATCAATCATGGTATCATCTGCAAACTTGTCAATAAAGCCATCTATTCCATCATCTAAATAATTTATAGACAGCTTAAAAGGAGGTGGTCCCAACACTGACCCCTGGGGAACAGCACTAGTCACTGGTAGCCAACCAAAAAAGGATCCATTTATTCTCACTCACTGCCTCCTACCAATCAGCCAATGCCCTAACCATGTTAGTAACTTTCTTGTAATACCATGTACCATGGGTTCTTAACTTGGTAAGTACCTCATGTGTGGCAAAGGCCTTCTGAAAGTCCAAATATACAACATCTACTGCATTCCCTTTATTTATCCTACTTGTAATCTCCTCAGAATTCCAACAGGTTCATCAGGCAGGATTTTTCCTGAAGGAAACCATGCTGACTTTGTACTATCTTGTCCTGTGTCACCAAGTATTCCATCACCTCATCCTTAACAATTGACTCGAACATCTTCCCAACCAGAGGTCAGGCTAACTGGTCTATAATTTCCTTTCTGCTGCTTTCCTCCTTTCTTAAAGAGTGAAGTGATAGTTGCAATTTTCCAGTCCTATGGCACCATGCCAGAGTCCAATGATTTTTGGAAGATTATTTCTAATACCACCACAATCTCTAACACGAACTCTTTCAGAACCCTAGGTGCAGTTCATCTGGTCTAGGTGACTTATGTACCTTCAGGTCTTTCAGTTTTTTGAGCATCTTCTCTCTTCTAATGGAGACTGTACCTACTTCTCTTCCTTCACACTGTGAAACATCAGGCATACTGCTAGTGTCCTCCACAGTGAAGACTGATGCAAAATACTCATCGAGTTCATTAGCCATCTCCTTGTCCCCATTATTTCTCCTGCCTCATTTTCTAGCGGTCCTATATCCACTCTCATTTCTCTTTTTTTAAAAACATACTTGAAAAAAACTTCTACTATCCACTTTGATATTATTTGCTAGCTTACTTCCATATTTCATCTTTTCCCTTCTAATGATTTGTTTAGTTGCTCTGTAGTTTTTAAAAAAAAAACTTCCCAATCCTCTATGCAAACACGAGGAAATCTGCAGATGCTGGAATTTCAAGCAACATACATAAAAATTGCTAGTGAACGCAGCAGGCCAGGCAGCATCTATAGGAAGAGGTACAGTCCTGACGAAGAGTCTCGGCCCGAAACGTCAACTGTACCTCTTCCTATAGATGCTGCCTGGCCTGCTGCGTTCACCACCAATCCTCTACGTTCCCACTAATTTTTACTTTGTTGTACGCCCTTTCTTTTGCTTTTACAATGGCTTTGACTTCCCTGGTCAGCCATGGTTGTACTATTTTACCATTTGAGTATTTCTTCCTTTTTGGAATACATGTGTCCTGCACCTTTCTCATTTTTCCCAGAAGTGCACACCATTGCTGCTCTGCTGACATCCCTGCCAGCAGCTCCTTCCAATTTACTTTTGCCAACTCCTCTCTCATACCACTGTAATTTCCCTTACTCCAATGGAATACTGCTATATCAGACTACTTTCGCCCTATCAAATTTCAAGTTGAACTCAATCATATTGTGATCACTGGTTCCTAAGGGTTCTTTTACCTCAAGCTCCCTAATCGTCTCTGTTCATTACATAACACCCAATCCAGTATAGCTGATCCCCCTAGTAGGCTCAATGACAAACTGCTCTAAAAAGCTATCTCTTAGGCATTCAACAAACGCACTCTTGAGATCCATTACCAACCTGATTTTCCCAATTCATCTGCATGTTATAATCTTCCATGACTACCATAACATTGCCCTTTTGTCTCTCCTCTTCTATTTCCTCTTGTAACCAATGGCCCTCCTCCCAGTCATTGTTGGGAGGCCTGTATACAACTGCCAATGTCCTTTTACTCTCAGAGTTTCTTAAATCAACCCACAAGGATTCAACATCTTTTGATCCTATGTCTCATCTTTCCACTGATTTGATGACATTCTCTACCAGTAGAGCCACACATCCCCTCTGCCTTCCTTCCCATCCCTCCAATGTAACGTGTAGCCTTGGACATTCAGCTGCCAACTACAACCATCCTTTAGCCATGATTCAGTGGTAGCCACAACATCATACCTGGCGATCTGTAATATTGCAACAGGATCATCCACCTTATTTCTTATACTACACGCATTTAGATATAACATCTTGAATACCGTATTTGCTATCCTTTCTGACTCTGCATCCCTAATGATTTGATACTCAGCCTGGTGGCTGCAACCATCTCATCACCTGCCTGCCCTTCCTGACAGTCTGACTGATAATCTGACATCAGTTGCCTATTGTGGCCAGAATCGAGCAGAGATTGGGTACCCTATGATTATCAAGTGGCCACCTGACTCCTGAAGACCTTAATAACTGAAACAGGTCAAATGTGTGGTATTTGTTGTTTTCCTGGACAAATGCAGCTGTAGCAATATCCATGGAATAGGTAAAACAGTAGGGTGAGACTCCAAGCCTGTTCTGCCATCTAAATACCTAGTTTTTTCACCCAATTCCCCCATCTCTCTGAAAAGAAATCAGGAACTTACAGGATCTTAACATTTTACATGCTCAACAGCTGTGCAACCTCAGCTCAAGGGTATATTTATTTTAAAAAGTCAATCCTCAAGTGAGGAACTTTCATCTGACTTCATCCTAAACAGCCAGTCCCTAATCCTAAAACAAGATCTCATCTTTAGTAATTCCAGCCATCAGAAAGTCCCAAAGAAAAAAAAAATCAACTTTGACAAATTCCTTCCCAATCATTTCTTATATCATTTAGCATTTCCTGAAATTATAACAACTCCGCTCAATTTCCTAATGGAACAGCTTTCTCATCCCAACATATCTTATGAGCCTTTATTGCATTGCTTAAGCTAAATATGGTTCTGAGGTAAGCAGGCAATAAACCATACAGTAATCTTGTCTCACCAAAACCTCTATTATAACACCATCATGCCATACAGCTTTACTAATTCAATTGCTTGCTAAACCAGTCAAAAACCTCTCACTTCGCTAAACCACATTTTTTTTAAACTGAGCATTCGACAAGTAAGTGACTCCTTCAAAATTCTCACAAACTACTCTGCCACATTCTTGCCTATACATCGGTATCTGTCACAATGGCGGGGCATTGGGAGCAAGGGTCGACCCAAATGCAAGACACATCTTGTAAGGTTACTTAGATTTAGTTTATTGTTTGATACCAGAAGATCTAGGAAATAGAGAGCAGGAAATAGCGATAGTAGACATCAGTAGATAAGCTCTCTCCAGGGACAGAGACAGAAAGATCAAGAAAGGGGAGGGAGGTGTCAGAAATGGACCAGGTAAACTTGAGGGCAGGGTGAAAATTAATGAAGTTAACAAGCTCAGCATGTGTGCAGGAAGCAGCGCCAATGCAGTCGTCAATGTAGTGAAGGAAAAGCTTGGAACATGGATTGTTCCACAAAGTCAACGAAAAAGCAGGCATAGCTGGGACCCATACAGGTGCCCATGGCTACACCTTTAGTTTGGAGGAAGTGGGAGGAGCCAAAGGAGAAATTGTTAAAAGTAAGGACTAATTCTGCTAGACAGAGCAGAGTGGTGGTAGAGGGGAACTGGTTAGGTCTGGAATCCAAAAAGAAGTGGAGAGCTTTGAGACCTTCTTGGTGGGGGATGGAGGTATATAGGGACTGAACATCCATAGTGAAAATAAAGCAGTGGGGGCTAGGGAACTTAAAATCATTGAAAAGATTCAGAGCATGAGAAGTGTCACAAACATAGGTGGGAAGGGATTGAACAAGGGGGAATAAAACAGTGTCGAGGTATGCAGAAATGAGTTTGGTGGGGCAGGAGCAAGCTGAGACAACGGGTCTACTTGGACAGGCGGGTTTGTGGATCTTGAGTAGGAGCTAGAAACGGGAAGTGTGAGGTCTGGGAACTATAAGGTTGGTAGCAGTGGATGGGAGATCCCCTGAGCTGATTAAGTCGGTGATGTTGTGTGAGACAATAGCCGGGTGCTCCTTAAGTGGGGTCATGATCGAGGGTTAAATAAGAGGAGGTATCCGTGGGTTGACGCTGTGCCTCGGCAAGGTAGAGGTCAGTACGCCAGACTACAACAGCACCCCCCTTATCGGCGGGTTTTATAGTAAGGTTAGGATTGTTGCGGAGGGAGTGGAGAGCAGAGCGTTCGGAAAGAGTGAGGTTGGAATTGGAACAAGGTGTGGTGAAGTCGAGACGGTTGATGTCCCGTCGGCAGTTAACAATAAAGAGATCCAGGGCAGGCAGAAGACCCGAGCGGGGTGTCCATGAAGAGGAGGAGAATTGACGATGGGAGAAGGGGTCATCGGTGGGGGTGGGAGAGTCTTTGCCGAAGAAGTGGGCTCGGAGATGGAGCCGGAAGAAGAAGAGTTCAGCATCATGGCGTACGCGGAACTCACTGAGGTGTGGGCGAAGGGGGAAAAAGGTGAGGCCCTTACTGAGGACAGAGCGCTCTGCCTCACAGAGTAGAAGGTCGGAGGGGATGGTAAAGACATGGCACAGATGAGAAGTGGGATCAGAGCGGGGAGGGGAGAGGCTGGGGGTGTCAGTGGAGAGGGGAGGTTGGGGTGAGAGGAAGATGGAGCCTCTGAGGGCCCAGGAGCTGATGGTGGGATCTGAGGGGGACGGGGTCGCAGAGTGGTGGTGGGGGAAGGGGAGACAGGAGTCACAACAGCAGCACATAAAGACCCGGCCTGGAGTTCAAGGCTGGAGTCGCAGTTGGAGGTTGTGCAACCACTTCGAAGGTGTCCAAGGTCGTTGCTGGAGTCCAGGTTTTGAATATGCCCTGGGATGCTGGAGCTGCCGAGACCGATTTCATGCCTGCTGGTGTCGGAGCCAGCAGGCTCTGGGGCCTGCAGATGTAAGATCTTGCGATCCTTCCCTGACATGACAAAGTCCAAGAAACAGCGATTGCACCTATAGATCCGACGGAGTTTGTCGGCAACATGGAACAGTCTATGTTTCAAGCCTACACTGGTGACCGCCCTGCACATTTCCTACACTACATCGACGTCTGCATTAGTGCTGGTTCATCCACTTTGCCTCCAACTTCCATCCTACCCTCAAATTTACCTGGTCCATTTCCAACTGGGAACTGGAGTGATAGGGCTGAGAAAGGGAAAACAGAAATAAATCAACGCTAGCGTGCAACAGAGATGATAGAAAGGACAGGCAGGAGATGAGGCATAATCATAGCCAGTGGGATGATTTACAGGGCAATAGTGGTGCAGTGCAGTTAAAACCGAAAACAACAAATACCGGACCGAAAGAGTTGTATTTGAATGCACACAGCATAAGAAATAAAATGGATGATCTTGAAATTCAGCTACAGATTGGCAATTATGATGTTGTGGCCATCTCTGAAACTTGGCTACGGATGGCTGCCATTGGAAGTTGAATGTCCAAGGATATACGGTGTACTGGAAAGATAGGTTAGTAGGCAAAGGTGGTGGTGTGGCTCTATGTATAAGAAATAATATTAAATCATTAGAAAGGGATGACACAGGATTGGAAGGTGTAGAGGAATGGCAAGGGTAAAAGGACCCTAATGGCAGTTGTATACAGGCCTCCAAACAGCAGCTGAGATGTCGATTATGAATTACATCAGGAGACAGAAAAGCCATGTCAGAAGGGCATTGCCATGGTAATAGTTAGGGATTTTAACATGAAAGTGGATTGGGAAATCCAGGCCTCCAGAAAGAGAATTTGTAGGATGTCTAAGGGATGGCTTTTTAGAACAGCTTGCTGTTGAAGCCACTAGGGGATCAGCTATGCTGGATTGGGTGTTGTACAATAATTCAGAGGTGATAAGCTTAAGGCTAAGGAACCCTTAGGGAATAGTGATCACAATATGATCGAGTTCACTTTGAACTTTATTGAAGGAGAAACTAAATTTCAATGTGTTGGTATTTCAGTGGAATAAAGGAAATTACAATGGCATGAAAGGGGAACTGGCCAAGGTTGACTAGAAAGAGACACTAGCAGGAAGGACAGCAGAGCAGCAATGGCTGGAGTTTCTGTGAAAAATGAGGGAAGTGCAAGACAGATATACTCCAAATAAGAAGAAATTTACGAATGGAAGAAGAGCACCACCGTGGCTGACAAGTGAAGTCAAAGCCAAAGTAAAAGCAAAAGAGAGGGCATACAAGGAAGCCAAAGCTAGTGGGAAGATAGAGGATTGGGAAGCTTTTAAAAACTTGCAGAAAGAAACTAAGAAAGTAGTTAGGAAGGAAAAGATGAATTATGAAAGGAAGCTGGTGACTAATATCAAAGAAGATACAGAAAGCTTTTTTTATGTATATAATGGGTAAACGAGAGTTGAGAGTAGATATAGGACCAATAGAATTGGAGATATTGTAATGAGAGACGCAGAGATGGCAGAGGAACTGAATGCATATTTTGCATCAGTCTTCACAGTGGAAGACATCTGCAGTATAACAGATATTCAAGAGTGTCAGGGAAGTGAAGTATGTGCAGTGAAAATTATGACTGAGAAGGTGCTCAGGAAGCTTAATGGTCTGAGGGTGGATAAAACTCCTGGACCTGATGGAATGTGCCCTCGGGTTCTGAAGGAAGGAGCTGGAGAGATTGTGGAGGCATTAACAATGATCTTTCAAGAATCAAAAGATTCTGGTATTGTACCGGATGACTGGAAAATTGCAAACGTTATTCCACTACTTAAGAAGGGTGAGAGGCAGTAGAAAGGAAACTATAGACCTGTTAGCCTGACATCAGTGGTTGGGAAGTTGTTGCAATCAATTGTTAGGGATGAGATTATGGAATACCTGGAGGCAGATGACAAGATAGGCCAAAACCAACATGGTTTCCTGAAAGGAAAATCCTGCCTGACAAACCTACGCAATTTTTTGAGGAAATTACAGCAGGGTAGACAAAGGAGATGCAGTAGCTCTGGTGTACTTGATTTTCAGAAGGCCTTGGACAAAGTGTCACAAATGAGGCTGCTTAGCGAGATAAGAGCCCATGGAATTACAGGGGTGGGACATTGGCTGATTGGCAGAAAACAGTGAGTGGGAATAAAGGGATCGTATTCTGGCTGGCTGCCGGTTACCAGTGAAGTTCCACAGGGGTCAGTGTTGGGACCGCTGCTTTTTATGATGTGTGTCAATGATTTGGACTACGGGAATAATGGATTTGTGGCTAAATTTGCTGATGATACAAAGATAGGTGGAGGAGTGGGTAGTGTTGAGGAAACAGAGACCCTGTAGAGAGACTTGGATAGTTTCGGGGAATGGCAAAGAAGTGGCAAATGAAATACAATGTTGGAAAGTGTATGGTCATGCACTTTGGTGTAAGAAATAAATGGACAGACTATTATTTGGATGGGGAGAGAATTCAAAATGCAGAGATGGGAAGGGACTTGGGAGTCCTTGTCAGGATACCCTGAAGGTGAATCTCCAGGTTGAGTCAGTGGTAAAGAAGGCTAATGCAATGTTGGCATTCATTTCTAGAGATATGGAATATAAGAGCAGGGATGTGATGCTGAGGATCTATAAGACACTTGTGACACCGCACAGAGTATTGTGTGCAGTTTTGGGCTCCTTATTTTAGAAAGGATATATTGACGTTGGAGAGGGTTCGGAGAAGATTCACGAGAATGATTCCAGGAATGAAAGGGTTGCATAATGAGGTACGTCTGGCAGCTCTTGGGCTGTATTCCCTGGAGTTCAGGGGACTGAGGGGGGATCTCATAGAAACATTCCATATGTTAAGAGGCCTGAACAGATTAAATATGACCAAGTTATTTCCCATGGTAGGGGAGCCTAGGACAAGAGGGCATGACTTCAGGATTGAAGGATGCCCATTTAGAACAGAGATGCGGAGAAATTACTTTTGTCAGAGGGTGGTAAAACTGTGGAATTTGTTGCCACGAGCGGCTTCTTGATTAGGTTCTTGATTAGCCAGGGCATCCAAGGGTGTGAGGAGAAGGCAGGGGAATGGGGATGACTGGAAGATTTGGATCAGCCCATGATTGAATGGTAGAGCAGACTTAATGGGCTGAATGGCCTACTTCTGCTCCTATATCTTATGATCTTAAGGTCTAAACTCCTCCCTTCCCTTTCTCGATCTCTCTGTCTCTATCTCCAGAGACAGCTTATCCACCGATGCCTATTACAAGCTGTCCTTCCAGGTGAGGCAACACTTCACCTGTGAGTCTGTTGGGGTTATTTACTGTGTTCTGTGCCCCTGGTGTGGACTCCTTTATATCGGTGAGACCCAATGTAGGTGGGGAGACTGCTTTGCTGAGCATCTATGCTCCATCCGCTAGAACAAGCGGGATTTCCCATTGGCCGCCCATTTTAATTCCACTTCCCATTCCCATTCCCATTCCGATATGTCCATCCATGGCCTCCTCCACTGTCGTGATGAGCCACACTTAGGTTGGAGGAACCTCCAACCTGATAGCATGAACATCAATTTCTCAAACTTCTGGTAATGCCCACCCTCCTTCACCATTTCCTGTCCCATTTTCCTTCTTTCACCTCATCTCTTTGCTCACCCATCACCTCCCTCTGGTGCTCCTTCCCCCTTTTTCTTTCTTCCATGGCCTTCTGTCTCTTTCACCAATCAGCTTCCCAGCTCTTTGATTCATCCCTCTCCCTCCAGGTTTTACCTCTCACCTGGTGGTTCTCCCTCTGCTCCCCCAACCTTTTAAATCTAATCCTCATCCTTTTTTTTTGCTCCAGTCCTGCCGAAGGGTTTTGGCCCAAATCGTCGACTGTACTCGTTCAGTGTTTTTCTTGTAGTGGATACATAAACAGAGACTTCAGCAAGTTCTAGAGATTTCTGCAGGTCTTTTGCTGTTACCCTTGGATTCTTTTTCACCTCCTTCAGCACTGCACATCGGACTTCTGCTTTGATGTTTGCAGGATGCCCACTTTTAGGGAGAGTAGTAGCAGCACCGAGTTTCCTCCATTTGTAGACGATTTCTGGTATGGTAGACTAATGAACACTTGGGTCTTTAGAAATGCTTTTGTAGTCTTTTTCCAGATTCATGCATCTCTACAATTCTTTTAAGGCCATATGAAAGTTTTTTTAATCGAGGCATGGTGCACATAAACCAATCTTTCTTGAGAAGAGCAGGCTATGTCAGTAATTTGACTTTGTATGTCTTTTCTCTAGGGCAGGGCACTTCTACAACCCTCACCTCCAATTTCATCTCATTGATTAGAACACTGACTCCGGATAGCTCTTGTAGAAGACATTACCCCAGAGGTTCACATACTTTTTCCCAACAAATACATGTAATTGGATCATTTTTCTCAATAAATAAATGAACAAGTACGATGCTTTTGTGTTATTTATTTAATTGGGTTCTCTTTGTCTAGTTTTAGGACTTGTGTGAAGATCTGATCACATTTTTGGCCATATTTATGCAGAAATAGAGAAAATTCTACAGGGTTCTCAAAGTTTCTAGCACCACTGTACCTATCCAAACTTTTCTTAAACGTTGAAATTGAGTGTGGATGCATCAATTGTGCTGGTAGCTTGCTCCACGTTCTCACGACACACTGAGTGAAGCTTTTCCTCAAGTTCCCTTAAACTTTTTCACCTTTCATCCCTAGTTGTAGTCCCACCTAACCTCAGTGGAAAAAACCTGCTTGCGTTTACCCTATCTATGATCCTCATAATTTTGTAAACCTCTATCAAATCTCTTCCCAATCTTCTAGGTTCCAAGGAATAAAATCCTAACCTATTCAATTTTTTGCATATTACTAGGTCCCTCAGATCCGAAAATATCCCTGTAAATTTTCTCTGTACTCTTTCAATCTTATTTACTTCATTCCTGTAGATAAGGTGACCAAAACAGTACGCTATACTCCAAATTAGGCCTCACCAAATTCTTATAAAACTTCTACATAACATCCCATCTCCTGTACCAAATACTTTGATTTATGAAGACCAATATGCCAAAAGCTTTATTTATGACTCTATTTGTGACACATTTTCAGTGAATTATGGACCTGTATTTCCAGATCCCTTTGTTCTACCGCACTCCTCAGTGCCCTACCGTTCACTGTGCAAAATCTACTCTGGTTGGTTATACAGAAGTGCAATACCACACACTTGTCTGCATTAAATTCATTCTCTCATTTTTCAGCCCAATTTTCCAGCTGGTGCACATCCTGCAAGCTATGATAGTCTTCCTCACTGTCCACAACACCGCCAGTTTTGATGTCTGTAGATTTGTTGATCCAGTTAACCACATTATCATCCAGAACATTGATATAGATGATGAACAACATTGGACCCAGCACAGATCCCAGCAGAACTCTACTAGTCACAAACCTCCAGTCAGAGAGGCAACCATCTAAGACCACTTGTTGGCTTCTCCCATAAACCCATTTGTCTCATCCAATTTACTACCTCATCTTGAATGCTGACGAGTGAACCTTCTTGTCCAACCTCCCATGTGGGGCTTTGTCAAATGCCTTGCTAAAGTCCATTTAGACAACATCCACTGCCTTGCCTTCATCAACTTTCCTCGTAACTTCCTCTTTAAAACTATAAGCTCTGTTAAACACAACCTACCACACACAAAGCATGCTGATTATCCTTAATCAGTCCTTGTCTATCCAAATACTCATATATCTGGCCCGTTACAATAACTCTCCCACTGCTGATGTCAGGCTCACCCTCCTATAATTTCCTGGTTTGCTTTTAGAGCCTTTATTAAACAATGGAATAACACTGGCTATCCTCCAATCCTCCAGCACCTCACCTGTCACTAGGAATGATTTAAACATCTCTGCTAGAGCCCCAGGAACTTCTGCTGTTGCTTCCTGTAGGCTCTGAGGGAACACTTGTCAGGCTCTGTAGTTTTATGCACCCTGATTTGCCTCAAGATAGTAAACACCTCCTCCTCTGTAACCTGTGTAGAGTCTATGAAGTTGATGCCTTTTTGCCTTACTTTGATAGTCCCTGTGTCTGTCTGCTGAGTAAATACAGATGCAAAAAAAATGCATTTAAAATCTCCCCCATCTCTGTTAGCTCCACTAATGGATTACCATTCTGATCTTCCAGAGGACCAATTTTGTCCCTTGCAATTCTTTTGTAGTTACAATGTACCTACAATACCTCTTCTGAATTACATATAATCTTCAAACACCTCCTCCATTACACCCACGCTCCAGACATCCAAAATGAACGTAAATCAGCATTGTCCAGTTTGCAGTCAACTCCGGTCCACAGCTCCAGGAAAACTATTTTTTAGGGCTGCAATTTAAATACAATCTACAGCCAATGTTCATGCCTGAAGTTTGGTTGCTGGTGACATTAATATTTGCTATAAACCCTAACTCCAGAATATGCCCTAACAGTCCCTCCTCTTGGCCAACCAGGACAAAAATAAATTTCTTGCAGGAAAGGCCAAACCTTAAAAAAGGGTCTAATCAAATAGGGCAGCAAAAATGCCCTGTGTTTTAGACCCCCTTCTCCAATTACCGGCTATCTACAAGACTCTAAGCAGAGATTGTTTCAGAAAATAACCGACAGTTTTTAAAATGCAGCTTTGTCATTTGTATGCCCATTGCCTCCTTCCCTGTTGTCTAATTGCAGTTTAATCACATTCTTTATCTTCACCCTTTCATTCTCTGATAGCTAAAACTCAGCAGTGGCTATCAGTGGTTACTGTCAGGTCAGGTCACCAGCAAGGTAGGTGTATCAGGAGGAGATGAGGTGGTGTCTATCTGAATGACTGCAAGGACCTCACCCCGATGGTACCCCCTTTCAGACTGTCCAGCCATTCGCTGGCCTAACCACTGAAAGGGCCCAGCTCATTTGTATTCACTCCCCATTCAGTGGCTCTTGCAGTGAAAGGGAAAGGGGTTGACTGGCGGGGAGTTGACCATGTGTCCACCCTTGCCTGGGTGATAGCTCCACCACAGAAAACCGGCCCCTTTTGTGGCGGTCACAGTCGGTGATTTTTAAAGGATTTCGGAGGACAACGAGAAGATTGACGGTGTCAGCTCACCTGAAGACTCAAATTTCTCCCTCTCTCTCCATCACTAAACTCAATACCATGAACTGAACTGAAATGAACTGAACCTTACTCTTCATCGTAAGACTGTATCTTTTTACCCCTAGACTTAAAAAAGCTTGGTTTTTCATACATATATTTCCACACTTACTGATGTACTTACTTATATATATAATCATTGCTAACCTGTTCGATTTATCTACATTTATATTACTGTATTGCGTAGTTACTAATAGATATTATTAGTTTATAGCAATACTGGACCCCAAAGTGTTTTCCATCTCTGCTAGTTCTTCATTCCCGACACGGGGTACGTGACAAAATTGGGGGCTCGTCCGGGATTTGAACCCGGGACCTCTCGCCTTAAGACGCTGTGTGTAACTTCTTTTCTTTCTCGGCCTGCCATGCCATCAAAGTTGTGGAACCCGATGTCTCTGCTGTACCTCGGATCCCTTCCCATCTATTGTCCCCAATATCTTTCCTATTCTGAGTTACACAACTAATGATCCATCTTCAGCAACCAGCCTTCATTTCAGACTACAGTTACCAATATACTTTAACATGCTGTCACACTCTCTCAGTGTCTTCAGCATTTGTGTTTGTTGTGGGTCTGCCTCCATTAGGTGTGGTCAGATCTGATACAGCTGGCTGGTGTTCATCACTTAGGTTCTCTGCAAAGACACTATTAAGGGGCACACTTGGCCTCTTGCTCTGTCTATGGGGGGGAGCAACGTGAGTCACATGGCTTAACCTGAGCCCGGTCGGGTCTGTGCACCAACACAAGAGTAATTCGTCCGGGGCGCCACCTGTGGTTTGATACACCCGGGAACAAAACTTACCTTTTCAGCCAGCTCCCTTACCATGACAGTTGCCCGGCTGTGGAAGGACTATCTTCTGATCCACAATATGTCACTGCTGCTTTGCTCGGTCCCTCAGTGTCTTACCCTGGTCTTTCACATTTCCATGTATTCTTAGTAACTTATAATCTGTACACTTCCTGTACACTTATAATTTCTCTTGCTTCTTGTTCTTCTGTTGCCCTGCTCACACTGATGTCTGCCCACACGTTCCCTTCCTGCTCCTTACTATCCCCTTTCTGGTGAACCTTTACTTCAATCACTGCTACTTCCTCAGGCAGCTGCACTACTTCTAACAACGCCTGGTTGTGCTTGACCCCTACCCTTGGGATCTCCTGGCATGATTCCCACACATCACCCTGTCTCTCCTGCCTGCTTAGGGCTGCTGTCTCTCAGTGGGCCAGGTTAGTTGCTTTGTGGATTATACGATTGTGCTGTCCCTGTGTTGTCCATGTTATATTTGTCCTCTCTCTGAGTCCATGATAACACCTGCCTCACTCTATCCCCTGGATAGTACCTTCATTGTTTGGACACACTCAAAAATCTACACGAAGCTGCGTTCCCTCAATCTCAAGTACCAGGGGCTGACTTCTCTCCACCCTCATTGTTTCACCTTTTGCACTGGTAATGTAAATCGCCTCTCCAGTCGTGGGCAAGGGTAGATCAGTTATTGATACTGAGCATCCTGTGTTCACTAACATTTTATATTGCCGGCTCCCTAATAAACATCTTGTGTAAATCCGTGGATGACCACTTCTGGCAATAGAGGCTGCTGTCAGCCATTTGTCTGACCTCACCAGCTCTATAATCTCATCAGCAGTCATATCGGAAACAGAGTGTGTTGCTGTGGATTCTGCCTGCTCTGGTGAGTGATTCTCACACGTTGCTCTCTTTTCAGGACACTGCCTTCATCAATGGCCCGAGAAGCCACAGCTGTAACAAACCATCTCCTTTACCCTCCCATGTGTACTCCAGCAGTTCCTTGCTATGTGCCCTGGCTGCTGGCACACAGAGCAAGTCGCCTGTGATGCTACAGCAGCTACATTCATGACAGCCACTTAACGATTTCTCTTTCTGTCCTCTGGTCTATCTCACTGGCCCATGACACTTTTGCAGAGTAGGTCAATCCCACCTCTACCCCCAAATCTAAAACCTTCTTGTGTGCTGGGCTCAGGCCTTCCTCAGCAGCATTTTCAGGAATACTGGGTCATCCCTCCATGGATTATCCAATCCGGAATACTCCTCATATTCTTGATATTTATTTTCTGCCTCAAGCCTAAAGACTCCAGCCTCCTTCCTACTGCCAAGCCTCGACTCAATTCTCTACCCTCTAGCCTCAAGCCTGAAGACTCCAGAATCATACCTCCTGCCAAGAATTGCCTCAATTCTCTAGCCTGTAGTCTCAAGCCTGAAGACTCCGCTCTCTTGCCTCCTGCCAAGCCTCACCTATAGTCTCTAGCCTCAAGCCTGAAGACTCCAGCTCCTGCCTCCTGCCAAGCCTCGCCTCAAGTCTCTAGCCTCAAGCCTGAAGACTCCAGCCTCCTGCCAAGCCTTGCCTCAAGTCTCTAGCCTCTAGCCTGAAGACTCCAGCCTCCTGCCTCCTGCCAAGCCTCGCCTCAAATCTCCAGCCTCTAGCCTCAAGCCTGAAGACTCCAGCCTCCTTCCTCCTGCCAAGCCTCGCCTCAAATTTCTAGCCTCCATTTTCCTGCCAGATGTCTCCAGCCTCCTACCTCCTGCAAAGCCTCGCTTCAAGTCTGTAGCCTCTACTCTCCTAACAAGCCTCGCCTCTAGTCTCTAGCCTCAAGCCTGAAGACACCAGCCTCCAGCCTCCTGGCAAGCCGGCCACAAGTCTCTAGCCTCTAGTTGAAGAGGCCAGCATCCTTCCTCCTGCCAAGCCCCGCCTCAAGTCTCTAGTCTCAAGCCTGAAGACTCCAGCCGCCAGCCTCCTGCCAAGCATCGCCTCAACTCTAGCCTCTAACCTCAAGTCTGAAGACTCAAGCCTCCTGCCAAGCCTCGCCTCAAATCTCCAGCCTCTAGCCTGAAGCCTGAAGACCCCAGCCTCCTGCCTCCTGCCAAGCCTCGCCTCTAGTCTCTAGCCTCAAGCCTGAAGACTCCAACCTCTTCCCTCATGCCAAGCCCCACCTCAAGTCTCTAACCTCTAGCCTCAAGCCTGAAGACTCCAGCCTCCTGCCAAGCCTCGCCTCAAATCTCCAGCCTCTAGCCTCAAGCCTGAAGACTCCAGCCTCCTGCCAAGCCTCGCCTCAAATTTCTAGCCTCCATTCTCCAGCCTGAAGACTCCAGCCTCCTACCTCCTACCAAGCATCACTTCAAGTCTGTAGCCTCTACTATCCTGCCAAGCCTCGCCTCTAGTCTCTAGCCTCAAGTCTTAAGACGCCAGCCTCCTTCCTCCTGCCAAGTCCCGCCTCAACTCTAGCCTCTAACCTCAAGCTTGAAGACTCCAGCCTCCAGCCTCCTGCAAAGCCTTGCCTCAAGTCTCTAGCCTCTAGTCTCAAGCCTGAACACAGCAGCCTTCTGTCTCCTGCCAAGCCTCGCTTCAGGTCTGTAGCCTCAGGCCTGATGACACCTGCCTCCTGCCTCCTGCCCGGCCTCGCCTCAAGTCTCTAGCATCAAGCCTGTATACTCCAGCCTCCTGCCTCCTGCTAAGCCTCGCCTCATCTCTAACCTCAAACCTGAAGACTCCAGCCTCCTGCCTCCTGCCAAGCCTTGCCTCAAGTCTCAAGCCTCTATCCTCAAGCCTGAAGACTCCAGCCTCCTGCGTCCTGCCAAGCCTGACCTCAAGTCTCTAGGCTCTAGCCTCAAGCCTGAAGACTCCAGCATCCTGCCTCCTGCCAAGCCTCGCCTATAGTCTCTAGCCTCAAGCCTGAAGACTCCAGCCTCCTACCTCCTGCTAAGCCTCACCTCGTCTCTAGCCTCAAGCCTGAAGACTCCAGCCTCCTGCCTCCTGCCAAGCCCCGCCTATAGTCTCTAGCCTCAAGCCTGAAGACTCCAGCCTCCTACCTCCTGCCAAGTCCTGCGTCAGGTCTCAAGCCTCATGTCTGAAGACTCCAGTCTCCAGCCAAGCCTCGCTTTTAGTCTCTAGCCTCAAGCCTGAAGACTCCAGCCTCCTACCTCCTGCCAAGCCTTGCTTCAAGTCTCTAGCCTCCATTCTCAAGCCTGAAGACTCCAGCCTCCTGCCTCCTGCCAAGCCTCGCCTCAACTCTCTAGCCCCTAGTCTCCAGCCAAGCCTCGTCTTTAGTCTCTAGCCTCTAGCCTGAAGTTGCCAGCCTCCTGCCACCTGCCAAGCCTTACCTCAAATCTCTAGCCTCAAGCCTGAAGACTCCAGACTCCAGCCTCCTGCCAAGCATCGCCTGAAGTCTCTAGCCTCTAGCCTGAACATGCCAGCCTCCTGCCACCGGCCAAGCCTCGCCTCAAATCTCTAGCCTCTAGCTTCTAGCCTCAAGCCTGAAGACTCCAGCCTCCTGCGTCCTGCCAAACCTCACCTCAAGTCTCCAGCCTCTAGCCTCAAGTCTGAACACTCCAGCCTCCTCCCTCCTGCCAAGCCTTGCCTCAAGTCTCTAACCTCTAGCCTCAAGCCTGAAGACTCCAGCCTCCTGCCAAGCCTCGCCTCAAGTCTCTAGCCTCTAGCCTGAAGATGCCAGCCTCCTGCCAACTGCCAAGCCTCGCCTCAAATCTGTAGCCTCTAACCTCAAGCCTGAAGACTCCAGACTACTGCGTCATGCAAAGCCTCACCTCAAGTCCCTACCCTCTAGCCTCAAGCCTGAAGACTCCAGCCTCCTGCCTCCTGCCAAGCCTTACCTCAAGTTTCTAGCCTCTAGCCTCAAGCGTGAAGACTCCAGCCTCCTGCCAAGCCTTGCCTCAAGCCTGAGGCCTCTAGTCTCCTGCCAAGCCTCGTTTCTAGTCTCTTGCCTCAAGCCTGAAGACTCCAGCCTCCTGCCTCCTGCCAAGCATCGCCTCAAGTCTCTAGCCTCTAGCCTCAAGCCTGAAGACTCCAGCCTCCTGCCTCCTGCCAAGCCTCGCCTCAAACCTGAGGCCTCTAGTCTCCTGCCAAGCCTCGTTTCTAGTCTCTAGCCTCAAGCCTGAAGACTCCAGCCTCCTGCCACCTGCCAAACCTCACCTCGTCTCCAGCCTCCAGCCTCAAGTCTGAAGACTCCAGCCTCCTACCTCCTGCCAAGCCCCACCTCAAGTCTCTAACCTCTAGCCTCAAGCCTGAAGACTCCAGCATCCTGCCTCCTGCCAAGCCCCGCCTATAGTCTCTAGCCTCAAGCCTGAAGACTCCAGCCTCCTACCTCCTGCCAAGTCATGCGTCAGGTCTCAAGCCTCATGTCTGAAGACTCCAGTCTCCAGCCAAGCCTCGCTTTTAGTCTCTACCCTCAAGCCTGAAGCCTCCAGCCTCCTGCCTCCTGCCAAGCCTTGCTTCAAGTCTCTAGCCTCCATTCTCAAGCCTGAAGACTCCAGCCTCCTGCCAAGCCTCGCCTCAACTCTCTAGCCTCTAGTCTCCAGCCAAGCCTCGCCTTTAGTCTCTAGCCTCTAGCCTGAACATGCCAGCCTCCTGCCACCTGCAAAGCCTCGCCTCAAATCTCTAGCCTCTAGCCTCAAGCCTGAAGACTCCAGACTCCTGCGTCCTGCCAAGCCTCACCTCAAGTCCCTACCCTCTAGCCTCAAGCCTGAAGACTCCAGCCTCCTACCTCCTGCCAAGCCTTGCCTCAAGCCTGAGGCCTCTAGTCCCCTGCCAAGCCTCGTTTCTAGTCTCTAGCCTCAAGCCTGAAGACTCCAGCTCCTGCCTCCTGCCAAGCCTCGCCTCAAGTCTCTAGCCTCAAGCCTGAAGACTCCAGCCTCCTGCCTCCTGCCAAGCCTTGCTTCAAGTCTCTAGCCTCCATTCTCAAGCCTGAAGACTCCAGCCTCCTGCCTCCTGCCAAGCCTCGCCTCAACTCTCTAGCCTCTAGTCTCCAGCCAAGCCTCGCCTTTAGTCTCTAGCCTCTAGCCTGAAGATGCCAGCCTCCTGCCACCTGCCGAGCCTTACCTCAAATCTCTAGCCTCAAGCCGGAAGACTCCAGACTCCAGCCTCCTGCCAAGCATCGCCTGAAGTCTCTAGCCTCTAGCCTGAACATGCCAGCCTCCTGCCAACTGCCAAGCCTCGCATCAAATCTCTAGCCTCTAGCCTCAAGCCTGAAGACTCCAGACTCCTGCGTCCTGCCAAGCCTCACCTCAAGTCCCTACCCTCTAGCCTCAAGCCTGAAGACTCCAGCCTCCTGCCTCCTGCCAAGACTTACCTCAAGTTTCTAGCCTCTAGCCTCAAGCGTGAAGACTCCAGCCTCCTGCCTCCTGCCAAGCCTCGCCTCAAGCCTGAGGCCTCTAGTCTCCTGCCAAGCTTCGTTTCTAGTCTCTAGCCTCAAGCCTGAAGACTCCAGCCTCCTGCCACCTGCCAAGCCTCGCCTCAAGACTCTAGCCTCAAGGCTGAAGACGCCAGCCTCCTGCCTCCTGCCAAGCATCGCCTCAAGTCTCTAGCCTCCAGCCTCAAGCCTGAAGACTCCAGCCTCCTGCATCCTGCCAAGCCTTGCTTCGTCTCTAGCCTCCATTCTCAAGCCTGAAGACTCCAGCATCCTGCCTCCTGCCAAGCCCCGCCTATAGTCTCTAGCCTCAAGCCTGAAGACTCCAGCCTCCTACCTCCTGCCAAGTCATGCGTCAGGTCTCAAGCCTCATGTCTGAAGACTCCAGTCTCCAGCCAAGCCTCGCTTTTAGTCTCTACCCTCAAGCCTGAAGCCTCCAGCCTCCTGCCTCCTGCCAAGCCTTGCTTCAAGTCTCTAGCCTCCATTCTCAAGCCTGAAGACTCCAGCCTCCTGCCAAGCCTCGCCTCAACTCTCTAGCCTCTAGTCTCCAGCCAAGCCTCGCCTTTAGTCTCTAGCCTCTAGCCTGAACATGCCAGCCTCCTGCCACCTGCAAAGCCTCGCCTCAAATCTCTAGCCTCTAGCCTCAAGCCTGAAGACTCCAGACTCCTGCGTCCTGCCAAGCCTCACCTCAAGTCCCTACCCTCTAGCCTCAAGCCTGAAGACTCCAGCCTCCTACCTCCTGCCAAGCCTTGCCTCAAGCCTGAGGCCTCTAGTCCCCTGCCAAGCCTCGTTTCTAGTCTCTAGCCTCAAGCCTGAAGACTCCAGCTCCTGCCTCCTGCCAAGCCTCGCCTCAAGTCTCTAGCCTCAAACCTGAAGACTCCAGCCTCCTGCCAAGCCTTGCCTCAAGTCTCTGGCCTCTAGCCTGAAGACTCCAGCCTTCTGCCTCCTGCCAAGCCTCGCCTCAAATCTCCAGCCTCTAGCCTCAAGCCTGAAGACTCCAGCCTCCTTCCTCCTGCCAAGCCTCGCCTCAAATTTCTAGCCTCCATTTTCCTGCCAGATGTCTCCAGCCTCCTACCTCCTGCAAAGCCTCGCTTCAAGTCTGTAGCCTCTACTCTCCTAACAAGCCTCGCCTCTAGTCTCTAGCCTCAAGCCTCAAGACACCAGCCTCCAGCCTCCTGGCAAGCCGGCCACAAGTCTCTAGCCTCTAGTTGAAGAGGCCAGCATCCTTCCTCCTGCCAAGCCCCGCCTCAAGTCTCTAGTCTCAAGCCTGAAGACTCCAGCCTCCAGCCTCCTGCCAAGCATCGCCTCAACTCTAGCCTCTAACCTCAAGTCTGAAGACTCAAGCCTCCTGCCAAGCCTCGCCTCAAATCTCCAGCCTCTAGCCTGAAGCCTGAAGACTCCAGCCTCCTGCCTCCTGCCAAGCCTCGCCTCTAGTCTCTAGCCTCAAGCCTGAAGACTCCAACCTCTTCCCTCATGCCAAGCCCCACCTCAAGTCTCTAACCTCTAGCCTCAAGCCTGAAGACTCCAGCCTCCTGCCAAGCCTCACCTCAAATCTCCAGCCTCTAGCCTCAAGCCTGAAGACTCCAGCCTCCTGCCAAGCCTCGCCTCAAATTTCTAGCCTCCATTCTCCAGCCTGAAGACTCCAGCCTCCTACCTCCTACCAAGCATCACTTCAAGTCTGTAGCCTCTACTATCCTGCCAAGCATCGCCTGAAGTCTCTAGCCTCTAGCCTGAACATGCCAGCCTCCTGCCACCGGCCAAGCCTCGCCTCAAATCTCTAGCCTCTAGCTTCTAGCCTCAAGCCTGAAGACTCCAGCCTCCTGCGTCCTGCCAAACCTCACCTCAAGTCTCCAGCCTCTAGCCTCAAGTCTGAACACTCCAGCCTCCTCCCTCCTGCCAAGCCTTGCCTCAAGTCTCTAACCTCTAGCCTCAAGCCTGAAGACTCCAGCCTCCTGCCAAGCCTCGCCTCAAGTCTCTAGCCTCTAGCCTGAAGATGCCAGCCTCCTGCCAACTGCCAAGCCTCGCCTCAAATCTGTAGCCTCTAACCTCAAGCCTGAAGACTCCAGACTACTGCGTCATGCAAAGCCTCACCTCAAGTCCCTACCCTCTAGCCTCAAGCCTGAAGACTCCAGCCTCCTGCCTCCTGCCAAGCCTTACCTCAAGTTTCTAGCCTCTAGCCTCAAGCGTGAAGACTCCAGCCTCCTGCCAAGCCTTGCCTCAAGCCTGAGGCCTCTAGTCTCCTGCCAAGCCTCGTTTCTAGTCTCTTGCCTCAAGCCTGAAGACTCCAGCCTCCTGCCACCTGCCAAACCTCACCTCGTCTCCAGCCTCCAGCCTCAAGTCTGAAGACTCCAGCCTCCTACCTCCTGCCAAGCCCCACCTCAAGTCTCTAACCTCTAGCCTCAAGCCTGAAGACTCCAGCCTCCTACCTCCTGCCAAGTCATGCGTCAGGTCTCAAGCCTCATGTCTGAAGACTCCAGTCTCCAGCCAAGCCTCGCTTTTAGTCTCTACCCTCAAGCCTGAAGCCTCCAGCCTCCTGCCTCCTGCCAAGCCTTGCTTCAAGTCTCTAGCCTCCATTCTCAAGCCTGAAGACTCCAGCCTCCTGCCAAGCCTCGCCTCAACTCTCTAGCCTCTAGTCTCCAGCCAAGCCTCGCCTTTAGTCTCTAGCCTCTAGCCTGAACATGCCAGCCTCCTGCCACCTGCAAAGCCTCGCCTCAAATCTCTAGCCTCTAGCCTCAAGCCTGAAGACTCCAGACTCCTGCGTCCTGCCAAGCCTCACCTCAAGTCCCTACCCTCTAGCCTCAAGCCTGAAGACTCCAGCCTCCTACCTCCTGCCAAGCCTTGCCTCAAGCCTGAGGCCTCTAGTCCCCTGCCAAGCCTCGTTTCTAGTCTCTAGCCTCAAGCCTGAAGACTCCAGCTCCTGCCTCCTGCCAAGCCTCGCCTCAAGTCTCTAGCCTCAAACCTGAAGACTCCAGCCTCCTGCCAAGCCTTGCCTCAAGTCTCTGGCCTCTAGCCTGAAGACTCCAGCCTCCTGCCTCCTGCCAAGCCTCGCCTCAAATCTCCAGCCTCTAGCCTCAAGCCTGAAGACTCCAGCCTCCTTCCTCCTGCCAAGCCTCGCCTCAAATTTCTAGCCTCCATTTTCCTGCCAGATGTCTCCAGCCTCCTACCTCCTGCAAAGCCTCGCTTCAAGTCTGTAGCCTCTACTCTCCTAACAAGCCTCGCCTCTAGTCTCTAGCCTCAAGCCTCAAGACACCAGCCTCCAGCCTCCTGGCAAGCCGGCCACAAGTCTCTAGCCTCTAGTTGAAGAGGCCAGCATCCTTCCTCCTGCCAAGCCCCGCCTCAAGTCTCTAGTCTCAAGCCTGAAGACTCCAGCCTCCAGCCTCCTGCCAAGCATCGCCTCAACTCTAGCCTCTAACCTCAAGTCTGAAGACTCAAGCCTCCTGCCAAGCCTCGCCTCAAATCTCCAGCCTCTAGCCTGAAGCCTGAAGACTCCAGCCTCCTGCCTCCTGCCAAGCCTCGCCTCTAGTCTCTAGCCTCAAGCCTGAAGACTCCAACCTCTTCCCTCATGCCAAGCCCCACCTCAAGTCTCTAACCTCTAGCCTCAAGCCTGAAGACTCCAGCCTCCTGCCAAGCCTCGCCTCAAATCTCCAGCCTCTAGCCTCAAGCCTGAAGACTCCAGCCTCCTGCCAAGCCTCGCCTCAAATTTCTAGCCTCCATTCTCCAGCCTGAAGACTCCAGCCTCCTACCTCCTACCAAGCATCACTTCAAGTCTGTAGCCTCTACTATCCTGCCAAGCCTCGCCTCTAGTCTCTAGCCTCAAGTCTTAAGACGCCAGCCTCCTTCCTCCTGCCAAGCCCCGCCTCAACTCTAGCCTCTAACCTCAAGCTTGAAGACTCCAGCCTCCAGCCTCCTGCAAAGCCTTGCCTCAAGTCTCTAGCCTCTAGTCTCAAGCCCGAACACAGCAGCCTTCTGTCTCCTGCCAAGCCTCGCTTCAGGTCTGTAGCCTCAGGCCTGATGACACCTGCCTCCTGCCTCCTGCCCGGCCTCGCCTCAAGTCTCTAGCATCAAGCCTGTATACTCCAGCCTCCTGCCTCCTGCTAAGCCTCGCCTCATCTCTAACCTCAAACCTGAAGACTCCAGCCTCCTGCCTCCTGCCAAGCCTTGCCTCAAGTCTCAAGCCTCTATCCTCAAGCCTGAAGACTCCAGCCTCCTGCGTCCTGCCAAGCCTGACCTCAAGTCTCTAGGCTCTAGCCTCAAGCCTGAAGACTCCAGCATCCTGCCTCCTGCCAAGCCTCGCCTATAGTCTCTAGCCTCAAGCCTGAAGACTCCAGCCTCCTACCTCCTGCTAAGCCTCACCTCGTCTCTAGCCTCAAGCCTGAAGACTCCAGCCTCCTGCCTCCTGCCAAGCCCCGCCTATAGTCTCTAGCCTCAAGCCTGAAGACTCCAGCCTCCTACCTCCTGCCAAGTCCTGCGTCAGGTCTCAAGCCTCATGTCTGAAGACTCCAGTCTCCAGCCAAGCCTCGCTTTTAGTCTCTAGCCTCAAGCCTGAAGACTCCAGCCTCCTACCTCCTGCCAAGCCTTGCTTCAAGTCTCTAGCCTCCATTCTCAAGCCTGAAGACTCCAGCCTCCTGCCTCCTGCCAAGCCTCGCCTCAACTCTCTAGCCCCTAGTCTCCAGCCAAGCCTCGTCTTTAGTCTCTAGCCTCTAGCCTGAAGTTGCCAGCCTCCTGCCACCTGCCAAGCCTTACCTCAAATCTCTAGCCTCAAGCCTGAAGACTCCAGACTCCAGCCTCCTGCCAAGCATCGCCTGAAGTCTCTAGCCTCTAGCCTGAACATGCCAGCCTCCTGCCACCGGCCAAGCCTCGCCTCAAATCTCTAGCCTCTAGCTTCTAGCCTCAAGCCTGAAGACTCCAGCCTCCTGCGTCCTGCCAAACCTCACCTCAAGTCTCCAGCCTCTAGCCTCAAGTCTGAACACTCCAGCCTCCTCCCTCCTGCCAAGCCTTGCCTCAAGTCTCTAACCTCTAGCCTCAAGCCTGAAGACTCCAGCCTCCTGCCAAGCCTCGCCTCAAGTCTCTAGCCTCTAGCCTGAAGATGCCAGCCTCCTGCCAACTGCCAAGCCTCGCCTCAAATCTGTAGCCTCTAACCTCAAGCCTGAAGACTCCAGACTACTGCGTCATGCAAAGCCTCACCTCAAGTCCCTACCCTCTAGCCTCAAGCCTGAAGACTCCAGCCTCCTGCCTCCTGCCAAGCCTTACCTCAAGTTTCTAGCCTCTAGCCTCAAGCGTGAAGACTCCAGCCTCCTGCCAAGCCTTGCCTCAAGCCTGAGGCCTCTAGTCTCCTGCCAAGCCTCGTTTCTAGTCTCTTGCCTCAAGCCTGAAGACTCCAGCCTCCTGCCACCTGCCAAGCCTCGCCTCAAGACTCTAGCCTCAAGGCTGAAGACGCCAGCCTCCTGCCTCCTGCCAAGCATCGCCTCAAGTCTCTAGCCTCTAGCCTCAAGCCTGAAGACTCCAGCCTCCTGCCTCCTGCCAAGCCTCGCCTCAAACCTGAGGCCTCTAGTCTCCTGCCAAGCCTCGTTTCTAGTCTCTAGCCTCAAGCCTGAAGACTCCAGCCTCCTGCCACCTGCCAAACCTCACCTCGTCTCCAGCCTCCAGCCTCAAGTCTGAAGACTCCAGCCTCCTACCTCCTGCTAAGCCCCACCTCAAGTCTCTAACCTCTAGCCTCAAGCCTGAAGACTCCAGCCTCCTGCCAAGCCTCGCCTCAAATCTCCAGCCTCTAGCCTCAAGCCTGAAGACTCCAGCCTCCTGCCAAGCCGCGCCTCAAATTTCTAGCCTCCATTCTCCAGCCTGAAGACTCCAGCCTCCTACCTCCTACCAAGCATCGCTTCAAGTCTGTAGCCTCTACTATCCTGCCAAGCCTCGCCTCTAGTCTCTAGCCTCAAGTCTTAAGACACCAGCCTCCTTCCTCCTGCCAAGCCCCGCCTCAACTCTAACCTCAAGCCTGAAGACTCCAGCCTCCAGCCTCCTGCTAAGCCTCGCCTCATCTCTAACCTCCAACCTGAAGACTCCAGCCTCCTGCCTCCTGCCAAGCCTTGCCTCAAGGCTCAAGCCTCTATCCTCAAGCCTGAAGACTCCAGCCTCCTGCGTCCTGCCAAGCCTGACCCCAAGTCTCTAGGCTCTAGCCTCAAGCCTGAAGACTCCAGCCTCCTACCTCCTGACAAGTCATGCGTCAGGTCTCAAGCCTCATGTCTGAAGACTCCAGTCTCCAGCCAAGCCTCGCTTTTAGTCTCTAGCCTCAAGCCTGAAGCCTCCAGCCTCCTGCCTCCTGCCAAGCCTTGCTTCAAGTCTCTAGCCTCCATTCTCAAGCCTGAAGACTCCAGCCTCCTGCCAAGCCTCGCCTCAACTCTCTAGCCTCTAGTCTCCAGCCAAGCCTCGCCTTTAGTCTCTAGCCTCTACCCTGAAGATGCCAGCCTCCTGCCACCTGCCAAGCCTTGCCTCAAATCTCTAGCCTCAAGCCTGAAGACTCCAGACTCCAGCCTCCTGCCAAGCATCGCCTCAAGTCTCTAGCCTCTACCTGAAGATGCCAGCCTCCTGCCTCCTGCCAAGCCTCGCCTCAAATCTCTAGCCTCTAGCCTCAAGCCTGAAGACTCCAGCCTCCTGCCTCCAGCCAAGCCTTACCTCAAGTTTCTAGCCTCTAGCCTCAAGCGTGAAGACTCCAGCCTCCTGCCTCCTGCCAAGCCTCGCCTCAAGCCTGAGGCCTCTAGTCTCCTGTCAAGCCTCGTTTCCAGTCTCTAGCCTCAAGCCTGAAGACTCCAGCATCCTGCCTCCTGCCAAGCCCCGCCTATAGTCTCCAGCCTCCTACCTCCTGCTAAGCCTCGCCTCAAGTCTATAGCTTCTAGCCTGAAGATGCCAGCCTCCTGCCACCTGCCAAGCCTCGCCTCAAATCTGTAGCCTCTAGCCTCAAGCCTCAGGCCTGAAGACTCCAGACTCCTGCGTCCTGCCAAGCCTCACCTCAAGTCTCTACCCTCTAGCCTCAAGCCTGAAGACTCCAGCCTCCTGCCTCCTGCGAAGCCTTACCTCAAGTTTCTAGCCTCTAGCCTCAAGCGTGAAGACTGCAGCCTCCTGCCTCCTGCCAAGCCTCGCCTCAAGCCTGAGGCCTCTAGTCTCCTGCCAAGCCTCGCCTCAAGACTCTAGCCTCAAGGCTGAAGACGCCAGCCTCCTGCCTCCTGCCAAGCCTTGCCTCAAGTCTCAAGCCTCTATCCTCAAGCCTGAAGACTCCAGCCTCCTGCGTCCTGCCAAGCCTGACGTCAAGTCTCTAGGCTCTAGCCTCAAGCCTGAAGACTCCAGCATCCTGCCTCCTGCCAAGCCTCGCCTCATGCCTGAGGCCTTTAGTCTCCTGCCAAGCCTTGTTTCTAGTCTCTAGCCTCAAGCCTGAAGACTCCAGCCTCCTACCACCTGCCAAGCCTCGCCTCAAGACTCTAGCCTCAAGGCTGAAGACGCCAGCCTCCTGCCTCCAGCCAAGCCTTACCTCAAGTTTCTAGCCTCTAGCCTCAAGCGTGAAGACTCCAGCCTCCTGCCTCCTGCCAAGCCTCGCCTCAAGCCTGAGGCCTCTAGTCTCCTGTCAAGCCTCGTTTCCAGTCTCTAGCCTCAAGCCTGAAGACTCCAGCATCCTGCCTCCTGCCAAGCCCCGCCTATAGTCTCCAGCCTCCTACCTCCTGCTAAGCCTCGCCTCAAGTCTATAGCTTCTAGCCTGAAGATGCCAGCCTCCTGCCACCTGCCAAGCCTCGCCTCAAATCTGTAGCCTCTAGCCTCAAGCCTCAGGCCTGAAGACTCCAGACTCCTGCGTCCTGCCAAGCCTCGCCTCAAATCTCCAGCCTCTAGCCTCAAGCCTGAAGACTACAGCTTCCTGCCAAGCCTCGCCTCAAATTTCTAGCCTCCATTCTCCAGCCTGAAGACTCCAGCCTCCTACCTCCTACCAAGCATCGCTTCAAGTCTGTAGCCTCTACTATCCTGCCAAGCCTCGCTTCTAGTCTCTAGCCTCAAGTCTTAAGACACCAGCCTCCTTCCTCCTGCCAAGCCCCGCCTCAACTCTAGCCTCTAACCTCAAGCCTGAAGACTCCAGCCTCCAGCCTCCTGCAAAACCTTGCCTCAAGTCTCTAGCCTCTAGTCTCAAGCCTGAACACAGCAGCCTTCTGTCTCCTGCCAAGCCTCACTTCAGGTCTGTAGCCTCAGGCCTGATGACACCTGCCTCCTGCCTCCTGCCAGGCCTCGCCTCAAGTCTCTAGCATCAAGCCTGTATACTCCAGCCTCCTGCCTCCTGCTACGCTTCGCCTCATCTCTAACCTCAAACCTGAAGACTCCAGCCTCCTGCCTCCTGCCAAGCCTTGCCTCAAGTCTCAAGCCTCTATCCTCAAGCCTGAAGACTCCAGCCTCCTGCGTCCTGCCAAGCCTGAGCTCAAGTCTCTAGGCTCTAGCCTCAAGCCTGAAGACTCCAGCATCCTGCCTCCTGCCAAGCCCCGCCTATAGTCTCTAGCCTCAAGCCTGAAGACTCCAGCCTCCTACCTCCTGCTAAGCCTCACCTCGTCTCTAGCCTCAAGCCTGAAGACTCCAGCCTCCTGCCTCCTGCCAAGAATCGCCTATAGTCTCTACCCTCAAGCCTGAAGACTCCAGCCTCCTACCTCCTGCCAAGTCGTGCGTCAGGTCTCAAGCCTCATGTCTGAAGACTCCAGTCTCCAGCCAAGCCTCGCTTTTAGTCTCTAGCCTCAAGCCTGAAGACTCCAGCCTCCTGCCTCCTGCCAAGCCTTGCTTCAAGTCTCTAGCCTCCATTCTCAAGCCTGAAGACTCCAGCCTCCTGCCAAGCCTCGCCTCAACTCTCTAGCCTCCAGCCTCCTGCCAAGCATCACCTCAAGTCTCTAGCCTCTAGCCTGAAGATGCCAGCCTCCTGCCACCTGCCAAGCCTCGCCTCAAATCTCTAGCCTCTAGCCTCAAGCCTGAAGACTCCAGATTCCTGCGTCCTGCCAAGCCTCACCTCAAGTCTCTACCCTCTAGCCTCAAGCCTGAAGACTCCAGCCTCCTACCTCCTGCCAAGCCTTGCCTCAAGTCTCTAGCCTCTAGTCTCAAGCCTGAAGACCACGCTCCTGCCTCCTGCCAAGCCTCGCCTCAATTCTCCAGCCTCTAGTCTCAAGCCTGAAGACTCTAGCATCCTGCCTCCTGCCGAGCTTCGCCTATAGTCTCTACATTCAAGCCTGAAGACTCCAGCCTCCTTCCTCCTGCCAAGTCGTGTGTCAGGTCGCAAACCTCAAGTCTGAAGACTCCAGCCTCCTGCCAAGCCTCGCCTCGTCTCTAGCCTCTAGCCTCAAGCCTGAAGACTCCAGCCTCCTTCCTCCTGCTAAGCCTTGCTTCAAGTCTCTAGCCTCCATTCTCAAGCCTGAAGACTCCAGCCTCCTGCCTCCTGAGAAGCCTCGCCTCTAGACTCTAGCCTCAAGCCTGAAGACTCCAGCCTCGTTCCTCCTGCCAAGCCTCGCTTCAAGTCTGTAGCCTCTAGTCTCCTGCTAAGCCTCGCCTCTAGTCTCTAGCCTCAGGCTTGAAGACACCAGCGTCCTGCCTGCTGCCAAGGCTCGCCTCAAGTCTCTAGCGTCAAGCCTGAATACTCCAACATCCTTCCTCCTGCCAAGCCATGCCTCAAGCCTGAAGACTCCAGCCTCGTGCCTACCGCTAAGCCTCACTTCAAGGCTCTAACCTCTAGCCGCAAGCCTGAAGACTCCAGCCTCCTGCCTCCTGCCAAGCCTCGCCTCAACTCTCTAGCCTCTAGTCTCCAGCCAAGCCTCGTCTTTAGTCTCTAGCCTCTAGCCTGAAGATGCCAGCCTCCTGCCACCTGCCGAGCCTTACCTCAAATCTCTAGCCTCAAGCCTGAAGACTCCAGACTCCAGCCTCCTGCCAAGCATCGCCTGAAGTCTCTAGCCTCTAGCCTGAACATGCCAGCCTCCTGCCACCTGCAAAGCCTCGCCTCAAATCTCTAGCCTCTAGCCTCAAGCCTGAAGACTCCAGACTCCTGCGTCCTGCCAAGCCTCACCTCAAGTCCCTACCCTCTAGCCTCAAGCCTGAAGACTCCAGCCTCCTACCTCCTGCCAAGCCTTGCCTCAAGCCTGAGGCCTCTAGTCCCCTGCCAAGCCTCGTTTCTAGTCTCTAGCCTCAAGCCTGAAGACTCCAGCCTCCTGCCACCTGCCAGGCCTCGCCTCAAGACTCTAGCCTCAAGACTGAAGACGCCAGCCTCCTGCCTCCTGCCAAGCATCGCCTCAAGTCTCTAGCCTCTAGCCTCAAGCCTGAAGACTCCAGCCTCCTGCATCCTGCCAAACCTCACCTCAAGTCTCCAGCCTCTAGCCTCAAGTCTGAAGACTCCAGCCTCCTACCTCCTGCCAAGCCTTGCCTCAAGTCTCTAACCTCTAGCCTCAAGCCTGAAGACTCCAGCCTCCTGCCTCCTGCCAAACCTCGCCTCAAGTCTCTAGCCTCAAGCCTGAAGACTCCAGCCTCCTGCCAAGCCTCACCTCAAGCCTGAGGCCTCTAGTCTCCTGCCAAGCCTCGTTTCTAGTCTCTAGCCTCAACCCTGAAGACTCCAGCCTCCTGCCACCTGCCAAACCTCACCTCAAGTCTCCAGCCTCCAGCCTCAAGTCTGAAGACTCCAGCCTCCTACCTCCTGCCAAGCCCCACCTCAAGTCTCTAACCTCTAGCCTCAAGCCTGAAGACTCCAGCCTCCTGCCAAGCCTCGCCTCAAATCTCCAGCCTCTAGCCTCAACCCTGAAGACTCCAGCCTCCTGCCTCCTGCCAAGCCTCGCCTCAAATTTCTAGCCTCCATTCTCCAGCCTGAAGACTCCAGCCTCCTACCTCCTACCAAGCATCGCTTCAAGTCTGTAGCCTCTACTATCCTGCCAAGCCTTGCCTCTAGCCTCTAGCCTCAAGTCTTAAGACACCAGCCTCCTTCCTCCTGCCAAGCCCCGCCTCAACTCTAGCCTCTAACCTCAAGCCTGAAGCCTCCAGCCTCCAGCCTCCTGCAAAGCCTTGCCTCAAGTCTCTAGCCTCTAGTCTCAAGCCTGAACACAGCAGCCTTCTGTCTCCTGCCAAGCCTCGCTTCAGGTCTGTAGCCTCAGGCCTGATGACACCTGCCTCCTGCCTCCTGCCAGGCCTCGCCTCAAGTCTCTAGCATCAAGCCTGTATACTCCAGCCTCCTGCCTCCTGCTAAGCCTCGCCTCATCTCTAACCACAAACCTGAAGGCTCCAGCCTCCTGCCTCCTGTCAAGCCTTGCCTCAAGTCTCAAGCCTCTATCCTCAAGCCTGAAGTCTCCAGCCTCCTGCGTCCTGCCAAGCCTGACCTCAAGTCTCTAGGCTCTAGCCTCAAGCCTGAAGACTCCAGCATCCTGCCTCCTGCTAAGCCTCACCACGTCTCTAGCCTCAAGCCTGAAGACTCCAGCCTCCTGCCTCCTGCCAAGCCCCGCCTATAGTCTCTAGCCTCAAGCCTGAAGACTCCAGCCTCCTACCTCCTGCCAAGTCGTGCGTCAGGTCTCAAGCCTCATGTCTGAAGACTCCAGTCTCCAGCCAAGCCTCACTTTCAGTCTCTAGCCTCAAGCCTGAAGACTCCAGCCTCCTGCCTCCTGCCAAGCCTTGCTTCAAGTCTCTAGCCTCCATTCTCAAGCCTGAAGACTCCAGCCTCCTGCCTCCTGCCACGCCTCGCCTCAACTCTCTAGCCTCTAGTCTCCAGCCAAGCCTCGCCTTTAGTCTCTAGCCTCTAGCCTGAAGATGCCAGCCTCCTGCCACCTGCCGAGCCTTACCTCAAATCTCTAGCCTCAAGCCGGAAGACTCCAGACTCCAGCCTCCTGCCAAGCATCGCCTGAAGTCTCTAGCCTCTAGCCTGAACATGCCAGCCTCCTGCCAACTGCCAAGCCTCGCATCAAATCTCTAGCCTCTAGCCTCAAGCCTGAAGACTCCAGACTCCTGCGTCCTGCCAAGCCTCACCTCAAGTCCCTACCCTCTAGCCTCAAGCCTGAAGACTCCAGCCTCCTGCCTCCTGCCAAGACTTACCTCAAGTTTCTAGCCTCTAGCCTCAAGCGTGAAGACTCCAGCCTCCTGCCTCCTGCCAAGCCTCGCCTCAAGCCTGAGGCCTCTAGTCTCCTGCCAAGCTTCGTTTCTAGTCTCTAGCCTCAAGCCTGAAGACTCCAGCCTCCTGCCACCTGCCAAGCCTCGCCTCAAGACTCTAGCCTCAAGGCTGAAGACGCCAGCCTCCTGCCTCCTGCCAAGCATCGCCTCAAGTCTCTAGCCTCCAGCCTCAAGCCTGAAGACTCCAGCCTCCTGCATCCTGCCAAGCCTTGCTTCGTCTCTAGCCTCCATTCTCAAGCCTGAAGACTCCAGCCTCCTGCCTCCTGCCAAGCCTCGCCTCAACACTCTAGCCTCTCGTCTCCAGCCAAGCCTCGTCTTTAGTCTCTAGCCTCAAGCCTGAAGACTCCTGCCTCCTGCCACCTGCCAAGCCTCGCCTCAAGACTCTAGCCTCAAGGCTGAAGACGCCAGCCTCCTGCCTCCTGCCAAGCATCGCCTCAAGTCTCTAGCCTCTAGCCTCAAGCCTGAAGACTCCAGCCTCCTGCATCCTGCCAAGCATCGCCTCAAGTCTCTAGCCTCTAGCCTCAAGCCTGAAGACTCCAGCCTCCTGCCTCCTGCCAAGCCTCGCCTCAAGCCTGAGGCCTCTAGTCTCCTGCCATGCCTCGTTTCTAGACTCTAGCCTCAAGCCTGAAGACTCCAGCCTCCTGCCACCTGCCAAACCTCACCTCAAGTCTCCAGCCTCCAGCCTCAAGTCTGAAGACTCCAGCCTCCTACCTCCTGCCAAGCCCCACCTCAAGTCTCTACCCTCTAGCCTCAAGCCTGAAGACTCCAGCCTCCTGCCAAGCCTCGCCTCATATCTCCAGCCTCTAGCCTCAACCCTGAATACTCCAGCCTCCTGCCTCCTGCCAAGCCTCGCCTCAAATTTCTAGCCTCCATTCTCCAGCCTGAAGACTCCAGCCTCCTACCTCCTACCAAGCATCGCTTCAAGTCTGTAGCCTCTACTATCCTGCCAAGCCTCGCCTCTAGTCTCTAGCCTCAAGTCTTAAGACACCAGCCTCCTTCCTCCTGCCAAGCCCCGCCTCAACTCTAGCCTCTAACCTCAAGCCTGAAGACTCCAGCCTCCAGCCTCCTGCAAAGCCTTGCCTCAAGTCTCTAGCCTCTAGTCTCAAGCCTGAACACAGCAGCCTTCTGTCTCCTGCCAAGCCTCACTTCAGGTCTGTAGCCTCAGGCCTGATGACACCTGCCTCCTGCCTCCTGCCAGGCCTCGCCTCGAGTCTCTAGCATCAAGCCTGTATACTCCAGCCTCCTGCCTCCTGCTAAGCCTCGCCTCATCTCTAACCACAAACCTGAAGGCTCCAGCCTCCTGCCTCCTGTCAAGCCTTGCCTCAAGTCTCAAGCCTCTATCCTCAAGCCTGAAGTCTCCAGCCTCCTGCGTCCTGCCAAGCCTGACCTCAAGTCTCTAGGCTCTAGCCTCAAGCCTGAAGACTCCAGCATCCTGCCTCCTGCTAAGCCTCACCACGTCTCTAGCCTCAAGCCTGAAGACTCCAGCCTCCTGCCTCCTGCCAAGCCCCGCCTATAGTCTCTAGCCTCAAGCCTGAAGACTCCAGCCTCCTACCTCCTGCCAAGTCGTGCCTCAACTCTAGCCTCTAACCTCAAGCCTGAAGACTCCAGCCTCCACCCTCCTGCAAAGCCTTGCCTCAAGTTTCTAGCCTCTAGCCTGAAGATGCCAGCCTCCTGCCTCCTGCCAAGCCTTACCTCAAGTTTCTAGCCTCTAGCCTCAAGCGTGAAGACTCCAGCCTCCTGCCTCCTGCCAAGCCTCGCCTCAAGCCTGAGGCCTCTAGTCTCCTGCCCAGCCTCGTTTCTAGTCTCTAGCCTCAAGCCTGAAGACTCCAGCCTCCTGCCACCTGCCAAGCCTCACCTCAAGACTCTAGCCTCAAGGCTGAAGACACCAGCCTCCTGCCTCCTGCCAAGCATCGCCTCAAGTCTCTAGCCTCTAGCCTCAAGCCTGAAGACTCCAGCCTCCTGCCTCCTGCCAAGCCTCGCCTCAAGCATGAGGCCTCTAGTCTCCTGCCAAGCCTCGTTTCTAGTCTCTAGCCTCAAGCCTGAAGACTCCAGCCTCCTGCCACCTTCCAAACCTCACCTCAAGTCTCCAGCCTCCAGCCTCAAGTCTGAAGACTCCAGCCTCCTACCTCCTGCCAAGCCCCACCTCAAGTCTCTAACCTCTAGCCTCAAGCCTGAAGACTCCAGCCTCCTGCCAAGCCTCGCCTCAAATCTCCAGCCTCTAGCCTCAACCCTGAAGACTCCAGCCTCCTGCCTCCTGCCAAGCCTCGCTTCAAATTTCTAGCCTCCATTCTCCAGTCTGAAGACTCCAGCCTCCTACCTTCTACCAAGCATCGCTTCAAGTCTGTAGCCTCTACTATCCTGCCAAGCCTCGCTTCTAGTCTCTAGCCTCAAGTCTTAAGACACCAGCCTCCTTCTTCCTGCCAAGCCCCGCCTCAACTCTAGCCTCTAACCTCAAGCCTGAAGCCTCCAGCCTCCAGCCTCCTGCAAAGCCTTGCCTCAAGTCTCTAGCCTCTAGTCTCAAGCCTGAACACAGCAGCCTTCTGTCTCCTGCCAAGCCTCGCTTCAGGTCTGTAGCCTCAGGACTGATGACACCTGCCTCCTGCCTCCTGCCAGGCCTCGCCTCAAGTCTCTAGCATCAAGCCTGTATACTCCAGCCTCCTGCCTCCTGCTAAGCCTCGCCTCATCTCTAACCTCAAACCTGAAGACTCCAGCCTCCTGCCTCCTGCCAAGCCTCGCCTGAAATCTCCAGCCTCTAGCCTCAAGCCTGAAGACTCCAGCCTCCTGCCAATCCTCGCCTCAAATTTCTAGCCTCCATTCTCCAGCCTGAAGACTCCAGCCTCCTACCTCCTACCAAGCATCGCTTCAAGTCTGTAGCCTCTACTATCCTGCCAAGCCTCGCTTCTAGTCTCTAGCCTCAAGTCTTAAGACACCAGCCTCCTTCCTCCTGCCAAGCCCCGCCTCAACTCTAGCCTCTAACCTCAAGCCTGAAGACTCCAGCCTCCTGCGTCCTGCCAAGCCTGACCTCAAGTCTCTAGGCTCTAGCCTCAAGCCTGAAGACTCCAGCATCCTGCCTCCTGCCAAGCCCCGCCTATAGTCTCAAGCCTGAAGACTCCAGCCTCCTACCTCCTGCTAAGCCTCACCTCATCTCTAGCCTCAAGCCTGAAGACTCCAGCCTCCTGCCTCCTGCCAAGCCTCGCTTATAGTCTCTACCCTCAAGCCTGAAGACTCCAGCCTCCTACCTCCTGCCAAGTCGTGCGTCAGGTCTCAAGCCTCATGTCTGAAGACTCCAGTCTCCAGCCAAGCCTCGCTTTTAGTCTCTAGCCTCAAGCCTGAAGACTCCAGCCTCCTGCCTCCTGCCAAGCCTTGCTTCAAGTCTCTAGCCTCCATTCTCAAGCCTGAAGACTCCAGCCTCCTGCCAAGCCTCGCATCAACTCTCTAGCCTCTAGTCTCCAGCCAAGCCTCGCCTTTAGTCTCTAGCCTCTAGCCTGAAGATGCCAGCCTCCTGCCACCTGCCAAGCCTTCCCTCAAATCTCTAGCCTCAAGCCTGAAGACTCCAGACTCCAGCCTCCTGCCAAGCATCGCCTCAAGTCTCTAGCCTCTAGCCTGAAGATGCCAGCCTCCTGCCACCTGCCAAGCCTCGCCTCAAATCTCTAGCCTCTAGCCTCAAGGCTGAAAACGCCAGCCTCCTGCCTCCTGCCAAGCATCGCCTCAAGTCTCTAGCCTCTAGCCTCAAGCCTGAAGACTCCAGCCTCCTGCATCCTGCCAAACCTCACCTCAAGTCTCCAGCCTCTAGCCTCAAGCCTGAAGACTCCAGCCTCCTGCCTCCTGCCAAGCCTCGCCTCAATTCTCCAGCCTCTAGTCTCAAGCCTGAAGACGCCAGCCTCCTGCCTCCTGCCAAGCATCGCCTCAAGTCTCTAGCCTCAAGCCTGAAGACTCCAGCCTCCTGCATCCTGCCAAACCTCACCTCAAGTCTCTAGACTCTAGCCTCAAGTCTGAAGACTCCAGCCTCCTACCTCCTGCCAAGCCTTGCCTCAAGTCTCTAACCTCAAGCCTCAAGCCTGAAGACTCCAGCTTCCTGCCAACCCTCGCCTCAAATCTCCAGCCTCTAGCCTCAAGCCTGAAGACTCCAGCCTCCTTCCTCCTGCTAAGCCTTGCTTCAAGTCTCTAGCCTCCATTCTCAAGCCTGAAGACTCCAGCCTCCTGCCTCCTGCCAAGCCTCGCCTCAAGCCTGAGGCCTCTAGTCTCCTGCCAAGCCTCGTTTCTAGTCTCTTGCCTCAAGCCTGAAGACTCCAGCCTCCTGCCACCTGCCAAGCCTCGTCTCAAGACGCTAGCCTCAAGGCTGAAGACGCCAGCCACCTGCCTCCTGCCAAGCATCGCCTCAAGTCTCTAGCCTCTAGCCTCAAGCCTGAAGACTCCAGCCTCCTGCATCCTGCCAAACCTCACCTCAAATCTCCAGCCTCTAGCCTCAAGTCTGAAGACTCCAGCCTCCTACCTCCTGCCAAGCCTTGCCTCGTCTCTAACCTCTAGCCTCAAGCCTGAAGACTCCAGCCTCCTGCCTCCTGCCAAGCCTCGCCTCAAGTCTCTAGCCTCTAGCCTGAAGATGCCAGCCTCCTGCCACCTGCCAAGCCTCGCCTCAAATCTGTAGCCTCTAGCCTCAAGCCTGAAGACTCCAGACTCCTGCCTCCTGCCAAGCCTTACCTCAAGTTTCTAGCCTCTAGCCTCAAGCGTGAAGACTCCAGCCTCCTGCCTCCTGCCAGGCCTCGCCTCAAGCCTGAGGCCTCTAGTCTCCTGCCACGCCTCGTTTCTAGTCTCTAGCCTCAAGCCTGAAGACGCCAGCCTCCTGCCTCCTGCCAAGCATCGCCTCAAGTCTCTAGCCTCTAGCCTCAAGCCTGAAGACTCCAGCCTCCTGCCAAGCCTCGCCTCAAGCCTGAGGCCTCTAGTCTCCTGCCAAGCCTCGTTTCTAGTCTCTAGCCTCAAGCCTGAAGACTCCAGCCTCCTACCTCCTGCCAAGCCCCACCTCAAGTCTCTACCCTCTAGCCTCAAGCCTGAAGACTCCAGCCTCCTGCCAAGCCTCGCCTCATATCTCCAGCCTCTAGCCTCAACCCTGAATACTCCAGCCTCCTGCCTCCTGCCAAGCCTCGCCTCAAATTTCTAGCCTCCATTCTCCAGCCTGAAGACTCCAGCCTCCTACCTCCTACCAAGCATCGCTTCAAGTCTGTAGCCTCTACTATCCTGCCAAGCCTCGCCTCTAGTCTCTAGCCTCAAGTCTTAAGACACCAGCCTCCTTCCTCCTGCCAAGCCCCGCCTCAACTCTAGCCTCTAACCTCAAGCCTGAAGACTCCAGCCTCCAGCCTCCTGCAAAGCCTTGCCTCAAGTCTCTAGCCTCTAGTCTCAAGCCTGAACACAGCAGCCTTCTGTCTCCTGCCAAGCCTCACTTCAGGTCTGTAGCCTCAGGCCTGATGACACCTGCCTCCTGCCTCCTGCCAGGCCTCGCCTCGAGTCTCTAGCATCAAGCCTGTATACTCCAGCCTCCTGCCTCCTGCTAAGCCTCGCCTCATCTCTAACCACAAACCTGAAGGCTCCAGCCTCCTGCCTCCTGTCAAGCCTTGCCTCAAGTCTCAAGCCTCTATCCTCAAGCCTGAAGTCTCCAGCCTCCTGCGTCCTGCCAAGCCTGACCTCAAGTCTCTAGGCTCTAGCCTCAAGCCTGAAGACTCCAGCATCCTGCCTCCTGCTAAGCCTCACCACGTCTCTAGCCTCAAGCCTGAAGACTCCAGCCTCCTGCCTCCTGCCAAGCCCCGCCTATAGTCTCTAGCCTCAAGCCTGAAGACTCCAGCCTCCTACCTCCTGCCAAGTCGTGCGTCAGGTCTCAAGCCTCATGTCTGAAGACTCCAGTCTCCAGCCAAGCCTCACTTTCAGTCTCTAGCCTCAAGCCTGAAGACTCCAGCCTCCTGCCTCCTGCCAAGCCTTGCTTCAAGTCTCTAGCCTCCATTCTCAAGCCTGAAGACTCCAGCCTCCTGCCTCCTGCCAAGCCTCGCCTCAACTCTCTAGCCTCTAGTCTCCAGCCAAGCCTCGCCTTTAGTCTCTAGCCTCTAGCCTGAAGATGCCAGCCTCCTGCCACCTGCCGAGCCTTACCTCAAATCTCTAGCCTCAAGCCGGAAGACTCCAGACTCCAGCCTCCTGCCAAGCATCGCCTGAAGTCTCTAGCCTCTAGCCTGAACATGCCAGCCTCCTGCCAACTGCCAAGCCTCGCATCAAATCTCTAGCCTCTAGCCTCAAGCCTGAAGACTCCAGACTCCTGCGTCCTGCCAAGCCTCACCTCAAGTCCCTACCCTCTAGCCTCAAGCCTGAAGACTCCAGCCTCCTGCCTCCTGCCAAGACTTACCTCAAGTTTCTAGCCTCTAGCCTCAAGCGTGAAGACTCCAGCCTCCTGCCTCCTGCCAAGCCTCGCCTCAAGCCTGAGGCCTCTAGTCTCCTGCCAAGCTTCGTTTCTAGTCTCTAGCCTCAAGCCTGAAGACTCCAGCCTCCTGCCACCTGCCAAGCCTCGCCTCAAGACTCTAGCCTCAAGGCTGAAGACGCCAGCCTCCTGCCTCCTGCCAAGCATCGCCTCAAGTCTCTAGCCTCCAGCCTCAAGCCTGAAGACTCCAGCCTCCTGCATCCTGCCAAGCCTTGCTTCGTCTCTAGCCTCCATTCTCAAGCCTGAAGACTCCAGCCTCCTGCCTCCTGCCAAGCCTCGCCTCAACACTCTAGCCTCTCGTCTCCAGCCAAGCCTCGTCTTTAGTCTCTAGCCTCAAGCCTGAAGACTCCTGCCTCCTGCCACCTGCCAAGCCTCGCCTCAAGACTCTAGCCTCAAGGCTGAAGACGCCAGCCTCCTGCCTCCTGCCAAGCATCGCCTCAAGTCTCTAGCCTCTAGCCTCAAGCCTGAAGACTCCAGCCTCCTGCATCCTGCCAAGCATCGCCTCAAGTCTCTAGCCTCTAGCCTCAAGCCTGAAGACTCCAGCCTCCTGCCTCCTGCCAAGCCTCGCCTCAAGCCTGAGGCCTCTAGTCTCCTGCCATGCCTCGTTTCTAGACTCTAGCCTCAAGCCTGAAGACTCCAGCCTCCTGCCACCTGCCAAACCTCACCTCAAGTCTCCAGCCTCCAGCCTCAAGTCTGAAGACTCCAGCCTCCTACCTCCTGCCAAGCCCCACCTCAAGTCTCTACCCTCTAGCCTCAAGCCTGAAGACTCCAGCCTCCTGCCAAGCCTCGCCTCATATCTCCAGCCTCTAGCCTCAACCCTGAATACTCCAGCCTCCTGCCTCCTGCCAAGCCTCGCCTCAAATTTCTAGCCTCCATTCTCCAGCCTGAAGACTCCAGCCTCCTACCTCCTACCAAGCATCGCTTCAAGTCTGTAGCCTCTACTATCCTGCCAAGCCTCGCCTCTAGTCTCTAGCCTCAAGTCTTAAGACACCAGCCTCCTTCCTCCTGCCAAGCCCCGCCTCAACTCTAGCCTCTAACCTCAAGCCTGAAGACTCCAGCCTCCAGCCTCCTGCAAAGCCTTGCCTCAAGTCTCTAGCCTCTAGTCTCAAGCCTGAACACAGCAGCCTTCTGTCTCCTGCCAAGCCTCACTTCAGGTCTGTAGCCTCAGGCCTGATGACACCTGCCTCCTGCCTCCTGCCAGGCCTCGCCTCGAGTCTCTAGCATCAAGCCTGTATACTCCAGCCTCCTGCCTCCTGCTAAGCCTCGCCTCATCTCTAACCACAAACCTGAAGGCTCCAGCCTCCTGCCTCCTGTCAAGCCTTGCCTCAAGTCTCAAGCCTCTATCCTCAAGCCTGAAGTCTCCAGCCTCCTGCGTCCTGCCAAGCCTGACCTCAAGTCTCTAGGCTCTAGCCTCAAGCCTGAAGACTCCAGCATCCTGCCTCCTGCTAAGCCTCACCACGTCTCTAGCCTCAAGCCTGAAGACTCCAGCCTCCTGCCTCCTGCCAAGCCCCGCCTATAGTCTCTAGCCTCAAGCCTGAAGACTCCAGCCTCCTACCTCCTGCCAAGTCGTGCGTCAGGTCTCAAGCCTCATGTCTGAAGACTCCAGTCTCCAGCCAAGCCTCACTTTCAGTCTCTAGCCTCAAGCCTGAAGACTCCAGCCTCCTGCCTCCTGCCAAGCCTTGCTTCAAGTCTCTAGCCTCCATTCTCAAGCCTGAAGACTCCAGCCTCCTGCCTCCTGCCAAGCCTCGCCTCAACTCTCTAGCCTCTAGTCTCCAGCCAAGCCTCGCCTTTAGTCTCTAGCCTCTAGCCTGAAGATGCCAGCCTCCTGCCACCTGCCGAGCCTTACCTCAAATCTCTAGCCTCAAGCCGGAAGACTCCAGACTCCAGCCTCCTGCCAAGCATCGCCTGAAGTCTCTAGCCTCTAGCCTGAACATGCCAGCCTCCTGCCAACTGCCAAGCCTCGCATCAAATCTCTAGCCTCTAGCCTCAAGCCTGAAGACTCCAGACTCCTGCGTCCTGCCAAGCCTCACCTCAAGTCCCTACCCTCTAGCCTCAAGCCTGAAGACTCCAGCCTCCTGCCTCCTGCCAAGACTTACCTCAAGTTTCTAGCCTCTAGCCTCAAGCGTGAAGACTCCAGCCTCCTGCCTCCTGCCAAGCCTCGCCTCAAGCCTGAGGCCTCTAGTCTCCTGCCAAGCTTCGTTTCTAGTCTCTAGCCTCAAGCCTGAAGACTCCAGCCTCCTGCCACCTGCCAAGCCTCGCCTCAAGACTCTAGCCTCAAGGCTGAAGACGCCAGCCTCCTGCCTCCTGCCAAGCATCGCCTCAAGTCTCTAGCCTCCAGCCTCAAGCCTGAAGACTCCAGCCTCCTGCATCCTGCCAAGCCTTGCTTCGTCTCTAGCCTCCATTCTCAAGCCTGAAGACTCCAGCATCCTGCCTCCTGCCAAGCCCCGCCTATAGTCTCTAGCCTCAAGCCTGAAGACTCCAGCCTCCTACCTCCTGCCAAGTCATGCGTCAGGTCTCAAGCCTCATGTCTGAAGACTCCAGTCTCCAGCCAAGCCTCGCTTTTAGTCTCTACCCTCAAGCCTGAAGCCTCCAGCCTCCTGCCTCCTGCCAAGCCTTGCTTCAAGTCTCTAGCCTCCATTCTCAAGCCTGAAGACTCCAGCCTCCTGCCAAGCCTCGCCTCAACTCTCTAGCCTCTAGTCTCCAGCCAAGCCTCGCCTTTAGTCTCTAGCCTCTAGCCTGAACATGCCAGCCTCCTGCCACCTGCAAAGCCTCGCCTCAAATCTCTAGCCTCTAGCCTCAAGCCTGAAGACTCCAGACTCCTGCGTCCTGCCAAGCCTCACCTCAAGTCCCTACCCTCTAGCCTCAAGCCTGAAGACTCCAGCCTCCTACCTCCTGCCAAGCCTTGCCTCAAGCCTGAGGCCTCTAGTCCCCTGCCAAGCCTCGTTTCTAGTCTCTAGCCTCAAGCCTGAAGACTCCAGCTCCTGCCTCCTGCCAAGCCTCGCCTCAAGTCTCTAGCCTCAAACCTGAAGACTCCAGCCTCCTGCCAAGCCTTGCCTCAAGTCTCTGGCCTCTAGCCTGAAGACTCCAGCCTTCTGCCTCCTGCCAAGCCTCGCCTCAAATCTCCAGCCTCTAGCCTCAAGCCTGAAGACTCCAGCCTCCTTCCTCCTGCCAAGCCTCGCCTCAAATTTCTAGCCTCCATTTTCCTGCCAGATGTCTCCAGCCTCCTACCTCCTGCAAAGCCTCGCTTCAAGTCTGTAGCCTCTACTCTCCTAACAAGCCTCGCCTCTAGTCTCTAGCCTCAAGCCTCAAGACACCAGCCTCCAGCCTCCTGGCAAGCCGGCCACAAGTCTCTAGCCTCTAGTTGAAGAGGCCAGCATCCTTCCTCCTGCCAAGCCCCGCCTCAAGTCTCTAGTCTCAAGCCTGAAGACTCCAGCCTCCAGCCTCCTGCCAAGCATCGCCTCAACTCTAGCCTCTAACCTCAAGTCTGAAGACTCAAGCCTCCTGCCAAGCCTCGCCTCAAATCTCCAGCCTCTAGCCTGAAGCCTGAAGACTCCAGCCTCCTGCCTCCTGCCAAGCCTCGCCTCTAGTCTCTAGCCTCAAGCCTGAAGACTCCAACCTCTTCCCTCATGCCAAGCCCCACCTCAAGTCTCTAACCTCTAGCCTCAAGCCTGAAGACTCCAGCCTCCTGCCAAGCCTCGCCTCAAATCTCCAGCCTCTAGCCTCAAGCCTGAAGACTCCAGCCTCCTGCCAAGCCTCGCCTCAAATTTCTAGCCTCCATTCTCCAGCCTGAAGACTCCAGCCTCCTACCTCCTACCAAGCATCACTTCAAGTCTGTAGCCTCTACTATCCTGCCAAGCATCGCCTGAAGTCTCTAGCCTCTAGCCTGAACATGCCAGCCTCCTGCCACCGGCCAAGCCTCGCCTCAAATCTCTAGCCTCTAGCTTCTAGCCTCAAGCCTGAAGACTCCAGCCTCCTGCGTCCTGCCAAACCTCACCTCAAGTCTCCAGCCTCTAGCCTCAAGTCTGAACACTCCAGCCTCCTCCCTCCTGCCAAGCCTTGCCTCAAGTCTCTAACCTCTAGCCTCAAGCCTGAAGACTCCAGCCTCCTGCCAAGCCTCGCCTCAAGTCTCTAGCCTCTAGCCTGAAGATGCCAGCCTCCTGCCAACTGCCAAGCCTCGCCTCAAATCTGTAGCCTCTAACCTCAAGCCTGAAGACTCCAGACTACTGCGTCATGCAAAGCCTCACCTCAAGTCCCTACCCTCTAGCCTCAAGCCTGAAGACTCCAGCCTCCTGCCTCCTGCCAAGCCTTACCTCAAGTTTCTAGCCTCTAGCCTCAAGCGTGAAGACTCCAGCCTCCTGCCAAGCCTTGCCTCAAGCCTGAGGCCTCTAGTCTCCTGCCAAGCCTCGTTTCTAGTCTCTTGCCTCAAGCCTGAAGACTCCAGCCTCCTGCCACCTGCCAAACCTCACCTCGTCTCCAGCCTCCAGCCTCAAGTCTGAAGACTCCAGCCTCCTACCTCCTGCCAAGCCCCACCTCAAGTCTCTAACCTCTAGCCTCAAGCCTGAAGACTCCAGCATCCTGCCTCCTGCCAAGCCCCGCCTATAGTCTCTAGCCTCAAGCCTGAAGACTCCAGCCTCCTACCTCCTGCCAAGTCGTGCGTCAGGTCTCAAGCCTCATGTCTGAAGACTCCAGTCTCCAGCCAAGCCTCACTTTCAGTCTCTAGCCTCAAGCCTGAAGACTCCAGCCTCCTGCCTCCTGCCAAGCCTTGCTTCAAGTCTCTAGCCTCCATTCTCAAGCCTGAAGACTCCAGCCTCCTGCCTCCTGCCAAGCCTCGCCTCAACTCTCTAGCCTCTAGTCTCCAGCCAAGCCTCGCCTTTAGTCTCTAGCCTCTAGCCTGAAGATGCCAGCCTCCTGCCACCTGCCGAGCCTTACCTCAAATCTCTAGCCTCAAGCCGGAAGACTCCAGACTCCAGCCTCCTGCCAAGCATCGCCTGAAGTCTCTAGCCTCTAGCCTGAACATGCCAGCCTCCTGCCAACTGCCAAGCCTCGCATCAAATCTCTAGCCTCTAGCCTCAAGCCTGAAGACTCCAGACTCCTGCGTCCTGCCAAGCCTCACCTCAAGTCCCTACCCTCTAGCCTCAAGCCTGAAGACTCCAGCCTCCTGCCTCCTGCCAAGACTTACCTCAAGTTTCTAGCCTCTAGCCTCAAGCGTGAAGACTCCAGCCTCCTGCCTCCTGCCAAGCCTCGCCTCAAGCCTGAGGCCTCTAGTCTCCTGCCAAGCTTCGTTTCTAGTCTCTAGCCTCAAGCCTGAAGACTCCAGCCTCCTGCCACCTGCCAAGCCTCGCCTCAAGACTCTAGCCTCAAGGCTGAAGACGCCAGCCTCCTGCCTCCTGCCAAGCATCGCCTCAAGTCTCTAGCCTCCAGCCTCAAGCCTGAAGACTCCAGCCTCCTGCATCCTGCCAAGCCTTGCTTCGTCTCTAGCCTCCATTCTCAAGCCTGAAGACTCCAGCATCCTGCCTCCTGCCAAGCCCCGCCTATAGTCTCTAGCCTCAAGCCTGAAGACTCCAGCCTCCTACCTCCTGCCAAGTCATGCGTCAGGTCTCAAGCCTCATGTCTGAAGACTCCAGTCTCCAGCCAAGCCTCGCTTTTAGTCTCTACCCTCAAGCCTGAAGCCTCCAGCCTCCTGCCTCCTGCCAAGCCTTGCTTCAAGTCTCTAGCCTCCATTCTCAAGCCTGAAGACTCCAGCCTCCTGCCAAGCCTCGCCTCAACTCTCTAGCCTCTAGTCTCCAGCCAAGCCTCGCCTTTAGTCTCTAGCCTCTAGCCTGAAGATGCCAGCCTCCTGCCACCTGCAAAGCCTCGCCTCAAATCTCTAGCCTCTAGCCTCAAGCCTGAAGACTCCAGACTCCTGCGTCCTGCCAAGCCTCACCTCAAGTCCCTACCCTCTAGCCTCAAGCCTGAAGACTCCAGCCTCCTACCTCCTGCCAAGCCTTGCCTCAAGCCTGAGGCCTCTAGTCCCCTGCCAAGCCTCGTTTCTAGTCTCTAGCCTCAAGCCTGAAGACTCCAGCTCCTGCCTCCTGCCAAGCCTCGCCTCAAGTCTCTAGCCTCAAACCTGAAGACTCCAGCCTCCTGCCAAGCCTTGCCTCAAGTCTCTGGCCTCTAGCCTGAAGACTCCAGCCTTCTGCCTCCTGCCAAGCCTCGCCTCAAATCTCCAGCCTCTAGCCTCAAGCCTGAAGACTCCAGCCTCCTTCCTCCTGCCAAGCCTCGCCTCAAATTTCTAGCCTCCATTTTCCTGCCAGATGTCTCCAGCCTCCTACCTCCTGCAAAGCCTCGCTTCAAGTCTGTAGCCTCTACTCTCCTAACAAGCCTCGCCTCTAGTCTCTAGCCTCAAGCCTCAAGACACCAGCCTCCAGCCTCCTGGCAAGCCGGCCACAAGTCTCTAGCCTCTAGTTGAAGAGGCCAGCATCCTTCCTCCTGCCAAGCCCCGCCTCAAGTCTCTAGTCTCAAGCCTGAAGACTCCAGCCTCCAGCCTCCTGCCAAGCATCGCCTCAACTCTAGCCTCTAACCTCAAGTCTGAAGACTCAAGCCTCCTGCCAAGCCTCGCCTCAAATCTCCAGCCTCTAGCCTGAAGCCTGAAGACTCCAGCCTCCTGCCTCCTGCCAAGCCTCGCCTCTAGTCTCTAGCCTCAAGCCTGAAGACTCCAACCTCTTCCCTCATGCCAAGCCCCACCTCAAGTCTCTAACCTCTAGCCTCAAGCCTGAAGACTCCAGCCTCCTGCCAAGCCTCGCCTCAAATCTCCAGCCTCTAGCCTCAAGCCTGAAGACTCCAGCCTCCTGCCAAGCCTCGCCTCAAATTTCTAGCCTCCATTCTCCAGCCTGAAGACTCCAGCCTCCTACCTCCTACCAAGCATCACTTCAAGTCTGTAGCCTCTACTATCCTGCCAAGCATCGCCTCTAGCCTCTAGCCTGAACATGCCAGCCTCCTGCCACCGGCCAAGCCTCGCCTCAAATCTCTAGCCTCTAGCTTCTAGCCTCAAGCCTGAAGACTCCAGCCTCCTGCGTCCTGCCAAACCTCACCTCAAGTCTCCAGCCTCTAGCCTCAAGTCTGAACACTCCAGCCTCCTCCCTCCTGCCAAGCCTTGCCTCAAGTCTCTAACCTCTAGCCTCAAGCCTGAAGACTCCAGCCTCCTGCCAAGCCTCGCCTCAAGTCTCTAGCCTCTAGCCTGAAGATGCCAGCCTCCTGCCAACTGCCAAGCCTCGCCTCAAATCTGTAGCCTCTAACCTCAAGCCTGAAGACTCCAGACTACTGCGTCATGCAAAGCCTCACCTCAAGTCCCTACCCTCTAGCCTCAAGCCTGAAGACTCCAGCCTCCTGCCTCCTGCCAAGCCTTACCTCAAGTTTCTAGCCTCTAGCCTCAAGCGTGAAGACTCCAGCCTCCTGCCAAGCCTTGCCTCAAGCCTGAGGCCTCTAGTCTCCTGCCAAGCCTCGTTTCTAGTCTCTTGCCTCAAGCCTGAAGACTCCAGCCTCCTGCCACCTGCCAAACCTCACCTCGTCTCCAGCCTCCAGCCTCAAGTCTGAAGACTCCAGCCTCCTACCTCCTGCCAAGCCCCACCTCAAGTCTCTAACCTCTAGCCTCAAGCCTGAAGACTCCAGCATCCTGCCTCCTGCCAAGCCCCGCCTATAGTCTCTAGCCTCAAGCCTGAAGACTCCAGCCTCCTACCTCCTGCCAAGTCATGCGTCAGGTCTCAAGCCTCATGTCTGAAGACTCCAGTCTCCAGCCAAGCCTCGCTTTTAGTCTCTACCCTCAAGCCTGAAGCCTCCAGCCTCCTGCCTCCTGCCAAGCCTTGCTTCAAGTCTCTAGCCTCCATTCTCAAGCCTGAAGACTCCAGCCTCCTGCCAAGCCTCGCCTCAACTCTCTGGCCTCTAGTCTCCAGCCAAGCCTCGCCTTTAGTCTCTAGCCTCTAGCCTGAACATGCCAGCCTCCTGCCACCCGCAAAGCCTCGCCTCAAATCTCTAGCCTCTAGCCTCAAGCCTGAAGACTCCAGACTCCTGCGTCCTGCCAAGCCTCACCTCAAGTCCCTACCCTCTAGCCTCAAGCCTGAAGACTCCAGCCTCCTACCTCCTGCCAAGCCTTGCCTCAAGCCTGAGGCCTCTAGTCCCCTGCCAAGCCTCGTTTCTAGTCTCTAGCCTCAAGCCTGAAGACTCCAGCTCCTGCCTCCTGCCAAGCCTCGCCTCAAGTCTCTAGCCTCAAACCTGAAGACTCCAGCCTCCTGCCAAGCCTTGCCTCAAGTCTCTGGCCTCTAGCCTGAAGACTCCAGCCTCCTGCCTCCTGCCAAGCCTCGCCTCAAATCTCCAGCCTCTAGCCTCAAGCCTGAAGACTCCAGCCTCCTTCCTCCTGCCAAGCCTCGCCTCAAATTTCTAGCCTCCATTTTCCTGCCAGATGTCTCCAGCCTCCTACCTCCTGCAAAGCCTCGCTTCAAGTCTGTAGCCTCTACTCTCCTAACAAGCCTCGCCTCTAGTCTCTAGCCTCAAGCCTCAAGACACCAGCCTCCAGCCTCCTGGCAAGCCGGCCACAAGTCTCTAGCCTCTAGTTGAAGAGGCCAGCATCCTTCCTCCTGCCAAGCCCCGCCTCAAGTCTCTAGTCTCAAGCCTGAAGACTCCAGCCTCCAGCCTCCTGCCAAGCATCGCCTCAACTCTAGCCTCTAACCTCAAGTCTGAAGACTCAAGCCTCCTGCCAAGCCTCGCCTCAAATCTCCAGCCTCTAGCCTGAAGCCTGAAGACTCCAGCCTCCTGCCTCCTGCCAAGCCTCGCCTCTAGTCTCTAGCCTCAAGCCTGAAGACTCCAACCTCTTCCCTCATGCCAAGCCCCACCTCAAGTCTCTAACCTCTAGCCTCAAGCCTGAAGACTCCAGCCTCCTGCCAAGCCTCGCATCAAATTTCTAGCCTCCATTCTCCAGCCTGAAGACTCCAGCCTCCTACCTCCTACCAAGCATCACTTCAAGTCTGTAGCCTCTACTATCCTGCCAAGCCTCGCCTCTAGTCTCTAGCCTCAAGTCTTAAGACGCCAGCCTCCTTCCTCCTGCCAAGCCCCGCCTCAACTCTAGCCTCTAACCTCAAGCTTGAAGACTCCAGCCTCCAGCCTCCTGCAAAGCCTTGCCTCAAGTCTCTAGCCTCTAGTCTCAAGCCCGAACACAGCAGCCTTCTGTCTCCTGCCAAGCCTCGCTTCAGGTCTGTAGCCTCAGGCCTGATGACACCTGCCTCCTGCCTCCTGCCCGGCCTCGCCTCAAGTCTCTAGCATCAAGCCTGTATACTCCAGCCTCCTGCCTCCTGCTAAGCCTCGCCTCATCTCTAACCTCAAACCTGAAGACTCCAGCCTCCTGCCTCCTGCCAAGCCTTGCCTCAAGTCTCAAGCCTCTATCCTCAAGCCTGAAGACTCCAGCCTCCTGCGTCCTGCCAAGCCTGACCTCAAGTCTCTAGGCTCTAGCCTCAAGCCTGAAGACTCCAGCATCCTGCCTCCTGCCAAGCCTCGCCTATAGTCTCTAGCCTCAAGCCTGAAGACTCCAGCCTCCTACCTCCTGCTAAGCCTCACCTCGTCTCTAGCCTCAAGCCTGAAGACTCCAGCCTCCTGCCTCCTGCCAAGCCCCGCCTATAGTCTCTAGCCTCAAGCCTGAAGACTCCAGCCTCCTACCTCCTGCCAAGTCCTGCGTCAGGTCTCAAGCCTCATGTCTGAAGACTCCAGTCTCCAGCCAAGCCTCGCTTTTAGTCTCTAGCCTCAAGCCTGAAGACTCCAGCCTCCTACCTCCTGCCAAGCCTTGCTTCAAGTCTCTAGCCTCCATTCTCAAGCCTGAAGACTCCAGCCTCCTGCCTCCTGCCAAGCCTCGCCTCAACTCTCTAGCCCCTAGTCTCCAGCCAAGCCTCGTCTTTAGTCTCTAGCCTCTAGCCTGAAGTTGCCAGCCTCCTGCCACCTGCCAAGCCTTACCTCAAATCTCTAGCCTCAAGCCTGAAGACTCCAGACTCCAGCCTCCTGCCAAGCATCGCCTGAAGTCTCTAGCCTCTAGCCTGAACATGCCAGCCTCCTGCCACCGGCCAAGCCTCGCCTCAAATCTCTAGCCTCTAGCTTCTAGCCTCAAGCCTGAAGACTCCAGCCTCCTGCGTCCTGCCAAACCTCACCTCAAGTCTCCAGCCTCTAGCCTCAAGTCTGAACACTCCAGCCTCCTCCCTCCTGCCAAGCCTTGCCTCAAGTCTCTAACCTCTAGCCTCAAGCCTGAAGACTCCAGCCTCCTGCCAAGCCTCGCCTCAAGTCTCTAGCCTCTAGCCTGAAGATGCCAGCCTCCTGCCAACTGCCAAGCCTCGCCTCAAATCTGTAGCCTCTAACCTCAAGCCTGAAGACTCCAGACTACTGCGTCATGCAAAGCCTCACCTCAAGTCCCTACCCTCTAGCCTCAAGCCTGAAGACTCCAGCCTCCTGCCTCCTGCCAAGCCTTACCTCAAGTTTCTAGCCTCTAGCCTCAAGCGTGAAGACTCCAGCCTCCTGCCAAGCCTTGCCTCAAGCCTGAGGCCTCTAGTCTCCTGCCAAGCCTCGTTTCTAGTCTCTTGCCTCAAGCCTGAAGACTCCAGCCTCCTGCCACCTGCCAAGCCTCGCCTCAAGACTCTAGCCTCAAGGCTGAAGACGCCAGCCTCCTGCCTCCTGCCAAGCATCGCCTCAAGTCTCTAGCCTCTAGCCTCAAGCCTGAAGACTCCAGCCTCCTGCCTCCTGCCAAGCCTCGCCTCAAACCTGAGGCCTCTAGTCTCCTGCCAAGCCTCGTTTCTAGTCTCTAGCCTCAAGCCTGAAGACTCCAGCCTCCTGCCACCTGCCAAACCTCACCTCGTCTCCAGCCTCCAGCCTCAAGTCTGAAGACTCCAGCCTCCTACCTCCTGCTAAGCCCCACCTCAAGTCTCTAACCTCTAGCCTCAAGCCTGAAGACTCCAGCCTCCTGCCAAGCCTCGCCTCAAATCTCCAGCCTCTAGCCTCAAGCCTGAAGACTCCAGCCTCCTGCCAAGCCGCGCCTCAAATTTCTAGCCTCCATTCTCCAGCCTGAAGACTCCAGCCTCCTACCTCCTACCAAGCATCGCTTCAAGTCTGTAGCCTCTACTATCCTGCCAAGCCTCGCCTCTAGTCTCTAGCCTCAAGTCTTAAGACACCAGCCTCCTTCCTCCTGCCAAGCCCCGCCTCAACTCTAACCTCAAGCCTGAAGACTCCAGCCTCCAGCCTCCTGCTAAGCCTCGCCTCATCTCTAACCTCCAACCTGAAGACTCCAGCCTCCTGCCTCCTGCCAAGCCTTGCCTCAAGGCTCAAGCCTCTATCCTCAAGCCTGAAGACTCCAGCCTCCTGCGTCCTGCCAAGCCTGACCCCAAGTCTTTAGGCTCTAGCCTCAAGCCTGAAGACTCCAGCCTCCTACCTCCTGCCAAGTCATGCGTCAGGTCTCAAGCCTCATGTCTGAAGACTCCAGTCTCCAGCCAAGCCTCGCTTTTAGTCTCTAGCCTCAAGCCTGAAGCCTCCAGCCTCCTGCCTCCTGCCAAGCCTTGCTTCAAGTCTCTAGCCTCCATTCTCAAGCCTGAAGACTCCAGCCTCCTGCCAAGCCTCGCCTCAACTCTCTAGCCTCTAGTCTCCAGCCAAGCCTCGCCTTTAGTCTCTAGCCTCTACCCTGAAGATGCCAGCCTCCTGCCACCTGCCAAGCCTTGCCTCAAATCTCTAGCCTCAAGCCTGAAGACTCCAGACTCCAGCCTCCTGCCAAGCATCGCCTCAAGTCTCTAGCCTCTACCTGAAGATGCCAGCCTCCTGCCTCCTGCCAAGCCTCGCCTCAAATCTCTAGCCTCTAGCCTCAAGCCTGAAGACTCCAGCCTCCTGCCTCCAGCCAAGCCTTACCTCAAGTTTCTAGCCTCTAGCCTCAAGCGTGAAGACTCCAGCCTCCTGCCTCCTGCCAAGCCCCGCCTATAGTCTCCAGCCTCCTACCTCCTGCTAAGCCTCGCCTCAAGTCTATAGCTTCTAGCCTGAAGATGCCAGCCTCCTGCCACCTGCCAAGCCTCGCCTCAAATCTGTAGCCTCTAGCCTCAAGCCTCAGGCCTGAAGACTCCAGACTCCTGCGTCCTGCCAAGCCTCACCTCAAGTCTCTACCCTCTAGCCTCAAGCCTGAAGACTCCAGCCTCCTGCCTCCTGCGAAGCCTTACCTCAAGTTTCTAGCCTCTAGCCTCAAGCGTGAAGACTGCAGCCTCCTGCCTCCTGCCAAGCCTCGCCTCAAGCCTGAGGCCTCTAGTCTCCTGCCAAGCCTCGCCTCAAGACTCTAGCCTCAAGGCTGAAGACGCCAGCCTCCTGCCTCCTGCCAAGCCTTGCCTCAAGTCTCAAGCCTCTATCCTCAAGCCTGAAGACTCCAGCCTCCTGCGTCCTGCCAAGCCTGACGTCAAGTCTCTAGGCTCTAGCCTCAAGCCTGAAGACTCCAGCATCCTGCCTCCTGCCAAGCCTCGCCTCATGCCTGAGGCCTTTAGTCTCCTGCCAAGCCTTGTTTCTAGTCTCTAGCCTCAAGCCTGAAGACTCCAGCCTCCTACCACCTGCCAAGCCTCGCCTCAAGACTCTAGCCTCAAGGCTGAAGACGCCAGCCTCCTGCCTCCAGCCAAGCCTTACCTCAAGTTTCTAGCCTCTAGCCTCAAGCGTGAAGACTCCAGCCTCCTGCCTCCTGCCAAGCCTCGCCTCAAGCCTGAGGCCTCTAGTCTCCTGTCAAGCCTCGTTTCCAGTCTCTAGCCTCAAGCCTGAAGACTCCAGCATCCTGCCTCCTGCCAAGCCCCGCCTATAGTCTCCAGCCTCCTACCTCCTGCTAAGCCTTGCCTCAAGTCTATAGCTTCTAGCCTGAAGATGCCAGCCTCCTGCCACCTGCCAAGCCTCGCCTCAAATCTGTAGCCTCTAGCCTCAAGCCTCAGGCCTGAAGACTCCAGACTCCTGCGTCCTGCCAAGCCTCGCCTCAAATCTCCAGCCTCTAGCCTCAAGCCTGAAGACTACAGCTTCCTGCCAAGCCTCGCCTCAAATTTCTAGCCTCCATTCTCCAGCCTGAAGACTCCAGCCTCCTACCTCCTACCAAGCATCGCTTCAAGTCTGTAGCCTCTACTATCCTGCCAAGCCTCGCTTCTAGTCTCTAGCCTCAAGTCTTAAGACACCAGCCTCCTTCCTCCTGCCAAGCCCCGCCTCAACTCTAGCCTCTAACCTCAAGCCTGAAGACTCCAGCCTCCAGCCTCCTGCAAAACCTTGCCTCAAGTCTCTAGCCTCTAGTCTCAAGCCTGAACACAGCAGCCTTCTGTCTCCTGCCAAGCCTCACTTCAGGTCTGTAGCCTCAGGCCTGATGACACCTGCCTCCTGCCTCCTGCCAGGCCTCGCCTCAAGTCTCTAGCATCAAGCCTGTATACTCCAGCCTCCTGCCTCCTGCTACGCTTCGCCTCATCTCTAACCTCAAACCTGAAGACTCCAGCCTCCTGCCTCCTGCCAAGCCTTGCCTCAAGTCTCAAGCCTCTATCCTCAAGCCTGAAGACTCCAGCCTCCTGCGTCCTGCCAAGCCTGAGCTCAAGTCTCTAGGCTCTAGCCTCAAGCCTGAAGACTCCAGCATCCTGCCTCCTGCCAAGCCCCGCCTATAGTCTCTAGCCTCAAGCCTGAAGACTCCAGCCTCCTACCTCCTGCTAAGCCTCACCACGTCTCTAGCCTCAAGCCTGAAGACTCCAGCCTCCTGCCTCCTGCCAAGAATCGCCTATAGTCTCTACCCTCAAGCCTGAAGACTCCAGCCTCCTACCTCCTGCCAAGTCGTGCGTCAGGTCTCAAGCCTCATGTCTGAAGACTCCAGTCTCCAGCCAAGCCTCGCTTTTAGTCTCTAGCCTCAAGCCTGAAGACTCCAGCCTCCTGCCTCCTGCCAAGCCTTGCTTCAAGTCTCTAGCCTCCATTCTCAAGCCTGAAGACTCCAGCCTCCTGCCAAGCCTCGCCTCAACTCTCTAGCCTCCAGCCTCCTGCCAAGCATCGCCTCAAGTCTCTAGCCTCTAGCCTGAAGATGCCAGCCTCCTGCCACCTGCCAAGCCTCGCCTCAAATCTCTAGCCTCTAGCCTCAAGCCTGAAGACTCCAGATTCCTGCGTCCTGCCAAGCCTCACCTCAAGTCTCTACCCTCTAGCCTCAAGCCTGAAGACTCCAGCCTCCTACCTCCTGCCAAGCCTTGCCTCAAGTCTCTAGCCTCTAGTCTCAAGCCTGAAGACCACGCTCCTGCCTCCTGCCAAGCCTCGCCTCAATTCTCCAGCCTCTAGTCTCAAGCCTGAAGACTCTAGCATCCTGCCTCCTGCCGAGCTTCGCCTATAGTCTCTACATTCAAGCCTGAAGACTCCAGCCTCCTTCCTCCTGCCAAGTCGTGTGTCAGGTCGCAAACCTCAAGTCTGAAGACTCCAGCCTCCTGCCAAGCCTCGCCTCGTCTCTAGCCTCTAGCCTCAAGCCTGAAGACTCCAGCCTCCTTCCTCCTGCTAAGCCTTGCTTCAAGTCTCTAGCCTCCATTCTCAAGCCTGAAGACTCCAGCCTCCTGCCTCCTGAGAAGCCTCGCCTCTAGACTCTAGCCTCAAGCCTGAAGACTCCAGCCTCGTTCCTCCTGCCAAGCCTCGCTTCAAGTCTGTAGCCTCTAGTCTCCTGCTAAGCCTCGCCTCTAGTCTCTAGCCTCAGGCTTGAAGACACCAGCGTCCTGCCTGCTGCCAAGGCTCGCCTCAAGTCTCTAGCGTCAAGCCTGAATACTCCAACATCCTTCCTCCTGCCAAGCCTCGCCTCAAGCCTGAGGCCTCTAGTCTCCTGTCAAGCCTCGTTTCCAGTCTCTAGCCTCAAGCCTGAAGACTCCAGCATCCTGCCTCCTGCCAAGCCCCGCCTATAGTCTCCAGCCTCCTACCTCCTGCTAAGCCTCGCCTCAAGTCTATAGCTTCTAGCCTGAAGATGCCAGCCTCCTGCCACCTGCCAAGCCTCGCCTCAAATCTGTAGCCTCTAGCCTCAAGCCTCAGGCCTGAAGACTCCAGACTCCTGCGTCCTGCCAAGCCTCACCTCAAGTCTCTACCCTCTAGCCTCAAGCCTGAAGACTCCAGCCTCCTGCCTCCTGCGAAGCCTTACCTCAAGTTTCTAGCCTCTAGCCTCAAGCGTGAAGACTGCAGCCTCCTGCCTCCTGCCAAGCCTCGCCTCAAGCCTGAGGCCTCTAGTCTCCTGCCAAGCCTCGCCTCAAGACTCTAGCCTCAAGGCTGAAGACGCCAGCCTCCTGCCTCCTGCCAAGCCTTGCCTCAAGTCTCAAGCCTCTATCCTCAAGCCTGAAGACTCCAGCCTCCTGCGTCCTGCCAAGCCTGACGTCAAGTCTCTAGGCTCTAGCCTCAAGCCTGAAGACTCCAGCATCCTGCCTCCTGCCAAGCCTCGCCTCATGCCTGAGGCCTTTAGTCTCCTGCCAAGCCTTGTTTCTAGTCTCTAGCCTCAAGCCTGAAGACTCCAGCCTCCTACCACCTGCCAAGCCTCGCCTCAAGACTCTAGCCTCAAGGCTGAAGACGCCAGCCTCCTGCCTCCAGCCAAGCCTTACCTCAAGTTTCTAGCCTCTAGCCTCAAGCGTGAAGACTCCAGCCTCCTGCCTCCTGCCAAGCCTCGCCTCAAGCCTGAGGCCTCTAGTCTCCTGTCAAGCCTCGTTTCCAGTCTCTAGCCTCAAGCCTGAAGACTCCAGCATCCTGCCTCCTGCCAAGCCCCGCCTATAGTCTCCAGCCTCCTACCTCCTGCTAAGCCTTGCCTCAAGTCTATAGCTTCTAGCCTGAAGATGCCAGCCTCCTGCCACCTGCCAAGCCTCGCCTCAAATCTGTAGCCTCTAGCCTCAAGCCTCAGGCCTGAAGACTCCAGACTCCTGCGTCCTGCCAAGCCTCGCCTCAAATCTCCAGCCTCTAGCCTCAAGCCTGAAGACTACAGCTTCCTGCCAAGCCTCGCCTCAAATTTCTAGCCTCCATTCTCCAGCCTGAAGACTCCAGCCTCCTACCTCCTACCAAGCATCGCTTCAAGTCTGTAGCCTCTACTATCCTGCCAAGCCTCGCTTCTAGTCTCTAGCCTCAAGTCTTAAGACACCAGCCTCCTTCCTCCTGCCAAGCCCCGCCTCAACTCTAGCCTCTAACCTCAAGCCTGAAGACTCCAGCCTCCAGCCTCCTGCAAAACCTTGCCTCAAGTCTCTAGCCTCTAGTCTCAAGCCTGAACACAGCAGCCTTCTGTCTCCTGCCAAGCCTCACTTCAGGTCTGTAGCCTCAGGCCTGATGACACCTGCCTCCTGCCTCCTGCCAGGCCTCGCCTCAAGTCTCTAGCATCAAGCCTGTATACTCCAGCCTCCTGCCTCCTGCTACGCTTCGCCTCATCTCTAACCTCAAACCTGAAGACTCCAGCCTCCTGCCTCCTGCCAAGCCTTGCCTCAAGTCTCAAGCCTCTATCCTCAAGCCTGAAGACTCCAGCCTCCTGCGTCCTGCCAAGCCTGAGCTCAAGTCTCTAGGCTCTAGCCTCAAGCCTGAAGACTCCAGCATCCTGCCTCCTGCCAAGCCCCGCCTATAGTCTCTAGCCTCAAGCCTGAAGACTCCAGCCTCCTACCTCCTGCTAAGCCTCACCTCGTCTCTAGCCTCAAGCCTGAAGACTCCAGCCTCCTGCCTCCTGCCAAGAATCGCCTATAGTCTCTACCCTCAAGCCTGAAGACTCCAGCCTCCTACCTCCTGCCAAGTCGTGCGTCAGGTCTCAAGCCTCATGTCTGAAGACTCCAGTCTCCAGCCAAGCCTCGCTTTTAGTCTCTAGCCTCAAGCCTGAAGACTCCAGCCTCCTGCCTCCTGCCAAGCCTTGCTTCAAGTCTCTAGCCTCCATTCTCAAGCCTGAAGACTCCAGCCTCCTGCCAAGCCTCGCCTCAACTCTCTAGCCTCCAGCCTCCTGCCAAGCATCGCCTCAAGTCTCTAGCCTCTAGCCTGAAGATGCCAGCCTCCTGCCACCTGCCAAGCCTCGCCTCAAATCTCTAGCCTCTAGCCTCAAGCCTGAAGACTCCAGATTCCTGCGTCCTGCCAAGCCTCACCTCAAGTCTCTACCCTCTAGCCTCAAGCCTGAAGACTCCAGCCTCCTACCTCCTGCCAAGCCTTGCCTCAAGTCTCTAGCCTCTAGTCTCAAGCCTGAAGACCACGCTCCTGCCTCCTGCCAAGCCTCGCCTCAATTCTCCAGCCTCTAGTCTCAAGCCTGAAGACTCTAGCATCCTGCCTCCTGCCGAGCTTCGCCTATAGTCTCTACATTCAAGCCTGAAGACTCCAGCCTCCTTCCTCCTGCCAAGTCGTGTGTCAGGTCGCAAACCTCAAGTCTGAAGACTCCAGCCTCCTGCCAAGCCTCGCCTCGTCTCTAGCCTCTAGCCTCAAGCCTGAAGACTCCAGCCTCCTTCCTCCTGCTAAGCCTTGCTTCAAGTCTCTAGCCTCCATTCTCAAGCCTGAAGACTCCAGCCTCCTGCCTCCTGAGAAGCCTCGCCTCTAGACTCTAGCCTCAAGCCTGAAGACTCCAGCCTCGTTCCTCCTGCCAAGCCTCGCTTCAAGTCTGTAGCCTCTAGTCTCCTGCTAAGCCTCGCCTCTAGTCTCTAGCCTCAGGCTTGAAGACACCAGCGTCCTGCCTGCTGCCAAGGCTCGCCTCAAGTCTCTAGCGTCAAGCCTGAATACTCCAACATCCTTCCTCCTGCCAAGCCATGCCTCAAGCCTGAAGACTCCAGCCTCGTGCCTACCGCTAAGCCTCACTTCAAGGCTCTAACCTCTAGCCGCAAGCCTGAAGACTCCAGCCTCCTGCCTCCTGCCAAGCCTCGCCTCAACTCTCTAGCCTCTAGTCTCCAGCCAAGCCTCGTCTTTAGTCTCTAGCCTCTAGCCTGAAGATGCCAGCCTCCTGCCACCTGCCGAGCCTTACCTCAAATCTCTAGCCTCAAGCCTGAAGACTCCAGACTCCAGCCTCCTGCCAAGCATCGCCTGAAGTCTCTAGCCTCTAGCCTGAACATGCCAGCCTCCTGCCAACCTGCAAAGCCTCGCCTCAAATCTCTAGCCTCTAGCCTCAAGCCTGAAGACTCCAGACTCCTGCGTCCTGCCAAGCCTCACCTCAAGTCCCTACCCTCTAGCCTCAAGCTTGAAGACTCCAGCCTCCTACCTCCTGCCAAGCCTTGCCTCAAGCCTGAGGCCTCTAGTCCCCTGCCAAGCCTCGTTTCTAGTCTCTAGCCTCAAGCCTGAAGACTACAGCCTCCTGCCACCTGCCAGGCCTCGCCTCAAGACTCTAGCCTCAAGACTGAAGACGCCAGCCTCCTGCCTCCTGCCAAGCATCGCCTCAAGGTCTCTAGCCTCTAGCCTCAAGCCTGAAGACTCCAGCCTCCTGCATCCTGCAAACCTCACCTCAAGTCTCCAGCCTCTAGCCTCAAGTCTGAAGACTCCAGCCTCCTACCTCCTGCCAAGCCTTGCCTCAAGTCTCTAACCTCTAGCCTCAAGCCTGAAGACTCCAGCCTCCTGCCTCCTGCCAAACCTCGCCTCAAGTCTCTAGCCTCAAGCCTGAAGACTCCAGCCTCCTGCCAAGCCTCACCTCAAGCCTGAGGCCTCTAGTCTCCTGCCAAGCCTCGTTTCTAGTCTCTAGCCTCAACCCTGAAGACTCCAGCCTCCTGCCACCTGCCAAACCTCACCTCAAGTCTCCAGCCTCCAGCCTCAAGTCTGAAGACTCCAGCCTCCTACCTCCTGCCAAGCCCCACCTCAAGTCTCTACCTCTAGCCTCAAGCCTGAAGACTCCAGCCTCCTGCCAAGCCTCGCCTCAAATCTCCAGCCTCTAGCCTCAACCCTGAAGACTCCAGCCTCCTGCCTCCTGCCAAGCCTCGCCTCAAATTTCTAGCCTCCATTCTCCAGCCTGAAGACTCCAGCCTCCTACCTCCTACCAAGCATCGCTTCAAGTCTGTAGCCTCTACTATCCTGCCAAGCCTTGCCTCTAGCCTCTAGCCTCAAGTCTTAAGACACCAGCCTCCTTCCTCCTGCCAAGCCCCGCCTCAACTCTAGCCTCTAACCTCAAGCCTGAAGCCTCCAGCCTCCAGCCTCCTGCAAAGCTTGCCTCAAGTCTCTAGCCTCTAGTCTCAAGCCTGAACACAGCAGCCTTCTGTCTCCTGCCAAGCCTCGCTTCAGGTCTGTAGCCTCAGGCCTGATGACACCTGCCTCCTGCTCCTGCCAGGCCTCGCCTCAAGTCTCTAGCATCAAGCCTGTATACTCCAGCCTCCTGCCTCCTGCTAAGCCTCGCCTCATCTCTAACCACAAACCTGAAGGCTCCAGCCTCCTGCCTCCTGTCAAGCCTTGCCTCAAGTCTCAAGCCTCTATCCTCAAGCCTGAAGTCTCCAGCCTCCTGCGTCCTGCCAAGCCTGACCTCAAGTCTCTAGGCTCTAGCCTCAAGCCTGAAGACTCCAGCATCCTGCCTCCTGCTAAGCCTCACCACGTCTCTAGCCTCAAGCCTGAAGACTCCAGCCTCCTGCCTCCTTCCAAGCCCCGCCTATAGTCTCTAGCCTCAAGCCTGAAGACTCCAGCCTCCTACCTCCTGCCAAGTCGTGCGTCAGGTCTCAAGCTCATGTCTGAAGACTCCAGTCTCCAGCCAAGCCTCACTTCAGTCTCTAGCCTCAAGCCTGAAGACTCCAGCCTCCTGCCTCCTGCCAAGCCTTGCTTCAAGTCTCTAGCCTCCATTCTCAAGCCTGAAGACTCCAGCCTCCTGCCTCCTGCCAAGCCTCGCCTCAACTCTCTAGCCTCTAGTCTCCAGCCAAGCCTCGCCTTTAGTCTCTAGCCTCTAGCCTGAAGATGCCAGCCTCCTGCCACCTGCCGAGCCTTACCTCAAATCTCTAGCCTCAAGCCGGAAGACTCCAGACTCCAGCCTCCTGCCAAGCATCGCCTGAAGTCTCTAGCCTCTAGCCTGAACATGCCAGCCTCCTGCCAACTGCCAAGCCTCGCATCAAATCTCTAGCCTCTAGCCTCAAGCCTGAAGACTCCAGACTCCTGGCAAGCCTCACCTCAAGTCCCTACCCTCTAGCCTCAAGCCTGAAGACTCCAGCCTCCTGCCTCCTGCCAAGACTTACCTCAAGTTTCTAGCCTCTAGCCTCAAGCGTGAAGACTCCAGCCTCCTGCCTCCTGCCAAGCCTCGCCTCAAGCCTGAGGCCTCTAGTCTCCTGCCAAGCTTCGTTTCTAGTCTCTAGCCTCAAGCCTGAAGACTCCAGCCTCCTGCCACCTGCCAAGCCTCGCCTCAAGACTCTAGCCTCAAGGCTGAAGACGCCAGCCTCCTGCCTCCTGCCAAGCATCGCCTCAAGTCTCTAGCCTCCAGCCTCAAGCCTGAAGACTCCAGCCTCCTGCATCCTGCCAAGCCTTGCTTCGTCTCTAGCCTCCATTCTCAAGCCTGAAGACTCCAGCCTCCTGCCTCCTGCCAAGCCTCGCCTCAACACTCTAGCCTCTCGTCTCCAGCCAAGCCTCGTCTTTAGTCTCTAGCCTCAAGCCTGAAGACTCCTGCCTCCTGCCACCTGCCAAGCCTCGCCTCAAGACTCTAGCCTCAAGGCTGAAGACGCCAGCCTCCTGCCTCCTGCCAAGCATCGCCTCAAGTCTCTAGCCTCTAGCCTCAAGCCTGAAGACTCCAGCCTCCTGCATCCTGCCAAGCATCGCCTCAAGTCTCTAGCCTCTAGCCTCAAGCCTGAAGACTCCAGCTCCTACCTCCTGCCAAGCCTCGCCTCAAGCCTGAGGCCTCTAGTCTCCCTGCCATGCCTCGTTTCTAGACTCTAGCCTCAAGCCTGAAGACTCCAGCCTCCTGCCACCTGCCAAACCTCACCTCAAGTCTCCAGCCTCCAGCCTCAAGTCTGAAGACTCCAGCCTCCTACCTCCTGCCAAGCCCCACCTCAAGTCTCTAACCTCTAGCCTCAAGCCTGAAGACTCCAGCCTCCTGCCAAGCCTCGCCTCAAATCTCCAGCCTCTAGCCTCGCCTGAAGACTCCAGCCTCCTGCCAAGCCTCGCCTCAAATTTCTAGCCTCCATTCTCCAGCCTGAAGACTCCAGCCTCCTACCTCCTACCAAGCATCGCTTCAAGTCTGTAGCCTCTACTATCCTGCCAAGCTTCACTTCTAGTCACTAGCCTCAAGTCTTAAGACACCAGCCTCCTTCCTACTGCCAAGCCCCGCCTCAACTCTAGCCTCTAACCTCAAGCCTGAAGACTCCAGCCTCCACCCTCCTGCAAAGCCTTGCCTCAAGTTTCTAGCCTCTAGCCTGAAGATGCCAGCCTCCTGCCTCCTGCCAAGCCTTACCTCAAGTTTCTAGCCTCTAGCCTCAAGCGTGAAGACTCCAGCCTCCTGCCTCCTGCCAAGCCTCGCCTCAAGCCTGAGGCCTCTAGTCTCCTGCCCAGCCTCGTTTCTAGTCTCTAGCCTCAAGCCTGAAGACTCCAGCCTCCTGCACCTGCCAAGCCTCGCCTCAAGACTCTAGCCTCAAGGCTGAAGACACCAGCCTCCTGCCTCCTGCCAAGCATCGCCTCAAGTCTCTAGCCTCTAGCCTCAAGCCTGAAGACTCCAGCCTCCTGCCTCCTGCCAAGCCTCGCCTCAAGCATGAGGCCTCTAGTCTCCTGCCAAGCCTCGTTTCTAGTCTCTAGCCTCAAGCTGAAGACTCCAGCCTCCTGCCACCTGCCGAGCCTTACCTCAAATCTCTAGCCTCAAGCCGGAAGACTCCAGACTCCAGCCTCCTGCCAAGCATCGCCTGAAGTCTCTAGCCTCTAGCCTGAACATGCCAGCCTCCTGCCAACTGCCAAGCCTCGCATCAAATCTCTAGCCTCTAGCCTCAAGCCTGAAGACTCCAGACTCCTGCGTCCTGCCAAGCCTCACCTCAAGTCCCTACCCTCTAGCCTCAAGCCTGAAGACTCCAGCCTCCTGCCTCCTGCCAAGACTTACCTCAAGTTTCTAGCCTCTAGCCTCAAGCGTGAAGACTCCAGCCTCCTGCCTCCTGCCAAGCCTCGCCTCAAGCCTGAGGCCTCTAGTCTCCTGCCAAGCTTCGTTTCTAGTCTCTAGCCTCAAGCCTGAAGACTCCAGCCTCCTGCCACCTGCCAAGCCTCGCCTCAAGACTCTAGCCTCAAGGCTGAAGACGCCAGCCTCCTGCCTCCTGCCAAGCATCGCCTCAAGTCTCTAGCCTCCAGCCTCAAGCCTGAAGACTCCAGCCTCCTGCATCCTGCCAAGCCTTGCTTCGTCTCTAGCCTCCATTCTCAAGCCTGAAGACTCCAGCCTCCTGCCTCCTGCCAAGCCTCGCCTCAACACTCTAGCCTCTCGTCTCCAGCCAAGCCTCGTCTTTAGTCTCTAGCCTCAAGCCTGAAGACTCCTGCCTCCTGCCACCTGCCAAGCCTCGCCTCAAGACTCTAGCCTCAAGGCTGAAGACGCCAGCCTCCTGCCTCCTGCCAAGCATCGCCTCAAGTCTCTAGCCTCTAGCCTCAAGCCTGAAGACTCCAGCCTCCTGCATCCTGCCAAGCATCGCCTCAAGTCTCTAGCCTAGCCTCTAGCCTCAAGCCTGAAGACTCCAGCCTCCTACCTCCTGCCAAGCCTCGCCTCAAGCCTGAGGCCTCTAGTCTCCTGCCATGCCTCGTTTCTAGACTCTAGCCTCAAGCCTGAAGACTCCAGCCTCCTGCCACCTGCCAAACCTCACCTCAAGTCTCCAGCCTCCAGCCTCAAGTCTGAAGACTCCAGCCTCCTACCTCCTGCCAAGCCCCACCTCAAGTCTCTAACCTCTAGCCTCAAGCCTGAAGACTCCAGCCTCCTGCCAAGCCTCGCCTCAAATCTCCAGCCTCTAGCCTCGCCTGAAGACTCCAGCCTCCTGCCAAGCCTCGCCTCAAATTTCTAGCCTCCATTCTCCAGCCTGAAGACTCCAGCCTCCTACCTCCTACCAAGCATCGCTTCAAGTCTGTAGCCTCTACTATCCTGCCAAGCTTCACTTCTAGTCACTAGCCTCAAGTCTTAAGACACCAGCCTCCTTCCTACTGCCAAGCCCCGCCTCAACTCTAGCCTCTAACCTCAAGCCTGAAGACTCCAGCCTCCACCCTCCTGCAAAGCCTTGCCTCAAGTTTCTAGCCTCTAGCCTGAAGATGCCAGCCTCCTGCTCCTGCCAAGCCTTACCTCAAGTTTCTAGCCTCTAGCCTCAAGCGTGAAGACTCCAGCCTCCTGCCTCCTGCCAAGCCTCGCCTCAAGCCTGAGGCCTCTAGTCTCCTGCCCAGCCTCGTTTCTAGTCTCTAGCCTCAAGCCTGAAGACTCCAGCCTCCTGCCACCTGCCAAGCCTCGCCTCAAGACTCTAGCCTCAAGGCTGAAGACACCAGCCTCCTGCCTCCTGCCAAGCATCGCCTCAAGTCTCTAGCCTCTAGCCTCAAGCCTGAAGACTCCAGCCTCCTGCCTCCTGCCAAGCCTCGCCTCAAGCATGAGGCCTCTAGTCTCCTGCCAAGCCTCGTTTCTAGTCTCTAGCCTCAAGCCTGAAGACTCCAGCCTCCTGCCAAGCCTCACCTCAAGCCTGAGGCCTCTAGTCTCCTGCCAAGCCTCGTTTCTAGTCTCTAGCCTCAACCCTGAAGACTCCAGCCTCCTGCACCTGCCAAACCTCACCTCAAGTCTCCAGCCTCCAGCCTCAAGTCTGAAGACTCCAGCCTCCTACCTCCTGCCAAGCCCCACCTCAAGTCTCTAACCTCTAGCCTCAAGCCTGAAGACTCCAGCCTCCTGCCAAGCCTCGCCTCAAATCTCCAGCCTCTAGCCTCAACCCTGAAGACTCCAGCCTCCTGCCTCCTGCCAAGCTCGCCTCAAATTTCTAGCCTCCATTCTCCAGCCTGAAGACTCCAGCCTCCTACCTCCTACCAAGCATCGCTTCAAGTCTGTAGCCTCTACTATCCTGCCAAGCCTTGCCTCTAGCCTCTAGCCTCAAGTCTTAAGACACCAGCCTCCTTCCTCCTGCCAAGCCCCGCCTCAACTCTAGCCTCTAACCTCAAGCCTGAAGCCTCCAGCCTCCAGCCTCCTGCAAAGCCTTGCCTCAAGTCTCTAGCCTCTAGTCTCAAGCCTGAACACAGCAGCCTTCTGTCTCCTGCCAAGCCTCGCTTCAGGTCTGTAGCCTCAGGCCTGATGACACCTGCCTCCTGCCTCCTGCCAGGCCTCGCCTCAAGTCTCTAGCATCAAGCTGTATACTCCAGCCTCCTGCCTCCTGCTAAGCCTCGCCTCATCTCTAACCACAAACCTGAAGGCTCCAGCCTCCTGCCTCCTGTCAAGCCTTGCCTCAAGTCTCAAGCCTCTATCCTCAAGCCTGAAGTCTCCAGCCTCCTGCGTCCTGCCAAGCCTGACCTCAAGTCTCTAGGCTCTAGCCTCAAGCCTGAAGACTCCAGCATCCTGCCTCCTGCTAAGCCTCACCACGTCTCTAGCCTCAAGCCTGAAGACTCCAGCCTCCTGCCTCCTTCCAAGCCCCGCCTATAGTCTCTAGCCTCAAGCCTGAAGACTCCAGCCTCCTACCTCCTGCCAAGTCGTGCGTCAGGTCTCAAGCCTCATGTCTGAAGACTCCAGTCTCCAGCCAAGCCTCACTTTCAGTCTCTAGCCTCAAGCCTGAAGACTCCAGCCTCCTGCCTCCTGCCAAGCCTTGCTTCAAGTCTCTAGCCTCCATTCTCAAGCCTGAAGACTCCAGCCTCCTGCCTCCTGCCAAGCCTCGCCTCAACTCTCTAGCCTCTAGTCTCCAGCCAAGCCTCGCCTTTAGTCTCTAGCCTCTAGCCTGAAGATGCCAGCCTCCTGCCACCTGCCGAGCCTTACCTCAAATCTCTAGCCTCAAGCCGGAAGACTCCAGACTCCAGCCTCCTGCCAAGCATCGCCTGAAGTCTCTAGCCTCTAGCCTGAACATGCCAGCCTCCTGCCAACTGCCAAGCCTCGCATCAAATCTCTAGCCTCTAGCCTCAAGCCTGAAGACTCCAGACTCCTGCGTCCTGCCAAGCCTCACCTCAAGTCCCTACCCTCTAGCCTCAAGCCTGAAGACTCCAGCCTCCTGCCTCCTGCCAAGACTTACCTCAAGTTTCTAGCCTCTAGCCTCAAGCGTGAAGACTCCAGCCTCCTGCCTCCTGCCAAGCCTCGCCTCAAGCCTGAGGCCTCTAGTCTCCTGCCAAGCTTCGTTTCTAGTCTCTAGCCTCAAGCCTGAAGACTCCAGCCTCCTGCCACCTGCCAAGCCTCGCCTCAAGACTCTAGCCTCAAGGCTGAAGACGCCAGCCTCCTGCCTCCTGCCAAGCATCGCCTCAAGTCTCTAGCCTCCAGCCTCAAGCCTGAAGACTCCAGCCTCCTGCATCCTGCCAAGCCTTGCTTCGTCTCTAGCCTCCATTCTCAAGCCTGAAGACTCCAGCCTCCTGCCTCCTGCCAAGCCTCGCCTCAACACTCTAGCCTCTCGTCTCCAGCCAAGCCTCGTCTTTAGTCTCTAGCCTCAAGCCTGAAGACTCCTGCCTCCTGCCACCTGCCAAGCCTCGCCTCAAGACTCTAGCCTCAAGGCTGAAGACGCCAGCCTCCTGCCTCCTGCCAAGCATCGCCTCAAGTCTCTAGCCTCTAGCCTCAAGCCTGAAGACTCCAGCCTCCTGCATCCTGCCAAGCATCGCCTCAAGTCTCTAGCCTCTAGCCTCAAGCCTGAAGACTCCAGCCTCCTACCTCCTGCCAAGCCTCGCCTCAAGCCTGAGGCCTCTAGTCTCCTGCCATGCCTCGTTTCTAGACTCTAGCCTCAAGCCTGAAGACTCCAGCCTCCTGCCACCTGCCAAACCTCACCTCAAGTCTCCAGCCTCCAGCCTCAAGTCTGAAGACTCCAGCCTCCTACCTCCTGCCAAGCCCCACCTCAAGTCTCTAACCTCTAGCCTCAAGCCTGAAGACTCCAGCCTCCTGCCAAGCCTCGCCTCAAATCTCCAGCCTCTAGCCTCGCCTGAAGACTCCAGCCTCCTGCCAAGCCTCGCCTCAAATTTCTAGCCTCCATTCTCCAGCCTGAAGACTCCAGCCTCCTACCTCCTACCAAGCATCGCTTCAAGTCTGTAGCCTCTACTATCCTGCCAAGCTTCACTTCTAGTCACTAGCCTCAAGTCTTAAGACACCAGCCTCCTTCCTACTGCCAAGCCCCGCCTCAACTCTAGCCTCTAACCTCAAGCCTGAAGACTCCAGCCTCCACCCTCCTGCAAAGCCTTGCCTCAAGTTTCTAGCCTCTAGCCTGAAGATGCCAGCCTCCTGCCTCCTGCCAAGCCTTACCTCAAGTTTCTAGCCTCTAGCCTCAAGCGTGAAGACTCCAGCCTCCTGCCTCCTGCCAAGCCTCGCCTCAAGCCTGAGGCCTCTAGTCTCCTGCCCAGCCTCGTTTCTAGTCTCTAGCCTCAAGCCTGAAGACTCCAGCCTCCTGCCACCTGCCAAGCCTCGCCTCAAGACTCTAGCCTCAAGGCTGAAGACACCAGCCTCCTGCCTCCTGCCAAGCATCGCCTCAAGTCTCTAGCCTCTAGCCTCAAGCCTGAAGACTCCAGCCTCCTGCCTCCTGCCAAGCCTCGCCTCAAGCATGAGGCCTCTAGTCTCCTGCCAAGCCTCGTTTCTAGTCTCTAGCCTCAAGCCTGAAGACTCCAGCCTCCTGCCACCTTCCAAACCTCACCTCAAGTCTCCAGCCTCCAGCCTCAAGTCTGAAGACTCCAGCCTCCTACCTCCTGCCAAGCCCCACCTCAAGTCTCTAACCTCTAGCCTCAAGCCTGAAGACTCCAGCCACCTGCCAAGCCTCGCCTCAAATCTCCAGCCTCTAGCCTCAACCCTGAAGACTCCAGCCTCCTGCCTCCTGCCAAGCCTCGCTTCAAATTTCTAGCCTCCATTCTCCAGTCTGAAGACTCCAGCCTCCTACCTTCTACCAAGCATCGCTTCAAGTCTGTAGCCTCTACTATCCTGCCAAGCCTCGCTTCTAGTCTCTAGCCTCAAGTCTTAAGACACCAGCCTCCTTCCTCCTGCCAAGCCCCGCCTCAACTCTAGCCTCTAACCTCAAGCCTGAAGCCTCCAGCCTCCAGCCTCCTGCAAAGCCTTGCCTCAAGTCTCTAGCCTCTAGTCTCAAGCCTGAACACAGCAGCCTTCTGTCTCCTGCCAAGCCTCGCTTCAGGTCTGTAGCCTCAGGACTGATGACACCTGCCTCCTGCCTCCTGCCAGGCCTCGCCTCAAGTCTCTAGCATCAAGCCTGTATACTCCAGCCTCCTGCCTCCTGCTAAGCCTCGCCTCATCTCTAACCTCAAACCTGAAGACTCCAGCCTCCTGCCTCCTGCCAAGCCTCGCCTGAAATCTCCAGCCTCTAGCCTCAAGCCTGAAGACTCCAGCCTCCTGCCAATCCTCGCCTCAAATTTCTAGCCTCCATTCTCCAGCCTGAAGACTCCAGCCTCCTACCTCCTACCAAGCATCGCTTCAAGTCTGTAGCCTCTACTATCCTGCCAAGCCTCGCTTCTAGTCTCTAGCCTCAAGTCTTAAGACACCAGCCTCCTTCCTCCTGCCAAGCCCCGCCTCAACTCTAGCCTCTAACCTCAAGCCTGAAGACTCCAGCCTCCTGCGTCCTGCCAAGCCTGACCTCAAGTCTCTAGGCTCTAGCCTCAAGCCTGAAGACTCCAGCATCCTGCCTCCTGCCAAGCCCCGCCTATAGTCTCAAGCCTGAAGACTCCAGCCTCCTACCTCCTGCTAAGCCTCACCTCATCTCTAGCCTCAAGCCTGAAGACTCCAGCCTCCTGCCTCCTGCCAAGCCTCGCTTATAGTCTCTACCCTCAAGCCTGAAGACTCCAGCCTCCTACCTCCTGCCAAGTCGTGCGTCAGGTCTCAAGCCTCATGTCTGAAGACTCCAGTCTCCAGCCAAGCCTCGCTTTTAGTCTCTAGCCTCAAGCCTGAAGACTCCAGCCTCCTGCCTCCTGCCAAGCCTTGCTTCAAGTCTCTAGCCTCCATTCTCAAGCCTGAAGACTCCAGCCTCCTGCCAAGCCTCGCATCAACTCTCTAGCCTCTAGTCTCCAGCCAAGCCTCGCCTTAGTCTCTAGCCTCTAGCCTGAAGATGCCAGCCTCCTGCCACCTGCCAAGCCTTCCCTCAAATCTCTAGCCTCAAGCCTGAAGACTCCAGACTCCAGCCTCCTGCCAAGCATCGCCTCAAGTCTCTAGCCTCTAGCCTGAAGATGCCAGCCTCCTGCCACCTGCCAAGCCTCGCCTCAAATCTCTAGCCTCTAGCCTCAAGGCTGAAAACGCCAGCCTCCTGCTCCTGCCAAGCATCGCCTCAAGTCTCTAGCCTCTAGCCTCAAGCCTGAAGACTCCAGCCTCCTGCATCCTGCCAAACCTCACCTCAAGTCTCCAGCCTCTAGCCTCAAGCCTGAAGACTCCAGCCTCCTGCCTCCTGCCAAGCCTCGCCTCAATTCTCCAGCCTCTAGTCTCAAGCCTGAAGACGCCAGCCTCCTGCCTCCTGCCAAGCATCGCCTCAAGTCTCTAGCCTCAAGCCTGAAGACTCCAGCCTCCTGCATCCTGCCAAACCTCACCTCAAGTCTCTAGACTCTAGCCTCAAGTCTGAAGACTCCAGCCTCCTACCTCCTGCCAAGCCTTGCCTCAAGTCTCTAACCTCAAGCCTCAAGCCTGAAGACTCCAGCTTCCTGCCAAGCCTCGCCTCAAATCTCCAGCCTCTAGCCTCAAGCCTGAAGACTCCAGCCTCCTTCCTCCTGCTAAGCCTTGCTTCAAGTCTCTAGCCTCCATTCTCAAGCCTGAAGACTCCAGCCTCCTGCCTCCTGCCAAGCCTCGCCTCAAGCCTGAGGCCTCTAGTCTCCTGCCAAGCCTCGTTTCTAGTCTCTTGCCTCAAGCCTGAAGACTCCAGCCTCCTGCCACCTGCCAAGCCTCGTCTCAAGACGCTAGCCTCAAGGCTGAAGACGCCAGCCTCCTGCCTCCTGCCAAGCATCGCCTCAAGTCTCTAGCCTCTAGCCTCAAGCCTGAAGACTCCAGCCTCCTGCATCCTGCCAAACCTCACCTCAAATCTCCAGCCTCTAGCCTCAAGTCTGAAGACGCCAGCCTCCTGCCTCCTGCCAAGCATCGCCTCAAGTCTCTAGCCTCTAGCCTCAAGCCTGAAGACTCCAGCCTCCTGCATCCTGCCAAACCTCACCTCAAGTCTCCAGCCTCTAGCCTCAAGTCTGAAGACTCCAGCCTCCTACCTCCTGCCAAGCCTTGCCTCAAGTCTCTAACCTCTAGCCTCAAGCCTGAAGACTCCAGCCTCCTGCCTCCTGCCAAACCTCGCCTCAAGTCTCTAGCCTCAACCCTGAAGACTCCAGCCTCCTGCCACCTGCCAAACCTCACCTCAAGTCTCCAGCCTCCAGCCTCAAGTCTGAAGACTCCAGCCTCCTACCTCCTGCCAAGCCCCACCTCAAGTCTCTAACCTCTAGCCTCAAGCCTGAAGACTCCAGCCTCCTGCCAAGCCTCGCCTCAAATCTCCAGCCTCTAGCCTCAACCCTGAAGACTCCAGCCTCCTGCCTCCTGCCAAGCCTCGCCTCAAATTTCTAGCCTCCATTCTCCAGCCTGAAGACTCCAGCCTCCTACCTCCTACCAAGCATCGCTTCAAGTCTGTAGCCTCTACTATCCTGCCAAGCCTTGCCTCTAGCCTCTAGCCTCAAGTCTTAAGACACCAGCCTCCTTCCTCCTGCCAAGCCCCGCCTCAACTCTAGCCTCTAACCTCAAGCCTGAAGCCTCCAGCCTCCAGCCTCCTGCAAAGCCTTGCCTCAAGTCTCTAGCCTCTAGTCTCAAGCCTGAACACAGCAGCCTTCTGTCTCCTGCCAAGCCTCGCTTCAGGTCTGTAGCCTCAGGCCTGATGACACCTGCCTCCTGCCTCCTGCCAGGCCTCGCCTCAAGTCTCTAGCATCAAGCCTGTATACTCCAGCCTCCTGCCTCCTGCTAAGCCTCGCCTCATCTCTAACCACAAACCTGAAGGCTCCAGCCTCCTGCCTCCTGTCAAGCCTTGCCTCAAGTCTCAAGCCTCTATCCTCAAGCCTGAAGTCTCCAGCCTCCTGCGTCCTGCCAAGCCTGACCTCAAGTCTCTAGGCTCTAGCCTCAAGCCTGAAGACTCCAGCATCCTGCCTCCTGCTAAGCCTCACCACGTCTCTAGCCTCAAGCCTGAAGACTCCAGCCTCCTGCCTCCTTCCAAGCCCGCCTATAGTCTCTAGCCTCAAGCCTGAAGACTCCAGCCTCCTACCTCCTGCCAAGTCGTGCGTCAGGTCTCAAGCCTCATGTCTGAAGACTCCAGTCTCCAGCCAAGCCTCACTTTCAGTCTCTAGCCTCAAGCCTGAAGACTCCAGCCTCCTGCCTCCTGCCAAGCCTTGCTTCAAGTCTCTAGCCTCCATTCTCAAGCCTGAAGACTCCAGCCTCCTGCCTCCTGCCAAGCCTCGCCTCAACTCTCTAGCCTCTAGTCTCCAGCCAAGCCTCGCCTTTAGTCTCTAGCCTCTAGCCTGAAGATGCCAGCCTCCTGCCACCTGCCGAGCCTTACCTCAAATCTCTAGCCTCAAGCCGGAAGACTCCAGACTCCAGCCTCCTGCCAAGCATCGCCTGAAGTCTCTAGCCTCTAGCCTGAACATGCCAGCCTCCTGCCAACTGCCAAGCCTCGCATCAAATCTCTAGCCTCTAGCCTCAAGCCTGAAGACTCCAGACTCCTGCGTCCTGCCAAGCCTCACCTCAAGTCCCTACCCTCTAGCCTCAAGCCTGAAGACTCCAGCCTCCTGCCTCCTGCCAAGACTTACCTCAAGTTTCTAGCCTCTAGCCTCAAGCGTGAAGACTCCAGCCTCCTGCCTCCTGCCAAGCCTCGCCTCAAGCCTGAGGCCTCTAGTCTCCTGCCAAGCTTCGTTTCTAGTCTCTAGCCTCAAGCCTGAAGACTCCAGCCTCCTGCCACCTGCCAAGCCTCGCCTCAAGACTCTAGCCTCAAGGCTGAAGACGCCAGCCTCCTGCCTCCTGCCAAGCATCGCCTCAAGTCTCTAGCCTCCAGCCTCAAGCCTGAAGACTCCAGCCTCCTGCATCCTGCCAAGCCTTGCTTCGTCTCTAGCCTCCATTCTCAAGCCTGAAGACTCCAGCCTCCTGCCTCCTGCCAAGCCTCGCCTCAACACTCTAGCCTCTCGTCTCCAGCCAAGCCTCGTCTTTAGTCTCTAGCCTCAAGCCTGAAGACTCCTGCCTCCTGCCACCTGCCAAGCCTCGCCTCAAGACTCTAGCCTCAAGGCTGAAGACGCCAGCCTCCTGCCTCCTGCCAAGCATCGCCTCAAGTCTCTAGCCTCTAGCCTCAAGCCTGAAGACTCCAGCCTCCTGCATCCTGCCAAGCATCGCCTCAAGTCTCTAGCCTCTAGCCTCAAGCCTGAAGACTCCAGCCTCCTGCCTCCTGCCAAGCCTCGCCTCAAGCCTGAGGCCTCTAGTCTCCTGCCATGCCTCGTTTCTAGCCTCTAGCCTCAAGCCTGAAGACTCCAGCCTCCTACCTCCTGCCAAGCCTCGCCTCAAGCCTGAGGCCTCTAGTCTCCTGCCATGCCTCGTTTCTAGACTCTAGCCTCAAGCCTGAAGACTCCAGCCTCCTGCCACCTGCCAAACCTCACCTCAAGTCTCCAGCCTCCAGCCTCAAGTCTGAAGACTCCAGCCTCCTACCTCCTGCCAAGCCCCACCTCAAGTCTCTAACCTCTAGCCTCAAGCCTGAAGACTCCAGCCTCCTGCCAAGCCTCGCCTCAAATCTCCAGCCTCTAGCCTCGCCTGAAGACTCCAGCCTCCTGCCAAGCCTCGCCTCAAATTTCTAGCCTCCATTCTCCAGCCTGAAGACTCCAGCCTCCTACCTCCTACCAAGCATCGCTTCAAGTCTGTAGCCTCTACTATCCTGCCAAGCTTCACTTCTAGTCACTAGCCTCAAGTCTTAAGACACCAGCCTCCTTCCTACTGCCAAGCCCCGCCTCAACTCTAGCCTCTAACCTCAAGCCTGAAGACTCCAGCCTCCACCCTCCTGCAAAGCCTTGCCTCAAGTTTCTAGCCTCTAGCCTGAAGATGCCAGCCTCCTGCCTCCTGCCAAGCCTTACCTCAAGTTTCTAGCCTCTAGCCTCAAGCGTGAAGACTCCAGCCTCCTGCCTCCTGCCAAGCCTCGCCTCAAGCCTGAGGCCTCTAGTCTCCTGCCCAGCCTCGTTTCTAGTCTCTAGCCTCAAGCCTGAAGACTCCAGCCTCCTGCCACCTGCCAAGCCTCGCCTCAAGACTCTAGCCTCAAGGCTGAAGACACCAGCCTCCTGCCTCCTGCCAAGCATCGCCTCAAGTCTCTAGCCTCTAGCCTCAAGCCTGAAGACTCCAGCCTCCTGCCTCCTGCCAAGCCTCGCCTCAAGCATGAGGCCTCTAGTCTCCTGCCAAGCCTCGTTTCTAGTCTCTAGCCTCAAGCCTGAAGACTCCAGCCTCCTGCCACCTTCCAAACCTCACCTCAAGTCTCCAGCCTCCAGCCTCAAGTCTGAAGACTCCAGCCTCCTACCTCCTGCCAAGCCCCACCTCAAGTCTCTAACCTCTAGCCTCAAGCCTGAAGACTCCAGCCTCCTGCCAAGCCTCGCCTCAAATCTCCAGCCTCTAGCCTCAACCCTGAAGACTCCAGCCTCCTGCCTCCTGCCAAGCCTCGCTTCAAATTTCTAGCCTCCATTCTCCAGTCTGAAGACTCCAGCCTCCTACCTTCTACCAAGCATCGCTTCAAGTCTGTAGCCTCTACTATCCTGCCAAGCCTCGCTTCTAGTCTCTAGCCTCAAGTCTTAAGACGCCAGCCTCCTTCCTCCTGCCAAGCCCCGCCTCAACTCTAGCCTCTAACCTCAAGCCTGAAGCCTCCAGCCTCCAGCCTCCTGCAAAGCCTTGCCTCAAGTCTCTAGCCTCTAGTCTCAAGCCTGAACACAGCAGCCTTCTGTCTCCTGCCAAGCCTCGCTTCAGGTCTGTAGCCTCAGGACTGATGACACCTGCCTCCTGCCTCCTGCCAGGCCTCGCCTCAAGTCTCTAGCATCAAGCCTGTATACTCCAGCCTCCTGCCTCCTGCTAAGCCTCGCCTCATCTCTAACCTCAAACCTGAAGACTCCAGCCTCCTGCCTCCTGCCAAGCCTCGCCTGAAATCTCCAGCCTCTAGCCTCAAGCCTGAAGACTCCAGCCTCCTGCCAATCCTCGCCTCAAATTTCTAGCCTCCATTCTCCAGCCTGAAGACTCCAGCCTCCTACCTCCTACCAAGCATCGCTTCAAGTCTGTAGCCTCTACTATCCTGCCAAGCCTCGCTTCTAGTCTCTAGCCTCAAGTCTTAAGACACCAGCCTCCTTCCTCCTGCCAAGCCCCGCCTCAACTCTAGCCTCTAACCTCAAGCCTGAAGACTCCAGCCTCCTGCGTCCTGCCAAGCCTGACCTCAAGTCTCTAGGCTCTAGCCTCAAGCCTGAAGACTCCAGCATCCTGCCTCCTGCCAAGCCCCGCCTATAGTCTCAAGCCTGAAGACTCCAGCCTCCTACCTCCTGCTAAGCCTCACCTCATCTCTAGCCTCAAGCCTGAAGACTCCAGCCTCCTGCCTCCTGCCAAGCCTCGCTTATAGTCTCTACCCTCAAGCCTGAAGACTCCAGCCTCCTACCTCCTGCCAAGTCGTGCGTCAGGTCTCAAGCCTCATGTCTGAAGACTCCAGTCTCCAGCCAAGCCTCGCTTTTAGTCTCTAGCCTCAAGCCTGAAGACTCCAGCCTCCTGCCTCCTGCCAAGCCTTGCTTCAAGTCTCTAGTCTCCATTCTCAAGCCTGAAGACTCCAGCCTCCTGCCAAGCCTCGCATCAACTCTCTAGCCTCTAGTCTCCAGCCAAGCCTCGCCTTTAGTCTCTAGCCTCTAGCCTGAAGATGCCAGCCTCCTGCCACCTGCCAAGCCTTCCCTCAAATCTCTAGCCTCAAGCCTGAAGACTCCAGACTCCAGCCTCCTGCCAAGCATCGCCTCAAGTCTCTAGCCTCTAGCCTGAAGATGCCAGCCTCCTGCCACCTGCCAAGCCTCGCCTCAAATCTCTAGCCTCTAGCCTCAAGGCTGAAAACGCCAGCCTCCTGCCTCCTGCCAAGCATCGCCTCAAGTCTCTAGCCTCTAGCCTCAAGCCTGAAGACTCCAGCCTCCTGCATCCTGCCAAACCTCACCTCAAGTCTCCAGCCTCTAGCCTCAAGCCTGAAGACTCCAGCCTCCTGCCTCCTGCCAAGCCTCGCCTCAATTCTCCAGCCTCTAGTCTCAAGCCTGAAGACGCCAGCCTCCTGCCTCCTGCCAAGCATCGCCTCAAGTCTCTAGCCTCAAGCCTGAAGACTCCAGCCTCCTGCATCCTGCCAAACCTCACCTCAAGTCTCTAGACTCTAGCCTCAAGTCTGAAGACTCCAGCCTCCTACCTCCTGCCAAGCCTTGCCTCAAGTCTCTAACCTCAAGCCTCAAGCCTGAAGACTCCAGCTTCCTGCCAAGCCTCGCCTCAAATCTCCAGCCTCTAGCCTCAAGCCTGAAGACTCCAGCCTCCTTCCTCCTGCTAAGCCTTGCTTCAAGTCTCTAGCCTCCATTCTCAAGCCTGAAGACTCCAGCCTCCTGCCTCCTGCCAAGCCTCGCCTCAAGCCTGAGGCCTCTAGTCTCCTGCCAAGCCTCGTTTCTAGTCTCTTGCCTCAAGCCTGAAGACTCCAGCCTCCTGCCACCTGCCAAGCCTCGTCTCAAGACGCTAGCCTCAAGGCTGAAGACGCCAGCCTCCTGCCTCCTGCCAAGCATCGCCTCAAGTCTCTAGCCTCTAGCCTCAAGCCTGAAGACTCCAGCCTCCTGCATCCTGCCAAACCTCACCTCAAATCTCCAGCCTCTAGCCTCAAGTCTGAAGACTCCAGCCTCCTACCTCCTGCCAAGCCTTGCCTCGTCTCTAACCTCTAGCCTCAAGCCTGAAGACTCCAGCCTCCTGCCTCCTGCCAAGCCTCGCCTCAAGTCTCTAGCCTCTAGCCTGAAGATGCCAGCCTCCTGCCACCTGCCAAGCCTCGCCTCAAATCTGTAGCCTCTAGCCTCAAGCCTGAAGACTCCAGACTCCTGCCTCCTGCCAAGCCTTACCTCAAGTTTCTAGCCTCTAGCCTCAAGCGTGAAGACTCCAGCCTCCTGCCTCCTGCCAGGCCTCGCCTCAAGCCTGAGGCCTCTAGTCTCCTGCCACGCCTCGTTTCTAGTCTCTAGCCTCAAGCCTGAAGACGCCAGCCTCCTGCCTCCTGCCAAGCATCGCCTCAAGTCTCTAGCCTCTAGCCTCAAGCCTGAAGACTCCAGCCTCCTGCCAAGCCTCGCCTCAAGCCTGAGGCCTCTAGTCTCCTGCCAAGCCTCGTTTCTAGTCTCTAGCCTCAAGCCTGAAGACTCCAGCCTCCTACCTCCTGCCAAGCCCCACCTCAAGTCTCTACCCTCTAGCCTCAAGCCTCCTGCCTCCTGCCAAGCCTTGCTTCAAGTCTCTAGCCTCCATTCTCAAGCCTGAAGACTCCAGCCTCCTGCCAAGCCTCGCATCAACTCTCTAGCCTCTAGTCTCCAGCCAAGCCTCGCCTTTAGTCTCTAGCCTCTAGCCTGAAGATGCCAGCCTCCTGCCACCTGCCAAGCCTTCCCTCAAATCTCTAGCCTCAAGCCTGAAGACTCCAGACTCCAGCCTCCTGCCAAGCATCGCCTCAAGTCTCTAGCCTCTAGCCTGAAGATGCCAGCCTCCTGCCACCTGCCAAGCCTCGCCTCAAATCTCTAGCCTCTAGCCTCAAGGCTGAAAACGCCAGCCTCCTGCCTCCTGCCAAGCATCGCCTCAAGTCTCTAGCCTCTAGCCTCAAGCCTGAAGACTCCAGCCTCCTGCATCCTGCCAAACCTCACCTCAAGTCTCCAGCCTCTAGCCTCAAGCCTGAAGACTCCAGCCTCCTGCCTCCTGCCAAGCCTCGCCTCAATTCTCCAGCCTCTAGTCTCAAGCCTGAAGACGCCAGCCTCCTGCCTCCTGCCAAGCATCGCCTCAAGTCTCTAGCCTCAAGCCTGAAGACTCCAGCCTCCTGCATCCTGCCAAACCTCACCTCAAGTCTCTAGACTCTAGCCTCAAGTCTGAAGACTCCAGCCTCCTACCTCCTGCCAAGCCTTGCCTCAAGTCTCTAACCTCAAGCCTCAAGCCTGAAGACTCCAGCTTCCTGCCAAGCCTCGCCTCAAATCTCCAGCCTCTAGCCTCAAGCCTGAAGACTCCAGCCTCCTTCCTCCTGCTAAGCCTTGCTTCAAGTCTCTAGCCTCCATTCTCAAGCCTGAAGACTCCAGCCTCCTGCCTCCTGCCAAGCCTCGCCTCAAGCCTGAGGCCTCTAGTCTCCTGCCAAGCCTCGTTTCTAGTCTCTTGCCTCAAGCCTGAAGACTCCAGCCTCCTGCCACCTGCCAAGCCTCGTCTCAAGACGCTAGCCTCAAGGCTGAAGACGCCAGCCTCCTGCCTCCTGCCAAGCATCGCCTCAAGTCTCTAGCCTCTAGCCTCAAGCCTGAAGACTCCAGCCTCCTGCATCCTGCCAAACCTCACCTCAAATCTCCAGCCTCTAGCCTCAAGTCTGAAGACTCCAGCCTCCTACCTCCTGCCAAGCCTTGCCTCGTCTCTAACCTCTAGCCTCAAGCCTGAAGACTCCAGCCTCCTGCCTCCTGCCAAGCCTCGCCTCAAGTCTCTAGCCTCTAGCCTGAAGATGCCAGCCTCCTGCCACCTGCCAAGCCTCGCCTCAAATCTGTAGCCTCTAGCCTCAAGCCTGAAGACTCCAGACTCCTGCCTCCTGCCAAGCCTTACCTCAAGTTTCTAGCCTCTAGCCTCAAGCGTGAAGACTCCAGCCTCCTGCCTCCTGCCAGGCCTCGCCTCAAGCCTGAGGCCTCTAGTCTCCTGCCACGCCTCGTTTCTAGTCTCTAGCCTCAAGCCTGAAGACGCCAGCCTCCTGCCTCCTGCCAAGCATCGCCTCAAGTCTCTAGCCTCTAGCCTCAAGCCTGAAGACTCCAGCCTCCTGCCAAGCCTCGCCTCAAGCCTGAGGCCTCTAGTCTCCTGCCAAGCCTCGTTTCTAGTCTCTAGCCTCAAGCCTGAAGACTCCAGCCTCCTACCTCCTGCCAAGCCCCACCTCAAGTCTCTACCCTCTAGCCTCAAGCCTGAAGACTCCAGCCTCCTGCCAAGCCTCGCCTCATATCTCCAGCCTCTAGCCTCAACCCTGAATACTCCAGCCTCCTGCCTCCTGCCAAGCCTCGCCTCAAATTTCTAGCCTCCATTCTCCAGCCTGAAGACTCCAGCCTCCTACCTCCTACCAAGCATCGCTTCAAGTCTGTAGCCTCTACTATCCTGCCAAGCCTCGCCTCTAGTCTCTAGCCTCAAGTCTTAAGACACCAGCCTCCTTCCTCCTGCCAAGCCCCGCCTCAACTCTAGCCTCTAACCTCAAGCCTGAAGACTCCAGCCTCCAGCCTCCTGCAAAGCCTTGCCTCAAGTCTCTAGCCTCTAGTCTCAAGCCTGAACACAGCAGCCTTCTGTCTCCTGCCAAGCCTCACTTCAGGTCTGTAGCCTCAGGCCTGATGACACCTGCCTCCTGCCTCCTGCCAGGCCTCGCCTCGAGTCTCTAGCATCAAGCCTGTATACTCCAGCCTCCTGCCTCCTGCTAAGCCTCGCCTCATCTCTAACCACAAACCTGAAGGCTCCAGCCTCCTGCCTCCTGTCAAGCCTTGCCTCAAGTCTCAAGCCTCTATCCTCAAGCCTGAAGTCTCCAGCCTCCTGCGTCCTGCCAAGCCTGACCTCAAGTCTCTAGGCTCTAGCCTCAAGCCTGAAGACTCCAGCATCCTGCCTCCTGCTAAGCCTCACCACGTCTCTAGCCTCAAGCCTGAAGACTCCAGCCTCCTGCCTCCTGCCAAGCCCCGCCTATAGTCTCTAGCCTCAAGCCTGAAGACTCCAGCCTCCTACCTCCTGCCAAGTCGTGCGTCAGGTCTCAAGCCTCATGTCTGAAGACTCCAGTCTCCAGCCAAGCCTCACTTTCAGTCTCTAGCCTCAAGCCTGAAGACTCCAGCCTCCTGCCTCCTGCCAAGCCTTGCTTCAAGTCTCTAGCCTCCATTCTCAAGCCTGAAGACTCCAGCCTCCTGCCTCCTGCCAAGCCTCGCCTCAACTCTCTAGCCTCTAGTCTCCAGCCAAGCCTCGCCTTTAGTCTCTAGCCTCTAGCCTGAAGATGCCAGCCTCCTGCCACCTGCCGAGCCTTACCTCAAATCTCTAGCCTCAAGCCGGAAGACTCCAGACTCCAGCCTCCTGCCAAGCATCGCCTGAAGTCTCTAGCCTCTAGCCTGAACATGCCAGCCTCCTGCCAACTGCCAAGCCTCGCATCAAATCTCTAGCCTCTAGCCTCAAGCCTGAAGACTCCAGACTCCTGCGTCCTGCCAAGCCTCACCTCAAGTCCCTACCCTCTAGCCTCAAGCCTGAAGACTCCAGCCTCCTGCCTCCTGCCAAGACTTACCTCAAGTTTCTAGCCTCTAGCCTCAAGCGTGAAGACTCCAGCCTCCTGCCTCCTGCCAAGCCTCGCCTCAAGCCTGAGGCCTCTAGTCTCCTGCCAAGCTTCGTTTCTAGTCTCTAGCCTCAAGCCTGAAGACTCCAGCCTCCTGCCACCTGCCAAGCCTCGCCTCAAGACTCTAGCCTCAAGGCTGAAGACGCCAGCCTCCTGCCTCCTGCCAAGCATCGCCTCAAGTCTCTAGCCTCCAGCCTCAAGCCTGAAGACTCCAGCCTCCTGCATCCTGCCAAGCCTTGCTTCGTCTCTAGCCTCCATTCTCAAGCCTGAAGACTCCAGCCTCCTGCCTCCTGCCAAGCCTCGCCTCAACACTCTAGCCTCTCGTCTCCAGCCAAGCCTCGTCTTTAGTCTCTAGCCTCAAGCCTGAAGACTCCTGCCTCCTGCCACCTGCCAAGCCTCGCCTCAAGACTCTAGCCTCAAGGCTGAAGACGCCAGCCTCCTGCCTCCTGCCAAGCATCGCCTCAAGTCTCTAGCCTCTAGCCTCAAGCCTGAAGACTCCAGCCTCCTGCATCCTGCCAAGCATCGCCTCAAGTCTCTAGCCTCTAGCCTCAAGCCTGAAGACTCCAGCCTCCTGCCTCCTGCCAAGCCTCGCCTCAAGCCTGAGGCCTCTAGTCTCCTGCCATGCCTCGTTTCTAGACTCTAGCCTCAAGCCTGAAGACTCCAGCCTCCTGCCACCTGCCAAACCTCACCTCAAGTCTCCAGCCTCCAGCCTCAAGTCTGAAGACTCCAGCCTCCTACCTCCTGCCAAGCCCCACCTCAAGTCTCTACCCTCTAGCCTCAAGCCTGAAGACTCCAGCCTCCTGCCAAGCCTCGCCTCAAGCCTGAAGACTCCAGCCTCCTGCCAAGCCTCGCCTCAAATCTCCAGCCTCTAGCCTCGCCTGAAGACTCCAGCCTCCTGCCAAGCCTCGCCTCAAATTTCTAGCCTCCATTCTCCAGCCTGAAGACTCCAGCCTCCTACCTCCTACCAAGCATCGCTTCAAGTCTGTAGCCTCTACTATCCTGCCAAGCTTCACTTCTAGTCACTAGCCTCAAGTCTTAAGACACCAGCCTCCTTCCTACTGCCAAGCCCCGCCTCAACTCTAGCCTCTAACCTCAAGCCTGAAGACTCCAGCCTCCACCCTCCTGCAAAGCCTTGCCTCAAGTTTCTAGCCTCTAGCCTGAAGATGCCAGCCTCCTGCCTCCTGCCAAGCCTTACCTCAAGTTTCTAGCCTCTTGCCTCAAGCGTGAAGACTCCAGCCTCCTGCCTCCTGCCAAGCCTCGCCTCAAGCCTGAGGCCTCTAGTCTCCTGCCCAGCCTCGTTTCTAGTCTCTAGCCTCAAGCCTGAAGACTCCAGCCTCCTGCCACCTGCCAAGCCTCGCCTCAAGACTCTAGCCTCAAGGCTGAAGACACCAGCCTCCTGCCTCCTGCCAAGCATCGCCTCAAGTCTCTAGCCTCTAGCCTCAAGCCTGAAGACTCCAGCCTCCTGCCTCCTGCCAAGCCTCGCCTCAAGCATGAGGCCTCTAGTCTCCTGCCAAGCCTCGTTTCTAGTCTCTAGCCTCAAGCCTGAAGACTCCAGCCTCCTACCACCTTCCAAACCTCACCTCAAGTCTCCAGCCTCCAGCCTCAAGTCTGAAGACTCCAGCCTCCTACCTCCTGCCAAGCCCCACCTCAAGTCTCTAACCTCTAGCCTCAAGCCTGAAGACTCCAGCCTCCTGCCAAGCCTCGCCTCAAATCTCCAGCCTCTAGCCTCAACCCTGAAGACTCCAGCCTCCTGCCTCCTGCCAAGCCTCGCTTCAAATTTCTAGCCTCCATTCTCCAGTCTGAAGACTCCAGCCTCCTACCTTCTACCAAGCATCGCTTCAAGTCTGTAGCCTCTACTATCCTGCCAAGCCTCGCTTCTAGTCTCTAGCCTCAAGTCTTAAGACACCAGCCTCCTTCCTCCTGCCAAGCCCCGCCTCAACTCTAGCCTCTAACCTCAAGCCTGAAGCCTCCAGCCTCCAGCCTCCTGCAAAGCCTTGCCTCAAGTCTCTAGCCTCTAGTCTCAAGCCTGAACACAGCAGCCTTCTGTCTCCTGCCAAGCCTCGCTTCAGGTCTGTAGCCTCAGGACTGATGACACCTGCCTCCTGCCTCCTGCCAGGCCTCGCCTCAAGTCTCTAGCATCAAGCCTGTATACTCCAGCCTCCTGCCTCCTGCTAAGCCTCGCCTCATCTCTAACCTCAAACCTGAAGACTCCAGCCTCCTGCCTCCTGCCAAGCCTCGCCTGAAATCTCCAGCCTCTAGCCTCAAGCCTGAAGACTCCAGCCTCCTGCCAATCCTCGCCTCAAATTTCTAGCCTCCATTCTCCAGCCTGAAGACTCCAGCCTCCTACCTCCTACCAAGCATCGCTTCAAGTCTGTAGCCTCTACTATCCTGCCAAGCCTCGCTTCTAGTCTCTAGCCTCAAGTCTTAAGACACCAGCCTCCTTCCTCCTGCCAAGCCCCGCCTCAACTCTAGCCTCTAACCTCAAGCCTGAAGACTCCAGCCTCCTGCGTCCTGCCAAGCCTGACCTCAAGTCTCTAGGCTCTAGCCTCAAGCCTGAAGACTCCAGCATCCTGCCTCCTGCCAAGCCCCGCCTATAGTCTCAAGCCTGAAGACTCCAGCCTCCTACCTCCTGCTAAGCCTCACCTCATCTCTAGCCTCAAGCCTGAAGACTCCAGCCTCCTGCCTCCTGCCAAGCCTCGCTTATAGTCTCTACCCTCAAGCCTGAAGACTCCAGCCTCCTACCTCCTGCCAAGTCGTGCGTCAGGTCTCAAGCCTCATGTCTGAAGACTCCAGTCTCCAGCCAAGCCTCGCTTTTAGTCTCTAGCCTCAAGCCTGAAGACTCCAGCCTCCTGCCTCCTGCCAAGCCTTGCTTCAAGTCTCTAGCCTCCATTCTCAAGCCTGAAGACTCCAGCCTCCTGCCAAGCCTCGCATCAACTCTCTAGCCTCTAGTCTCCAGCCAAGCCTCGCCTTTAGTCTCTAGCCTCTAGCCTGAAGATGCCAGCCTCCTGCCACCTGCCAAGCCTTCCCTCAAATCTCTAGCCTCAAGCCTGAAGACTCCAGACTCCAGCCTCCTGCCAAGCATCGCCTCAAGTCTCTAGCCTCTAGCCTGAAGATGCCAGCCTCCTGCCACCTGCCAAGCCTCGCCTCAAATCTCTAGCCTCTAGCCTCAAGGCTGAAAACGCCAGCCTCCTGCCTCCTGCCAAGCATCGCCTCAAGTCTCTAGCCTCTAGCCTCAAGCCTGAAGACTCCAGCCTCCTGCATCCTGCCAAACCTCACCTCAAGTCTCCAGCCTCTAGCCTCAAGCCTGAAGACTCCAGCCTCCTGCCTCCTGCCAAGCCTCGCCTCAATTCTCCAGCCTCTAGTCTCAAGCCTGAAGACGCCAGCCTCCTGCCTCCTGCCAAGCATCGCCTCAAGTCTCTAGCCTCAAGCCTGAAGACTCCAGCCTCCTGCATCCTGCCAAACCTCACCTCAAGTCTCTAGACTCTAGCCTCAAGTCTGAAGACTCCAGCCTCCTACCTCCTGCCAAGCCTTGCCTCAAGTCTCTAACCTCAAGCCTCAAGCCTGAAGACTCCAGCTTCCTGCCAACCCTCGCCTCAAATCTCCAGCCTCTAGCCTCAAGCCTGAAGACTCCAGCCTCCTTCCTCCTGCTAAGCCTTGCTTCAAGTCTCTAGCCTCCATTCTCAAGCCTGAAGACTCCAGCCTCCTGCCTCCTGCCAAGCCTCGCCTCAAGCCTGAGGCCTCTAGTCTCCTGCCAAGCCTCGTTTCTAGTCTCTTGCCTCAAGCCTGAAGACTCCAGCCTCCTGCCACCTGCCAAGCCTCGTCTCAAGACGCTAGCCTCAAGGCTGAAGACGCCAGCCTCCTGCCTCCTGCCAAGCATCGCCTCAAGTCTCTAGCCTCTAGCCTCAAGCCTGAAGACTCCAGCCTCCTGCATCCTGCCAAACCTCACCTCAAATCTCCAGCCTCTAGCCTCAAGTCTGAAGACTCCAGCCTCCTACCTCCTGCCAAGCCTTGCCTCGTCTCTAACCTCTAGCCTCAAGCCTGAAGACTCCAGCCTCCTGCCTCCTGCCAAGCCTCGCCTCAAGTCTCTAGCCTCTAGCCTGAAGATGCCAGCCTCCTGCCACCTGCCAAGCCTCGCCTCAAATCTGTAGCCTCTAGCCTCAAGCCTGAAGACTCCAGACTCCTGCCTCCTGCCAAGCCTTACCTCAAGTTTCTAGCCTCTAGCCTCAAGCGTGAAGACTCCAGCCTCCTGCCTCCTGCCAGGCCTCGCCTCAAGCCTGAGGCCTCTAGTCTCCTGCCACGCCTCGTTTCTAGTCTCTAGCCTCAAGCCTGAAGACGCCAGCCTCCTGCCTCCTGCCAAGCATCGCCTCAAGTCTCTAGCCTCTAGCCTCAAGCCTGAAGACTCCAGCCTCCTGCCAAGCCTCGCCTCAAGCCTGAGGCCTCTAGTCTCCTGCCAAGCCTCGTTTCTAGTCTCTAGCCTCAAGCCTGAAGACTCCAGCCTCCTACCTCCTGCCAAGCCCCACCTCAAGTCTCTACCCTCTAGCCTCAAGCCTGAAGACTCCAGCCTCCTGCCAAGCCTCGCCTCATATCTCCAGCCTCTAGCCTCAACCCTGAATACTCCAGCCTCCTGCCTCCTGCCAAGCCTCGCCTCAAATTTCTAGCCTCCATTCTCCAGCCTGAAGACTCCAGCCTCCTACCTCCTACCAAGCATCGCTTCAAGTCTGTAGCCTCTACTATCCTGCCAAGCCTCGCCTCTAGTCTCTAGCCTCAAGTCTTAAGACACCAGCCTCCTTCCTCCTGCCAAGCCCCGCCTCAACTCTAGCCTCTAACCTCAAGCCTGAAGACTCCAGCCTCCAGCCTCCTGCAAAGCCTTGCCTCAAGTCTCTAGCCTCTAGTCTCAAGCCTGAACACAGCAGCCTTCTGTCTCCTGCCAAGCCTCACTTCAGGTCTGTAGCCTCAGGCCTGATGACACCTGCCTCCTGCCTCCTGCCAGGCCTCGCCTCGAGTCTCTAGCATCAAGCCTGTATACTGCAGCCTCCTGCCTCCTGCTAAGCCTCGCCACATCTCTAACCTCAAACCTGAAGACTCCAGCCTCCTGCCTCCTGCCAAGCCTTGCCTCAAGTCTCAAGCCTCTATCTTCAAGCCTCAAGACTCCAGCCTCCTGCGTCCTGCCCAGCCTGACCTCAAGTCTCTAGGCTCTAGCCTCAAGCCTGAAGACTCCAGCATCCTGCCTCCTGCCAAGCCCCGCCTATAGTCTCTAGCCTCAATCCTGAAGACTCCAGCCTCCTACCTCCTGCTAAGCCTTGCTTCAAGTCTCTAGCCTCCATGCTCAAGCCTGAAGACTCCAGCCTCCTGCCTCCTGCCAAGCCTCGCCTCAACTCTCTAGCCTCTAGTCTCCAGCCAAGCCTCGCCTTTAGTCTCTAGCCTCTAGCCTGAAGATGCCAGCCTCCTGCCACCTGCCGAGCCTTACCTCAAATCTCTAGCCTCAAGCCTGAAGAATCCAGACTCCAGCCTCCTGCCAAGCATCGCCTGAAGTCTCTAGCCTCGAGCCTGAACATGCCAGCCTCCTGCCAACTGCCAAGCCTCGCCTCAAATCTCTAGACTCTAGCCTCAAGCCTGAAGACTCCAGACTCCTGCGTTCTGCCAAGCCTCACCTCAAGTCCCTACCCTCTAGCCTCAAGCCTGAAGACTCCAGCCTCCTGCCTCCTGCCAAGACTTACCTCAAGTTTCTAGCCTCTAGCCTCAAGCGTGAAGACTCCAGCCTCCTGCCTCCTGCCAAGCCTCGCCTCAAGCCTGAGGCCTCTAGTCTCCTGCCAAGCCTCGTTTCTAGTCTCTAGCCTCAAGCCTGAAGACTCCAGCCTCCTGCCACCTGCCAAGCCTCGCCTCAAGACTCTAGCCTCAAGGCTGAAGACGCCAGCCTCCTGCCTCCTGCCAAGCATCGCCTCAAGTCTCTAGCCTTTAGCCTCAAGCCTGAAGACTCCAGCCTCCTGCATCCTGCCAAGCCTTGCTTCAAGTCTCTAGCCTCCATTCTCAAGCCTGAAGACTCCAGCCTCCTGCCTCCTGCCAAGCATCGCCTCAAGTCTCTAGTCTCTAGCCTCAAGCCTGAAGACTCCAGCCTCCTGCCTCCTGCCAAGCCTCGCCTCAAGCCTGAGGCCTCTAGTCTCCTGCCATGCCTCGTTTCTAGTCTCTAGCCTCAAGCCTGAAGACTCCAGCCTCCTGCCACCTGCCAAACCTCACCTCAAGTCTCCAGCCTCCAGCCTCAAGTCTGAAGACTCCAGCCTCCTACCTCCTGCCAAGCCCCACCTCAAGTCTCCAGCCTCTAGCCTCAAGCCTGAAGACTCCAGCCTCCTGCCAAGCCTCGCCTCAAATTTCTAGCCTCCATTCTCCAGCCTGAAGACTCCAGCCTCCTACCTCCTACCAAGCGTCGCTTCAAGTCTGTAGCCTCTACTATCCTGCCAAGCCTCGCTTCTAGTCTCTAGCCTCAAGTCTTAAGACACCAGCCTCCTTCCTCCTGCCAAGCCCCGCCTCAACTCTAGCCTTTAACCTCAAGCCTGAAGACTCCAGCCTCCAGCCTCCTGCAAAGCCTTGCCTCAAGTCTCTAGCCTCTAGCCTGAAGATGCCAGCCTCCTGCCACCTGCCAAGCCTCGCCTCAAATCTGTAGCCTCTAGCCTCAAGCCTGAAGACTCCAGCCTCCTGCCTCCTGCCAAGCCTTGCTTCAAGTCTCTAGCCTCCATTCTCAAGCCTGAAGACTCCAGCCTCCTGCCTCCTGCCAAGCATCGCCTCAAGTCTCTAGTCTCTAGCCTCAAGCCTGAAGACTCCAGCCTCCTGCCTCCTGCCAAGCCTCGCCTCAAGCCTGAGGCCTCTAGTCTCCTGCCATGCCTCGTTTCTAGTCTCTAGCCTCAAGCCTGAAGACTCCAGCCTCCTGCCACCTGCCAAACCTCACCTCAAGTCTCCAGCCTCCAGCCTCAAGTCTGAAGACTCCAGCCTCCTACCTCCTGCCAAGCCCCACCTCAAGTCTCCAGCCTCTAGCCTCAAGCCTGAAGACTCCAGCCTCCTGCCAAGCCTCGCCTCAAATTTCTAGCCTCCATTCTCCAGCCTGAAGACTCCAGCCTCCTACCTCCTACCAAGCGTCGCTTCAAGTCTGTAGCCTCTACTATCCTGCCAAGCCTCGCTTCTAGTCTCTAGCCTCAAGTCTTAAGACACCAGCCTCCTTCCTCCTGCCAAGCCCCGCCTCAACTCTAGCCTTTAACCTCAAGCCTGAAGACTCCAGCCTCCAGCCTCCTGCAAAGCCTTGCCTCAAGTCTCTAGCCTCTAGCCTGAAGATGCCAGCCTCCTGCCACGCCTCGCCTCAAATCTGTAGCCTCTAGCCTCAAGCCTGAAGACTCCAGCCTCCTGCCTCCTACCAAGCCTTACCTCAAGTTTCTAGCCTCAAGGCTGAAGACGCCAGCCTCCTGCCTCCTGCCAAGCATCGCCTCAAGTCTCTAGCCTCTAGCCTCAAGCCTGAAGACTCCAGCCTCCTGCCTCCTGCCAAGCCTCGCCTCAAGCCTGAGGCCTCTAGTCTCCTGCCAAGCCTCGTTTCTAGTCTCTAGCCTCAAGCCTGAAGACTCCAGCCTCCTGCCACCTGCCAAACCTCACCTCAAGTCTCCAGCCTCCAGCCTCGTCTGAAGACTCCAGCCTCCTGCATCTTGCCAAACCTCACCTCAAGTCTCCAGCCTCTAGCCTCAAGTCTGAAGACTCCAGCCTCCTACCTCCTGCCAAGCCTTGCCTCAAGTCTCTAACCTCTAGCCTCAAGCCTGAAGACTCCAACCTCCTGCCTCCTGCCAAGCCTCGCCTCAAGTCTCTAGCCTCTAGCCTGAAGATGCCAGCCTCCTGCCACCTGCCAAGCCTCGCCTCAAATCTGCAGCCTCTAGCCTCAAGCCTGAAGACTCCAGACTCCTGCCTCCTGCCAAGCCTTACCTCACGTTTCTAGCCTCTAGCCTCAAGCGTGAAGACTCCAGCCTCCTGCCTCCTGCCAAGCCTCGCCTCAAGCCTGAGGCCTCTAGTCTCCAGCCAAGCCTCGTTTCTAGTCTCTAGCCTCAAGCCTGAAGACGCCAGCCTCCTGCCTCCTGCCAAGCATCGCCTCAAGTCTCTAGCCTCTAGCCTCAAGCCTGAAGACTCCAGCCTCCTGCCAAGCCTCGCCTCAAGCCTGAGGCCTCTAGTCTCCTGCCAAGCCTCGTTTCTAGTCTCTAGCCTCAAGCCTGAAGACTCCAGCCTCCTACCTCCTGCCAAGCCCCACCTCAAGTCTCTACCCTCTAGCCTCAAGCCTGAAGACTCCAGCCTCCTGCCAAGCCTCGCCTCAAATCTCCAGCCTCTAGCCTCAACCATGAATACTCCAGCCTCCTGCCTCCTGCCAAGCCTCGCCTCAAATTTCTAGCCTCCATTCTCCAGCCTGAAGACTCCAGCCTCCTACCTCCTACCAAGCATCGCTTCAAGTCTGTAGCCTCCACTATCCTGCCAAGCCTCGCTTCTAGTCTCTAGCCTCAAGTCTTAAGACACCAGCCTCCTTCCTCCTGCCAAGCCCCGCCTCAACTCTAGCCTCTAACCTCAAGCCTGAAGACTCCAGCCTCCAGCCTACTGCAAAGCCTTGCCTCAAGTCTCTAGCCTCTAGTCTCAAGCCTGAGCACAGCAGCCTTCTGTCTCCTGCCAAGCCTCACTTCAGGTCTGTAGCCTCAGGCCTGATGACACCTGCCTCCTGCCTCCTGCTACGCCTCGCCTCATCTCTAACCTCAAACCTGAAGACTCCAGCCTCCTGCCTCCTGCCAAGCCTTGCCTCAAGTCTCAAGCCTCTATCCTCAAGCCTGAAGACTCCAGCCTCCGGCGTCCTGCCAAGCCTGACCTCAAGTCTCTAGGCTCTAGCCTCAAGCCTGAAGACTCCAGCATCCTGCCTCCTGCCAAGCCCCGCCTATAGTCTCTAGCCTCAAGCCTGAAGACTCCAGCCTCCTACCTCCTGCTAAGCCTCACCTCATCTCTAGCCTCAAGCCTGAAGACTCCAGCCTCCTACCTCCTGCCAAGTCGTGCGTCAGGTTCAAGCCTCATGTCTGAAGACTCCAGTCTCCAGCCAAGCCTCGCTTTTAGTCTCTAGCCTCAAGCTGAAGACTCCAGCCTCCTGCCTCCTGCCAAGCCTTGCTTCAAGTCTCTAGCCTCCATTCTCAAGCCTGAAGACTCCAGCCTCCTGCCAAGCCTCGCCTCAACTCTCTAGCCTCTAGTCTCCAGCCAAGCCTCGCCTTTAGTCTCTAGCCTCTAGCCTGAAGATGCCAGCCTCCTGCCACCTGCCAAGCCTTGCCTCAAATCTCTAGCCTCAAGCCTGAAGACTCCAGACTCCAGCCTCCTGCCAAGCATCGCCTCAAGTCTCTAGCCTCTAGCCTGAAGATGCCAGCCTCCTGCCACCTGCCAAGCCTCGCCTCAAATCTCTAGCCTCTAGCCTCAAGCCTGAAGACTCCAGCCTCCTGCCTCCTGCCAAGCCTCGCCTCAAGCCTGAGGCCTCTAGTCTCCTGCCAAGCCTCGTTTCTACTCTCTTGCCTCAAGCCTGAAGACTCCAGCCTCCTGCCACCTGCAAAGCCTCGCCTCAAGACTCTAGCCTCGAGGCTGAAAACGCCAGCCTCCTGTCTCCTGCCAAGCATCGCCTCAAGTCTCTAGCCTCTAGCCTCAAGCCTGAAGACTCCAGCCTCCTGCATCCTGCCAAACCTCACCTCAAGTCTCCAGCCTCTAGCCTCAAGTATGAAGACTCCAGCCTCCTACCTCCTGCCAATCCTTGCCTCAAGTCTCTAGCCTCTAGTCTCAAGCCTGAAGACCACGCTCCTGCCTCCTGCCAAGCCTCGCCTCAATTCTCCAGCCTCTAGTCTCAAGCCTGAAGACCACCCTCCTGCCTCCTGCCGAGCTTTGCCTATAGTCTCTACATTCAAGCCTGAAGACTCCAGCCTCCTTCCTCCTGCCAAGTCGTGTGTCAGGTCGCAAACCTCAAGTCTGAAGACTCCAGCCTCCTGCCAAGCCTCGCCTCGTCTCTAGCCTCTAGCCTCAAGCCTGAAGACTCCAGCCTCCTTCCTCCTGCTAAGCCTTGCTTCAAGTCTCTAGCTTCCATTCTCAAGCCTGAAGACTCCAGCCTCCTGCCTCCTGCTAAGCCTTGCTTCAAGTCTCTAGCTTCCATTCTCAAGCCCGAAGACTCCAGCCTCGTTCCTCCTGCCAAGCCTCGCCTCAAGTCTCTAGCCTCTAGTCTCGCCTGAGGACTCCAGTCTCCTGCCAAGCCTCGCCTCAAATTTCTAGCCTCCATTCTCCAGCCTGAAGACTCCAGCCTCCTACATCCTACCAAGCATCGCTTCAAGTCTGTAGCCTCTACTATCCTGCCAAGCCTCGCTTCTAGTCTCTAGCCTCAAGTCTTAAGACACCAGCCTCCTTCCTCCTGCCAAGCCCCGCCTCAACTCTAGCCTCTAACCTCAAGCCTGAAGACTCCAGCCTCCTACCTCCTACCAAGCATCGCTTCAAGTCTGTAGCCTCTACTATCCTGCCAAGCCTCGCCTCTAGTCTCTAGCCTCAAGTCTTAAGACACCAGCCTCCTTCCTCCTGCCAAGCCCCGCCTCAACTCTAGCCTCTAACCTCAAGCCTGAAGACTCCAGCCTCCAGCCTCCTGCAAAGCCTTGCCTCAAGTCTCTAGCCTCTAGTCTCAAGCCTGAACACAGCAGCCTTCTGTCTCCTGCCAAGCCTCGCTTCAGGTCTGTAGCCTCAGGCCTGATGACACCTGCCTCCTGCCAGGTCTCGCCTCAAGTCTCTAGCATCAAGCCTGTATACTCCAGCCTCCTGCCTCCTGCTAAGCCACGCCTCATCTCTATCCTCAAACCTGAAGACTCCAGCCTCCTGCCTCCTGCCAAGCCTTGCCTCAAGTCTCAAGCCTCTATCCTCAAGCCTGAAGACCCCAGCCTCCTGCGTCCTGCCAAGCCTGACCTCAAGTCTCTAGGCTCTAGACTCAAGCCTGAAGACTCCAGCATCCTGCCTCCTGCCAAGCCCCGCCTATAGTCTCTAGCCTCAAGCCTGAAGATTCCAGCCTCCTACCTCCTGCTAAGCCTCACCTCGTCTCTAGCCTCAAGCCTGAAGACTCCAGCCTCCTGCCTCCTGCCAAGCCTCGCCTATAGTCTCTAACCTCAAGTCTGAAGACTCCAGCCTCCTACCTCCTGCCAAGTCGTGCGTCAGGTCTCAAGCCTCATGTCTGAAGACTCCAGTCTCCAGCCAAGCCTCGCTTTTAGTCTCTAGCCTCAAGCCTGAAGACTCCAGCCTCCTGCCTCCTGCCAAGCCTTGCTTCAAGTCTCTAGCCTCCATTCTCAAGCCTGAAGACTCCAGCCTCCTGCCAAGCCTCGCCTCAACTCTCTAGCCTCTAGTCTCCAGCCAAGCCTCGCCTTTCGTCCCTAACCTCTAGCCTGAAGATGCCAGCCTCCTGCCACCTGCCAAGCATCGCCTCAATTCTCTAGCCTCTAGTCTCAAGCCTGAAGACTCCAGCCTCCTGCCAAGCCTCGCCTCAAGCCTGAGGCCTCTAGTCTCCTGCCAAGCCTCGTTTCTAGTCTCTAGCCTCAAGCCTGAAGACTCCAGCCTCCTGCCACCTGCCAAACCTCACCTCAAGTCTCCAGCCTCCAGCCTCAAGTCTGAAGACTCCAGCCTCCTACCTCCTGCCAAGCCCCACCTCAAGTCTCTAACCTCTAGCCTCAAGCCTGAAGACTCCAGCCTCCTGCCAAGTCTCGCCTCAAATCTCCAGCCTCTAGCCACAACCCTGAAGACTCCAGCCTCCTGCCTCCTGCCAAGCCTCGCCTCAAATTTCTAGCCTCCATTCTCCAGCCTGAAGACTCCAGCCTCCTACCTCCTACCAAGCATCGCTTCGTCTGTAGCCTCTACTATCCTGCCAAGCCTCGCCTCTAGTCTCTAGCCTCAAGTCTTAAGACACCAGCCTCCTTCCTCCAACCAAGCCCCGCCTCAACTCTAGCCTCTAACCTCAAGCCTGAAGACTCCAGCCTCCAGCCTCCTGCAAAGCCTTGCCTCAAGTCTCTAGCCTCTAGTCTCAAGCCTGAACACAGCAGCCTTCTGTCTCCTGCCAAGCCTCGCTTCAGGTCTGTAGCCTCAGGACTGATGACACCTGCCTCCTGCCAGGCCTCGCCTCAAGTCTCTAGCATCAAGCCTGTATACTCCAGCCTCCTGCTAAGCCTCGCCTCATCTCTAACCTCAAACCTGAAGACTCCAGCCTCCTGCCTCCTGCCAAGCCTTGCCTCAAGTCTCAAGCCTCTATCCTCAAGCCTGAAGACTCCAGCAGCCTGCCTCCTGCCAAGCCCCGCCTATAGTCTCTAGCCTCAAGCCTGAAGACTCCAGCCTCCTACCTCCTGCTAAGCCTCACCTCGTCTCTAGCCTCAAGCCTGAAGACTCCAGCCTCCTGCCTCCTGCCAAGCCCCGCCTATAGTCTCTAGCCTCAAGCCTGAAGACTCCAGCCTCCTACCTCCTGCCAAGTCGTGCGTCAGGTCTCAAGCCAAATCTCTGAAAACTCCAGTCTCCAGCCAAGCCTCGCTTTTAGTCTCTAGCCTCAAGCCTGAAGTCTCCAGCCTCCTGCCTCCTGCCAAGCCTTGCTTCAAGTCTCTAGCCTCCATTCTCAAGCCTGAAGACTCCAGCCTCCTGCCTCCTGCCAAGCCTCGCCTCAACTCTCTAGCCTCTAGTCTCCAGCCAAGCCTCGTCTTTAGTCTCTAGCCTCTAGCCTGAAGATGCCAGCCTCCTGCCACCTGCCAAGCCTTACCTCAAATCTCTAGCCTCAAGCCTGAAGACTCCAAACTCCAGCCTCCTGCCAAGCATCGCCTGAAGTCTCTAGCCTCTAGCCTGAACATGCCAGCCTCCTGCCACCTGCCAAGGCTCGCCTCAAATCTCTAGCCTCTAGCCTCAAGCCTGAAGACTCCAGCCTCCTGCCTCCTGCCAAGCCTTACCTCAAGTTTCTCGCCTCTAGCCTCAAGCGTGAAGACTCCAGCCTCCTGCCTCCTGCCAAGCCTCGCCTCAAGCCTGAGGCCTCTAGTCTCCTGCCAAGCCTCGTTTCTAGTCTCTAGCCTCAAGCCTGAAGACTCCAGCCTCCTGCCATGACTCGCCTCAAAACTCTAGCCTCAAGGCTAAAGACGCCAGCCTCCTGCCTCCTGCCAAGCATCGCCTCAAGTCTCTAGCCTCTAGCCTGAAGACTCCAGCCTCCTACCTCCTGCTAAGCCTCACCTCGTCTCTAGCTTCAAGCCTGAAGACTCCAGCCTCCTGCCTCCTGCCAAGCCTCGCCTATAGTCTCTAACCTCAAGACTGAAGACTCCAGCCTCCTACCTCCTGCCAAGTCGCGCGTCAGGTCTCAAGCCTCATTTCTGAAGACTCCAGTCTCCAGCCAAGCCTCGCTATTAGTCTCTAGCCTCAAGCCTGAAGACTCCAGCCTCCTGCCTCCTGCCAAGCCTTGCTTCAAGTCTCTAGCCTCCATTCTCAAGCCTGAAGACTCCAGCCTCCTGCCAAGCCTCGCCTCAACTCTCTAGCCTCTAGTCTCCAGCCACGCCTCGCCTCAACTCTCTAGCCTCTAGTCTCCAGCCAAGCCTCGCCTTTAGTCCCTAGACTCTAGCCTGAAGATGCCAGCCTCCTGCCACCTGCCAAGCCTTGCCTCAAATCTCTAGCCTCAAGCCTGAAGACTCCAGACTCCAGCCTCCTGCCAAGCATTGCCTCAAGCCTCTAGCCTCTAGCCTGAAGATGCCAGCCTCCTGCCACCTGCCAAGCCTCGTCTCAAATCTCTAGCCTCTAGCCTCAAGCCTGAAGACTCCAGCCTCCTGCCACCTGCCAAGCCTCGCCTCAAGACTCTAGCCTCAAGGCTAAAGACGCCAGCCTCCTGCCTCCTGCCAAGCATCGCCTCAAGTCTCTAGCCTCTAGCCTCAAGCGTGAAGAGTCCAGCCTCCTGCCTCCTGCCAAGCCTCGCCTCAAGCCTGAGGCCTCTAGTCTCCTGCCAAGCCTCGTTTCTAGTCTCTAGCCTCAAGCCTGAAGACTCCAGCCTCCTGCCACCTGCCAAGCCTCGCCTCTAGTCTCTAGCCTCTCGCCTCAAGCCTGAAGACTCCAGCCACCTGCCAAGCCTCACCTCAAGCCTGAGGCCTCTAGTCTCCTGCCAAGCCTCGTTTCTATTCTCTAGCCTCAAGCCTGAAGACTCCAGCCTCCTACCTCCTGCCAAGCCCCACCTCAAGTCTCTAACCTCTAGCCTCAAGCCTGAAGACTCCAGCCTCCTGCCAAGCCTCGCCTCAAATCTCCAGCCGCTAGCCTCAAGCCTGAAGACTCCAGCCTCCTGCCTCCTGCCAAGCCTCGCCTCAAGTCTCTAGCCTCTAGCCTGAAGATGCCAGCCTCCTGCCACCTGCCAAGCCTTGCCTCAAATCTGTAGCCTCTAGCCTCAAGCCTGAAGACTCCAGCCTCCTGTCTCCTGCCAAGCCTTACCTCAAGTTTCTAGCCTCTAGTATCAAGCATGAAGACTCCAGCCTCCTGCCTCCTGCCAAGCCTCGCCTCAAGCCTGAGGCCTCTAGTCTCCTGCCAAGCCTCGTTTCTAGTCTCTAGCCTCAACCCTGAAGACTCCAGCCTCCTGCCACCTGCCAAGCCTCGCCTCAAGACTCTAGCCTCTAGCCTCAAGGCTGAAGACGCCAGCCTCCTGCCTCCTGCCAAGCATCGCCTCAAGTCTCTAGCCTCTAGCCTCAAGCCTGAAGACTCCAGCCTCCTGCCAAGCCTCGCCTCAAGCCTGAGGCCTCTAGTCTCCTGCCAAGCCTGGTTTCTATTCTCTAGCCTCAAGCTTGAAGACTCCAGCCTCCTGCCACCTGCCAAACCTCACCTCAAGTCTCCAGCCTCCAGCCTCAAGTCTGAAGACTCCAGCCTCCTACCTCCTGCCAAGCCCCACCTCAAATCTCTAACCTCTAGCCTCAAGCCTGAAGACTCCAGCCTCCTGCCAATCCTCGCCTCAAATTTCTAGCCTCCATTCTCCAGCCTGAAGACTCCAGCCTCCTACCTCCTACCAAGCATCGCTTCAAGTCTGTAGCCTCTACTATCCTGCCAAGCCTCGCCTCTAGTCTCTAGCCTCAAGTCTTAAGACACCAGCCTCCTTCCTCCTGCCAAGCCCCGCCTCAACTCTAGCCTCTAACCTCAAGCCTGAAGACTCCAGTCTCCAGCCTCCAGCCTCCTGCAAAGCCTTGCCTCAAGTCTCTAGCCTCTAGTCTCAAGCCTGAACACAGCAGCCTTCTGTCTCCTGCCAAGCCTCGCTTCAGGTCTGTAAGCTCAGGCCTGATGACACCTGCCTCCTGCCTCCTGCCAGGCCTCGCCTCAAGTTTCTAGCATCAAGCCTGTATACTCCAGCCTCCTGCCTCCTGCTAAGCCTCGCCTCATCTCTAACCTCAAACCTGAAGACTCCAGCCTCCTGCCTCCTGCCAAGCCTTGCCTCAAGTCTCAAGCCTCTATCCTTAAGCCTGAAGAATCCAGCATCCTGCGTCCTGCCAAGCCTGACCTCAAGTCTCTAGGCTCTAGCCTCAAGCCTGAAGACTCCAGCATCCTGCCTCCTGCCAAGCCCCGCCTATAGTCTCTAGCCTCAAGCCTGAAGACTCCAGCCTCCTTCCTCCTGCCAAGTCGTGTGTCAGGTCGCAAAACTCAAGTCTGAAGACTCCAGCCTCCTGCCAAGCCTCGCCTCGTCTCTAGCCTCTAGCCTCAAGCCTGAAGACTCCAGCCTCCTTCCTCCTGCTAAGCCTTGCTTCAAGTCTCTAGCCTCCATTCTCAAGCCTGAAGACTCCAGCCTCCTGCCTCCTGCCAAGCCTCGCATCAAGCCTGAGGCCTCTAGTCTCCTGCCAAGCCCCGTTTCTAGTCTCTTGCCTCAAGCCTGAAGACTCCAGCCTCCTGCCACCTGCCAAGCCTCGCCTCAAGACTCTAGCCTCAAGGCTGAAGACGCCAGCCTCCTGCATCCTGCCAAACCTCACCTCAAGTCTCCAGCCTCTAGCCTCAAGTCTGAAGACTCCAGCCTCCTACCTCCTGACAAGCCTTGCCTCAAGTCTCTAACCTCTAGCCTCAAGCCTGAAGACTCCAGCCTCCTGCCAAGCCTTGCCTCAAATCTGTAGCCTCTAGCCTCAAGCCTGAAGACTCCAGCCTCCTGTATCCTGCCAAGCCTTACCTCAAGTTTCTAGCCTCTAGTATCAAGCGTGAAGACTCCAGCCTCCTGCCTCCTGCCAAGCCTCGCCTCAAGCCTGAGGCCTCTAGTCTCCTGCCAAGCCTCGTTTCTAGTCTCTAGCCTCAACCCTGAAGACTCCAGCCTCCTGCCACCTGCCAAGCCTCGCCTCAAGACTCTAGCCTCAAGGCTGAAGACGCCAGCCTCCTGCATCCTGCCAAACCTCACCTCAAGTCTCCAGCCTCTAGCCTCAAGTCTGAAGACTCCAGCCTCCTACCTCCTGACAAGCCTTGCCTCAAGTCTCTAACCTCTAGCCTCAAACCTGAAGACTCCAGCCTCCTGCCTCCTGCCAAGCCTTGCCTCAAGTCTCAAGCCTCTATCCTTAAGCCTGAAGAATCCAGCATCCTGTGTCCTGCCAAGCCTGACCTCAAGTCTCTAGGCTCTAGCCTCAAGCCTGAAGACTCCAGCATCCTGCCTCCTGCCAAGCCCCGCCTATAGTCTCTAGCCTCAAGCCTGAAGACTCCAGCCTCCTGCCAAGCCTCGCCTCAATCCTGAGGCCTCTAGTCTCCTGCCAAGCCTCGTTTCTATTCTCTAGCCTCAAGCCTGAAGACTCCAGCCTCCTGCCACCCGCCAAACCTCACCTCAAGTCTCCAGCCTCCAGCCTCAAGTCTGAAGACTCCAGCCTCCTACCTCCTGCCAAGCCCCACCTCAAGTCTCTAACCTCTAGCCTCAAGCCTGAAGACTCCAGCCTCCTGCCAAGCCTCGCCTCAAATTTCTAGCCTCCATTGTCCAGCCTGAAGACTCCAGCCTCCTACCTCCTACCAAGCATCGCTTCAAGTCTGTAGCCTCTACTATCCTGCCAAGCCTCGCCCCTAGTCTCTAGCCTCAAGTCTTAAGACACCAGCCTCCTGCCTCCTGCTAAGCCTCGCCTCATCTCTAACCTCAAGCCTGAAGACTCCAGCCTCCTGCCTCCTGCCAAGCCTTGCATCAAGTCTCTAGCCTCAAGCCTGAAGACTCCAGACTCCAGCCTCCTGCCAAGCCTCGCCTCAAGCCTGAGGCCTCTAGTCTCCTGCCAAGCCTCGTTTCTAGTCTCTAGTCTCAAGCCTGAAGACTCCAGCCTCCTGCCACCTGCCAAGCCTCGCCTCAAGACTCTAGCCTCAAGCCTGAAGACGCCAGCCTCCTGCCTCCTGCCAAGCATCGCCTCAAGTCTCTAGCCTCTAGTCTCAAGCCTGAAGACCACCCTCCTGCCTCCTGCCAAGCCTCGCCTCAATTCTCCAGCCTCTAGTCTCAAGCCTGAAGACTCCAGCATCCTGCCTCCTGCCAAGCTTCGCCTATAGTCTCTACATTCAAGCCTGAAGACTCCAGCCTCCTGCCTCCTGCCAAGCCTTGCATCAAGTCTCTAGCCTCAAGCCTGAAGACTCCAGACTCCAGCCTCCTGCATCCTGCCAAACCTCACCTCAAGTCTCCAGCCTCTAGCCTCAAGCCTGAAGACTCCAGCCTCCTGCCTCCTGCCAAGCCTCGCCTCAATTCTCCAGCCTCTAGTCTCAAGCCTGAAGACGCCAGCCTCCTGCCTCCTGCCAAGCATCGCCTCAAGTCTCTAGCCTCAAGCCTGAAGACTCCAGCCTCCTGCATCCTGCCAAACCTCACCTCAAGTCTCTAGACTCTAGCCTCAAGTCTGAAGACTCCAGCCTCCTACCTCCTGCCAAGCCTTGCCTCAAGTCTCTAACCTCAAGCCTCAAGCCTGAAGACTCCAGCTTCCTGCCAACCCTCGCCTCAAATCTCCAGCCTCTAGCCTCAAGCCTGAAGACTCCAGCCTCCTTCCTCCTGCTAAGCCTTGCTTCAAGTCTCTAGCCTCAAGCCTGAAGACTCCAGCCTCCTGCATCCTGCCAAACCTCACCTCAAGTCTCTAGACTCTAGCCTCAAGTCTGAAGACTCCAGCCTCCTACCTCCTGCCAAGCCTTGCCTCAAGTCTCTAACCTCAAGCCTCAAGCCTGAAGACTCCAGCTTCCTGCCAACCCTCGCCTCAAATCTCCAGCCTCTAGCCTCAAGCCTGAAGACTCCAGCCTCCTTCCTCCTGCTAAGCCTTGCTTCAAGTCTCTAGCCTCCATTCTCAAGCCTGAAGACTCCAGCCTCCTGCCTCCTGCCAAGCCTCGCCTCAAGCCTGAGGCCTCTAGTCTCCTGCCAAGCCTCGTTTCTAGTCTCTTGCCTCAAGCCTGAAGACTCCAGCCTCCTGCCACCTGCCAAGCCTCGTCTCAAGACGCTAGCCTCAAGGCTGAAGACGCCAGCCTCCTGCCTCCTGCCAAGCATCGCCTCAAGTCTCTAGCCTCTAGCCTCAAGCCTGAAGACTCCAGCCTCCTGCATCCTGCCAAACCTCACCTCAAATCTCCAGCCTCTAGCCTCAAGTCTGAAGACTCCAGCCTCCTACCTCCTGCCAAGCCTTGCCTCGTCTCTAACCTCTAGCCTCAAGCCTGAAGACTCCAGCCTCCTGCCTCCTGCCAAGCCTCGCCTCAAGTCTCTAGCCTCTAGCCTGAAGATGCCAGCCTCCTGCCACCTGCCAAGCCTCGCCTCAAATCTGTAGCCTCTAGCCTCAAGCCTGAAGACTCCAGACTCCTGCCTCCTGCCAAGCCTTACCTCAAGTTTCTAGCCTCTAGCCTCAAGCGTGAAGACTCCAGCCTCCTGCCTCCTGCCAGGCCTCGCCTCAAGCCTGAGGCCTCTAGTCTCCTGCCACGCCTCGTTTCTAGTCTCTAGCCTCAAGCCTGAAGACGCCAGCCTCCTGCCTCCTGCCAAGCATCGCCTCAAGTCTCTAGCCTCTAGCCTCAAGCCTGAAGACTCCAGCCTCCTGCCAAGCCTCGCCTCAAGCCTGAGGCCTCTAGTCTCCTGCCAAGCCTCGTTTCTAGTCTCTAGCCTCAAGCCTGAAGACTCCAGCCTCCTACCTCCTGCCAAGCCCCACCTCAAGTCTCTACCCTCTAGCCTCAAGCCTGAAGACTCCAGCCTCCTGCCAAGCCTCGCCTCATATCTCCAGCCTCTAGCCTCAACCCTGAATACTCCAGCCTCCTGCCTCCTGCCAAGCCTCGCCTCAAATTTCTAGCCTCCATTCTCCAGCCTGAAGACTCCAGCCTCCTACCTCCTACCAAGCATCGCTTCAAGTCTGTAGCCTCTACTATCCTGCCAAGCCTCGCCTCTAGTCTCTAGCCTCAAGTCTTAAGACACCAGCCTCCTTCCTCCTGCCAAGCCCCGCCTCAACTCTAGCCTCTAACCTCAAGCCTGAAGACTCCAGTCTCCAGCCTCCAGCCTCCTGCAAAGCCTTGCCTCAAGTCTCTAGCCTCTAGTCTCAAGCCTGAACACAGCAGCCTTCTGTCTCCTGCCAAGCCTCGCTTCAGGTCTGTAAGCTCAGGCCTGATGACACCTGCCTCCTGCCTCCTGCCAGGCCTCGCCTCAAGTTTCTAGCATCAAGCCTGTATACTCCAGCCTCCTGCCTCCTGCTAAGCCTCGCCTCATCTCTAACCTCAAACCTGAAGACTCCAGCCTCCTGCCTCCTGCCAAGCCTTGCCTCAAGTCTCAAGCCTCTATCCTTAAGCCTGAAGAATCCAGCATCCTGCGTCCTGCCAAGCCTGACCTCAAGTCTCTAGGCTCTAGCCTCAAGCCTGAAGACTCCAGCATCCTGCCTCCTGCCAAGCCCCGCCTATAGTCTCTAGCCTCAAGCCTGAAGACTCCAGCCTCCTTCCTCCTGCCAAGTCGTGTGTCAGGTCGCAAAACTCAAGTCTGAAGACTCCAGCCTCCTGCCAAGCCTCGCCTCGTCTCTAGCCTCTAGCCTCAAGCCTGAAGACTCCAGCCTCCTTCCTCCTGCTAAGCCTTGCTTCAAGTCTCTAGCCTCCATTCTCAAGCCTGAAGACTCCAGCCTCCTGCCTCCTGCCAAGCCTCGCATCAAGCCTGAGGCCTCTAGTCTCCTGCCAAGCCTCGTTTCTAGTCTCTTGCCTCAAGCCTGAAGACTCCAGCCTCCTGCCACCTGCCAAGCCTCGCCTCAAGACTCTAGCCTCAAGGCTGAAGACGCCAGCCTCCTGCATCCTGCCAAACCTCACCTCAAGTCTCCAGCCTCTAGCCTCAAGTCTGAAGACTCCAGCCTCCTACCTCCTGACAAGCCTTGCCTCAAGTCTCTAACCTCTAGCCTCAAGCCTGAAGACTCCAGCCTCCTGCCAAGCCTTGCCTCAAATCTGTAGCCTCTAGCCTCAAGCCTGAAGACTCCAGCCTCCTGTATCCTGCCAAGCCTTACCTCAAGTTTCTAGCCTCTAGTATCAAGCGTGAAGACTCCAGCCTCCTGCCTCCTGCCAAGCCTCGCCTCAAGCCTGAGGCCTCTAGTCTCCTGCCAAGCCTCGTTTCTAGTCTCTAGCCTCAACCCTGAAGACTCCAGCCTCCTGCCACCTGCCAAGCCTCGCCTCAAGACTCTAGCCTCAAGGCTGAAGACGCCAGCCTCCTGCATCCTGCCAAACCTCACCTCAAGTCTCCAGCCTCTAGCCTCAAGTCTGAAGACTCCAGCCTCCTACCTCCTGACAAGCCTTGCCTCAAGTCTCTAACCTCTAGCCTCAAACCTGAAGACTCCAGCCTCCTGCCTCCTGCCAAGCCTTGCCTCAAGTCTCAAGCCTCTATCCTTAAGCCTGAAGAATCCAGCATCCTGTGTCCTGCCAAGCCTGACCTCAAGTCTCTAGGCTCTAGCCTCAAGCCTGAAGACTCCAGCATCCTGCCTCCTGCCAAGCCCCGCCTATAGTCTCTAGCCTCAAGCCTGAAGACTCCAGCCTCCTGCCAAGCCTCGCCTCAATCCTGAGGCCTCTAGTCTCCTGCCAAGCCTCGTTTCTATTCTCTAGCCTCAAGCCTGAAGACTCCAGCCTCCTGCCACCCGCCAAACCTCACCTCAAGTCTCCAGCCTCCAGCCTCAAGTCTGAAGACTCCAGCCTCCTACCTCCTGCCAAGCCCCACCTCAAGTCTCTAACCTCTAGCCTCAAGCCTGAAGACTCCAGCCTCCTGCCAAGCCTCGCCTCAAATTTCTAGCCTCCATTGTCCAGCCTGAAGACTCCAGCCTCCTACCTCCTACCAAGCATCGCTTCAAGTCTGTAGCCTCTACTATCCTGCCAAGCCTCGCCCCTAGTCTCTAGCCTCAAGTCTTAAGACACCAGCCTCCTGCCTCCTGCTAAGCCTCGCCTCATCTCTAACCTCAAGCCTGAAGACTCCAGCCTCCTGCCTCCTGCCAAGCCTTGCATCAAGTCTCTAGCCTCAAGCCTGAAGACTCCAGACTCCAGCCTCCTGCCAAGCCTCGCCTCAAGCCTGAGGCCTCTAGTCTCCTGCCAAGCCTCGTTTCTAGTCTCTAGTCTCAAGCCTGAAGACTCCAGCCTCCTGCCACCTGCCAAGCCTCGCCTCAAGACTCTAGCCTCAAGCCTGAAGACGCCAGCCTCCTGCCTCCTGCCAAGCATCGCCTCAAGTCTCTAGCCTCTAGTCTCAAGCCTGAAGACCACCCTCCTGCCTCCTGCCAAGCCTCGCCTCAATTCTCCAGCCTCTAGTCTCAAGCCTGAAGACTCCAGCATCCTGCCTCCTGCCAAGCTTCGCCTATAGTCTCTACATTCAAGCCTGAAGACTCCAGCCTCCTGCCTCCTGCCAAGCCTTGCATCAAGTCTCTAGCCTCAAGCCTGAAGACTCCAGACTCCAGCCTCCTGCCAAGCCTCGCCTCAAGCCTGAGGCCTCTAGTCTCCTGCCAAGCCTCGTTTCTAGTCTCTAGTCTCAAGCCTGAAGACTCCTGCCTCCTGCCACCTGCCAAGCCTCGCCTCAAGACTCTAGCCTCAAGCCTGAAGACGCCAGCCTCCTGCCTCCTGCCAAGCATCGCCTCAAGTCTCTAGCCTCTAGCCTCAAGCCTGAAGACTCCAGCCTCCTGCCTCCTGCCAAGCCTTGCCTCCAGCCTGCCTCTATTTTCCTGCCAAGCCTCGCCTGTAGTCTCTAGCCTCAATCTTCCAGCCTCCTACCTCCTACTAAGCTTCGCCTCATCTCTAGCCTCAAACCTGAAGACTCCAGCCTCCTGCCTCCTGCCAAGCCTTGCCTCAAGTCTCTAGCCTCTAGCCTCAAGCCTCCAGCCTCCTGCATCCTGCCAAGCCTTGCCTCAAGTCTCTACCCTCAAGCCTGAAGACTCCCTCCTCCTGCCTCCTGCCAAGCCTTGCCTCAAGTCTCTAGCCTCTATCCTCTATCCTCAAGCCTGAAGACTCCAGCCTCCTGCCTCCTGCCAAGCATCACCTCAAGCTTGAGGCCTCAAGTCTCCTGCCAAGCCTCGCCTCTAGTCTCTAGCCTCAAGACTCCAGCATTCAGCCTCCTGCCAGGCCTTCCCTCAACTCTCTAGCCTCTAGCCTCAAGCCTGAAAACTCCAGCCTCCTGCCTCCTGCCAAGCATCGCCTCAAGCCTGAGGCCTCAAGTCTCCTGCCAAGCCTTGCCTCAAGTCTCTAGCCTCTAGCCTCAAGCCTGAAGACTCCCCACTCCTGCCTCCTGCCAAGCCAAGCCTCAAGTCTCTAGCCTCTAGCCTCAAGCCTGAAGACTCCAGCCTTGCTCCTCCTGCAAAGCCTCGCCTCAAGTCTCTAGCCTCAAGCCTGAAGACTCCAGCCTCTTGCCTCCTGCCTCCTGCAAGAGACTCCAGCCTCTTGCCTCCTGCTACCCAGGGTCTCACCAATGAGAGGGTGGAATGAAGGAGATGAGTTCAAGTTGACTGTCATCTGACTGTATTTATATGTGTGTATGTATGTGTGTGTGTGTATAAACCAAAACATTGTACTATAAATAATTTTTAAATATAATTCAAATGCAGATAGTAAAGTGCAGCAAAAGTAAATGGCTGTCTGTCTGAGTGACACCACCTTGGTAGTGTCAGGATATTCATTAGACTCAGCCTGATGGAAGAAGCTGTTGCCCTGTCTGGTAGCTCTAGTCTTAATGCTCTTGCACCTCTTTCAGACGGTACTGAGTTAGAGATTGTTGGATGGGTGGTAGGGATGGATCTTTGATGTTTTGGGGCCCTTTATCGGCAATGCTCCTGGTAAATGTCACAAATGAGGATGAAGGAGACCCTGATCGTCTTTGTGGTTTCTACTTTCCTTAGCAAATGTATAGTTGTGGTCACTATGGGAACAGGTAGTGAGGTAAAGGTTAATTAATGTCCAAGTAAGGGTAGATTGCAGACATCTCAAGCAAGAAATATCTTTAAGGAGCATAGCTTCCATTTGCCCAGCAAGGGAGTTGGAACTAAAGGAACATTTTGACGGAGCTTTAGTTTAACCATTCTTTATTAATGTGAGTGACCTTGACTCTCCCTTCCTGAAACCTAATTGTCCAGTCCAATCTTGCCTCCATCCTACTTTTAAAAATTGGAAAGGCCATTTACCTAAAATGAGGCTTCTAGAGCAGTGAGTGTTGCTTTTGAGGTTCTTCGAAGGGAGAAACTTCTGTTTCCCAAGTTCTTGACATTTGCAATTTTAGGATGAAAACAAGGAAACGGTTGTCAAAAGCTCGGTTCCTCCTGTCCAATAATAGCTTCTGGCCAGAAGTTTTGTACTAAATTGTGTACAAATTACATTTTCAACTACATTTAAGTTGGTTATTCAAGTACCTCTAACACAACTATCACCATATAACCTCTGATACAGAAAGGTCAAGTGTACAAGAGCTTAGTATCTGATTTGTCTTTTGAATTCAAACTGCAATTTTCCTGATTCTGATTGAGCTTTGTAGGTTTAATCTGATAATGACATGCAGTTACTTGTTCATTTCATAATTTTTGCCTTTCACCTGTCACTTTGGCAACCAGTCTTCCTTTCAGCCAAGCAGCCAAAGCAAAGTCAATGGAAAATGTGCAAAAGTACAAGCTCATTGTAGGGAAAAATGTCTCTGACTGAATTGCAGAGAATTTTTATATCCTTATCAAGCTCAATTTGTACACTTTCAGTCCCTTAAATACTTCTGACCCAAATTTAACTAAAAATAAACTTGGAAATAGAGCAAAATGTTTATTTAAAAACAGCGAGGAAATGGGGGGGGGGGGTCTCTGAGCTGCTAGTCTGCAAAAAAAATTGCTACATTCAGTTATCAGCATTTAACATAGCTTTTTATAGAAAGGAATTGCAATTATGAAAGTATACTGTACATGTTAACGGTTGTTAATTACATTTGAAATACAAGAGTAGCAATCATCTGGAAAAGTGCACATGGGCTTTACCTTGGAGCTTATGGGTCTGATTGTAGGAAGGGTGGAGCATTGGCCAGTGGGGTGTGCAGTGTATCAAATAAGGGCCTGGCTTATAATCAATAACTGTAGACTTGCTGCCCAGAGAAGTGAAGCCATTGTATGACCCCTTCCGCATCTCTATTTGCCCCCTTCTGTTACTGGCCTACCAGGCTTCTCTAAAGTATTGCTTCTGCTGCTTCCCAACACCCACAAGCCTGTTCCCTACAACTGAGGGCTAGATTTCTGGTTGGGAGGTGTTGGAGCTGGAGTCGTCTGTCAGTAGTGCCTGGTTCTGAGGCAATGGAGTTGCAGTGAAGGTCTGTGTTGAACACTACTCTGAATAATTTTATTTATGGCTGAAGTACAAAACTTAATAAAATTGTGGGCAAGACACCTTGGGGTGTGTAGCCTTTTATTTGCCTGCCCTTAAAATGGAAATTAACTTTTTCTTTTAGGTGTGTTAACCACAAGGACTATCCTTTTTGAGATTACAAACTAACTGCTTCAGATGGATCAAGCTGTCTGAAAATTTAAGTTTCTTTTATGGTTGTCCTATCTGTAGTCTTGGACAGCAGAATTAATATACAAACCCATTTGTAATATTTTGAAGAACAAATCACTGTACAGTGATGTGTTTTAGCAGTGTAACTTTCTGATTGTATCAATGATGTGAATAAACATTCCACTCTTGCTGAGATGCCTCCATTTTCTCACTGTGTAAATCCAGAATCAATTTTCTGTTCCTGGCTCCAGTTTATTAAATTTTTGTTATTTCATAGCATCTGTTGCTGGGTGTGATTTGATTTTATGCCTTAAAGGCTTAAAGCAAATGGTAAGTTTCTTGTTGGCCATGGGCCCATCATGCACCAGGCAGCTTTGTCATGTGCCAAACGTGAGTGTAAAACTATATATAGATAGCAAAATCTATTACTGAAATTTTTGATAGTTCCAATTGCCAAGTTGCACCCATTCAAAGTTATGTGTCTTATGTCAAACTGTTGTATTCCTTTCAGTGAACAATTTGGCAGTTTCAAGCTCTGTGATCAAATGGAACCGGCTCTGATTGAAACTTAAGCAGTTACATGAGGTTATTCTGGGATTATTATACCAGCCTTTAGAAACATAACACTAAACAGAACTATCATGTTGCGAGGTGATACTGAAGAGTTGGACTTCAGAATTATAAATTTATGTCTACTATAAATTGGTTTCATAGATCAAAAGAAATTTTATTTTTTCTGCAATCAGACTCTTTGATCTACATTGTTAATTCTTAACTGCCAAGTACAGTAAAATACTATATCAAAAATACCCATAAGTAGCGCGGTCTTTCCAAATTTTTCCCTCAAACAAAGACCAGGCTGTTTATGGGTATTTTTGATAGACTTGGCAGTTAAGAATTAATGATGTAGATCAAAGATTACCAACAGTCTGATTGTAGGAAAAATAAAACTTCACTTGATTTATGAAACCAATTTACAGTAGACATAAATTTATAATTCTGTCCAACTCTTCAGTATTAGATTAGATTATGAGGACATGCAGTCCTCTTTTATTGTCATTTAGTAATGCATGCATTAAGAAATGATACAATGTTCCTCCAGTGTGATATCACAGAAACGCAAGACAGACCAAGACTGAAAAACTGACAAAAACCACATAATTATAACATATAGTTACAACAGCGCAAGCAATACTGTAATTTGATAGAAGAACAGACCATGGGCACGGTAAAAAAAAGTCTCAAAGTCTCTCGAAAGTCCCAACATCTCACACAGGTGGTAGAAGGAAGAAAACTCTCCCTGCCATGAGCTTCCAGTGCCGCAAACTTGCCGATGCAGCATCCTGGAAGCACCAGTATCACTTCACAACATGATAGTTCTGTTTACTGTTATGTTTCTACAGGCTGGTATAATAATCCCAGAATAACTTCATGTAACTGCTTGAGTTTCATTCAGAGCCGGTTCCATTTGGTCACAGAGCTTGAAACTGCCAAGTTATTCACTGAAAGGAATATAACAGTTTGACATAAGACACATACCTTCGAATGGGTGCAACTTGGCAATTGGAACTATCAAAAATTCCAGTAATAGGTTTTGTTTTTTGTCCATTGACAAATTTTTTCCACTCAAAACATTTGCGAGGAATTTATCCCATTTCATAAATTCAGGAAATGTCATACAAGAATTATGTAATGAGCTAACATTATGTTGATGACTACCACACTAATAATCCAAAGGCCTGCCGATAAATAAAACTGCACCAAACTGATGAAATTGAATAAAGCAAAGAAACATCATGATATTAATGCAGATGATAACCACCAGATCTTCCAGAGGGGTGTAGGAGTTAAATTCTAATTTCCTGTTTGAAGGAGATCTGATGACCTTCCACAGGGTTGGCTAATGCAGCATCATGGTCTGAACAATGCAGATGACTGTTATGGTCCCTCTGAAAGCTGGAAAGGCACACTCAGCACAGTCAACTTTGTATGCACCTGTCCTACATGAGGAAGCAAGTTTAATGTGGAGGAGTAACTAAGTACGATCTCTGGAGAGCCATCTCAAGGGCAAAGTGGCAATTCCAGACACTATCACCTCAAAGTAAAATCAAGTGATATAGGTGACAATAGGACTTGGCTTCTGTGTTGGGACTGCTTTTTTATATTATATGTCAATAACTTGGATAATGGAATTCATGGTTTTTTGTCCAAGTTTGTGGACAATACAAGGATAGGTGGAGGGGCAGGTAGGTTTGAGGAAGGAGAAAAGACGACAAGTGGCAGATGGAATACAAAGTTGTAAAATGTATGGTCATGCACTGTGGTAGAAGAAATAAAAAGGTTAACTATTTTATAAATGGAGAGAGAATTCATAAAATCTGAGGTGCAAAGTGGCTTGGGAATCTTCACACAAGTTCCCTAAAGGTTAAGTTACAGGTTGATTCAGTGGTGAGGAAGGCAAATGTTGATAGCATTCATTTCACGAGGACTGGAATGTAAAAGCAAGGATATAATGTTGAGACTTCATATTGCAATAGTGAGGCCTCACTTGGAGTATTGAGCAGTTTTGGGCTCTTATCTTAGAAAGGATGTGGTCTCAGAACAGCCTCAAAATAGAGATATAGAAGGGAGATCGAAAACCTGGCTGAGTGGTGCCACAGCAACAAACCTCTTACTTAATGTCAGCAAGTTCAAGGAGCAGATTATTGACTTCAGGAGAAGGAAACCAGAAGCCCATGAGCCAGTTCTCCTCAAAGGATCAGAGGTGGAGAGGGTCAGCAACTTTAAATTCCTCACTGTTATTATTTCGGAGGACCTGTCCTGGACTCAACACGCAAGTGCAATTACAAAAAGCGTGGCAGTACCTCTACTTAGGATCTTGCCATGGGGGATCTTTGCCATCCATCAGAAAGGCTGATTCAATACTATGATTACTGGTCCTGACTAAGAGTAGTACTGCACAAAAACATCCACGTTCTTTGCCCAGCTATGCTAGTTCCATTTGCCCACCTTATTCCGTATCCTATGTCTTGCCTATGTACGTGCCTGTCTAAATGTCTCTTAAATGCAGTGATCGTACTTCACTATTTCCTTGAAATGCACTTTAGGTACCAACCTTTCCCTATCTTGGGGGGGGGGGGGGGGGACATTTTCCTCAAATCTTTAAAACTCTTCTTCCTCTTGGCTCATGGGAAGTAGAATCTATTTATCTGTATGCTTATTTTTGTATACCTCTACCATGTCATCCTGCTGCCCCACTTGCCTTTCCTTCAAACCCCCACCGCACCCCACCCCAAACTCCCTTGTCCCAGGAAAAACAAGCCTATTCAATCTCTCCCCATAACTGGTGCTCCAATCCAAGCAATGTCTTGGAGAATCTCCTCTGCACATTAGCTCAGTCACATAGCAACCAAAACTACATACAATTCAAGTGTTTTGTAAAGTTGCAATGTAACATCCCAACTTTTATGTTCCATACCCTGTCCTATGAAGACAATCATGCCGCCTGCCTTTTTTACCACTTTATCTGAGTTGCCACTTTCATGCACTTACTCTCTTTTTTTAAAAAAAACAAACCTACTTCTGGCATCCCCCTATGTCGTTCCTATCACTAAAACTATGTACCTCCATATTAGCCATTTCTGTCCTGGGAAAACAGCTCTGGCTGTCCACTCTATCTATGCCTCCTATCATAGAAACATCTTATCCTCCTTTTCTCCAAAGAGAAAAACCCAAGTTTGCTCGACCATTCCTCATAAGACCTGCTCTCCAATTCAGGCAGCATCCAGGTATCTGCCTACCTGGACTCCATTTTGACACCCATAGTTTAGTCCCTCCCCACCTACATCTGGGATACATCCTATGCCCTCCACCTCTTCAATAGCTTCCAGTTTCCCGGTCCCGACTGCTTCATTTTCACTATGGATGTCCAATCCCTATACACCTCCATTCCCCATCAAGAAGGCCTCAAAGCCCTCCGCTACTTTCTGGATAATAGACCTCACTAGTTCCCCACCACCACCATCCTCCTCCGGTTGGCGGAACTGGTACTCACACTTAATAACTTCTCTTTTGGCTCTTCCCACTTTCTTCAGACCAAGGGTATAGCTATGGGCATGGGCATTGGCATGGGCCCCAGCTATGCCTGCCTCTTTGTTGGTTATGTGGAACAGTCTATGCTCCAAACCTATACTGGTACTACTCCCCAACTTTTCCTTCACTACATTGACGACTACATTGGTGCTGCTTCCTGCACCCATGCTGAGCTCGTCAATTTCAACTTTGCTTCTAACTTCCACCCAGCCCTCAAATTCACTTGGTCCATCTCAGACACTTCTCTCCCCTTTCTCGATCTCTCGGTCCCCATCTCTGGAAACAAACTGTCCACTGATATCTTCTATAAGCCCACTGACTCTCATAACTATACCTCTTCCCATACTGTCACATGCAAAAATGCTATTCCCTATTCCCAGTTCCTCCGTCTTCGCCACATCTGCTCCCAGGATGAGGCTTTCCGTTCCAGGACATCTCAAATGTTCTCTTTCTTTAAGGATCGTGGTTTCCCTTCTGCTGTCATTAATGATGCCCTCACCCGCATCTCCTCCATTTCCCGCACTTCAGCCCTCACCCCATCCTCCCGCCACCACAACAGGGACAGAGTTCCCCTTGTCCTCACCTACCACCCCACCAGCCTCTGGATCCAGCACATTATCCTCCACAACTTCCGCCACCTTCAACAGGACCCCGCCACTAAGCACATCTTTCCCTCTCTACCCCTCTCTGCTTTCCGCAGGGATCGTTCCCTCCATGACTCCCTGGTCCACGTGACCCTCCCCACAGATCTCCCACCCAGCACTTATACCTGCAAGCGTAAGTGCTACACCTGTCCCTACAGCTCCTCTCTCACCACCATTCAGGGCCCCAAACAGTCCTTCCAGGTGAGGCAACACTTCATTTATGAGTCTGTTGGGGTCATCTATTGCATCCGGTGCTCCCCATGCGGCCTCCTCTACATCGGTGAAACCTGAAGCAGAAACTTGAAACATTGACTGTTCATTTCCAAGGATGCTGCCCGACCTGCTGAGTTCCTCCAGCGTATTGTGCATGTTGCTTTAACCTGAGTTTTAGAACTGGAGAATTACCTTGCAACTCTTGAACTCAGTCCCCCAACTAAGGAATGCCAACACTGCATATACCTTCTTAACCACCCTATCAACATGCACAGTAACTTTGAGGGGACTATCAATGTGGACCTCAAGATCCCTGTTTCTCTATGCTGCTCAGAATCCTACGATTAACCTTGTACACTCCTTTAAAAAAAAATCAATCTTCCAAAGTAAATTACTCCATGTTTTCAGATTGAACTCCATCTGCCCCTTGCTGCCCAGCTCTGCATCCTATCAATATCCCGTTGCAATCTAAGACAACCATCTACATATCCACAACACTACTAATCTTTGTTATCATCTGAAACCTTATTAATCCACCCTTCTAGTTCCTCATCCAAGTCATTTATAAAGATCACAAAGAGCAAGGGTGCCAGAGCAGATCCCTGTGGAACACCAACCTCCAAGCAGAAAACACTCCAACATGAGGAAACTTGCAGATGCTGGAATTTCAAGCAACACTTATAAAAGTTGCTGGTGAACGCAGCAGGCCAGGAAGCATCTATAGGAAGAGGTACAGTTGACGGACCATCTACTACCAACACCTTCCTTCTGTGGGCAAGGCAATATTGAATCCAAGTTTCCCTGGATCCCATGCCTCTTGATTTTCTGAATGAGCCTACCGCAGGCAAGCTTCAACACCTTACTAAAATCCATATACACCATATCCACTACTCTACCTTCATCAATCTGTTTTGTTACTTCCTCAAAGAATTCAAGCAGGCTCATGAGGCATAGCCTGGTCCCCACAAAGCCATGCTGACTATCCCTAACCAGACTACGTTTCTCGAAATGCTCATTAATCCTGTTTCTCAGAATCCTTTCCAATAGTTTATCCAACACTGACATAAGACTCACTGATCTATAAATTCCAGGATTATCCCTATTAACTTTCTTGAACAGAGGAATGACACGTGCCACCCTCCAATCTTCTGCTACTACTCCTATAGCCAGTAAATAATCAAAGATAGTCAAAGACGCAGCTATCTTTCCCTTGCTTCCTATAGTTGCCTGGTGTATATACCATAAGCCTGGAGGTTTAACTATCCTAATGCTTTTCAAAAGTTCCAGTGCATCCTCTTTCTTAATGCCAACATGTTCCAGCAAGTGCCCAGCTCTGCATCCTATCACTATCCCATTGCAACCTAAGACAACCTTCTACATACCCACAACACTACCAACCTTTGTATAATCTGAAACCTTATTAATCCACCTTTCTAGTTCTTATAGAAGTCATTTATAACAATCTCAAAGATCAGAGGTGCCAGAGCAGATCCCTGCGGAACACCAACCTCTAGGCAGAAAACACTCCATCTGCTACCAACACCTTCCTTCTATGCGCAAGCCAATATTGAATCCAGGTTTCCCTGGATCCCATGCCTCCTAATTTTCAGAATGAGCCTACCGCAGGCAAGCTTCAACACCTTACTAAAATCCATATACACCACATCCACTACTCTACCTTCATCAATCTGTTTTGTTACTTCCTCAAAGAATTCAAGCAGGCTCATGAGGCACAGCCTGGTCCCCACAAAGCCATGCTGACTATCCCTAACCAGACTTTGTTTCTCCAAATGCTCAAATCCTGTTTCTCAGAATCTTCTCCAATAGTTTATCCATCACTGACAAGGTTAACCCTGGTCTATAAATTCCAGGGTTATCCCTAGTGTATGTTTTCTCTTTCTCTTGATTAGACATTCCTTATCTCTTGTCAACTATGGTTCCTTCACCCTACCATCCTTTGCCTGCCTTTGTATCAATAAAAATTACACAGAATGAATTAATTTACAGCCACTCCACCTCCCATTGGTAAATACCCATCATAATTTAAAACTGAATGAGGCAAGAATCCAGATTTCACCATTTATGAGATTATTGAAATATCTATTCCATATTGCTCTAGCTCATTAAATGGCTTTAATCCTGTATTTTGTCTTCCACAGTTTGTTGCCTTAGTCTTAGATACATTTGGTCTGTTCCTGCCACAATGGTACACAGTTAGGGGAAAAACTGCCTTGGGTTTTGAACTATTCAAAACTATAGCCCTGACATATTCAAAGCAAAGGGTGGTGTAGGAAGGGTGTTTTTTTTTGATAGGAATCAGTCCTGGTACTCCTTTTTGTAATATATTTTAATGAACTGGATGTGAATACAGGAGGTACAATTAGTAATTTTGCAGGTGACACGAACAGAGAGTCATGCCTCAAGGATGTGTGCTTAGCCCACTGATGTACCATCTCTACACTCATGACTGTGTGGGTAGGCACAGCTCAAATGCCATCAATAAATTTGCCGATAACACATCTGTTATTGGTTGAATCTCAGGACTGAGACCGATTATCTGGTTGAGTGCTGTCACAACATCAATGTGTGCTCAACATCGGTAAGAGTATGGAATTCACTGTGAACTTCAGGAAGTGGAGAATATGCAGATGGCAACTAGAGAAGAGGCTAGATTGGATCTGCTACTGAGCAATGAACCTGCTCTGGTGACAGAATGGCAGGTGAGCATTTCAGAGACAGTCACTGCAACTTCCTAACCTTTACCAGGGATATAGGAGCAGACTGTATGGGAAAGTATTTAATTCAGGGAAGGGTGCATAATGATGCTATTAGGCAGGAATTTGGGAGAATAATTTGGGAATAGATGTACTCAGGGAAATGCACTATGGAAATAGGAAGGTTGCTTAGGAAGCACTTGCATGGGATTCTCAATAGGGTTGTCCCATTGAGGCAGGCAAAGGATGGTAGGCTGAAGGAACTATGGTTGACAAGAGATTGTGAAAGTCTAATCAAGAGAAAGAAGGGAACAAACTTTAAAATTTAGGAAACAAGGGCCAGTCAAGGCTCTTGGAAATTGTAAGGTAACCAGAAAGGAGCTTAAGAATGGATTTAGGAGAAGTGCACATGAGAAGGCCTTGGTGAGCAGAATTAAGGAAAACCCTAAGGCCTTCTATACATGCGTGAAGAACAGGATGACTAGAGTGAGGATAGGACTGATCAGGGACACACTGTTGAAGACACAATACAGGATTAAAACCATTTAATGAGCAAAAGCAGTATGCAGTGAGATTGAGTTTAGGAGCCAAGAGGTAATGTTGCAGCTCTATAGGACCCTGGTCAGACCCCACTTGAAGTACTGTGCTCAGTTCTGGTCGCCTCACTACAGGAAGGATGTGGAAACCATAGAAAGGGTGCAGAGGAGATTTACAAGGATGTTGCCTGTATTGGGGAGCATGCCTTATGTTATGAGAATAGGTTGAGTGAACTCAGCCTTTTCTCCTTGGAGCGACGGAGGATGAGAGGTGACCTGATAGAGGTGTATAAGATGATGAGAGGCATTGATCATCTGGATAGTCGGAGGCTTTTTCCCCATGGCTGAAATGGCTAGCACGAGAGGACACAGCTTTAAGGTGTTTGGAAGTAGGTACAGAGGAGATGTCAAGGTTACATATTTTTTTTTATATAAACGCAGAGAGTGGTGAGTGCATGGAATGGGCTGCCGGAGACAGTGGTGGAGGCGGTACTGTATACAAAAGGGTCTTTTAAGAGACTCCGAGATAGGTACATGGAGCTTAGAAAAATAGAGGGCTATGGGTAACCCTAGGTAATTTCTAAGGTAAAGGACATGTTTGGCACACCTTTGTGGGCCGAAGGGCCTGTATTGTGCTGTAGGCTTTTCTGTTTTCTATGTTTTTATGGAATAGATATTTCAATAATCTCATACATGGTGAAATCTGGATTCTTGCCTCATTCAGTTTTAAACTGTGATGAGTATTTACCAATGAGAGGTGGAGTCCCTGTGAACTTCATTCATTCTGTGCAATTATTACTCATACAAAGGTAGCAGTGTGACACCATAGTTTTGCATAAAAACTTGTGCTTCAAAACTAGTCAGGCTTCCGGGCAGGCTGTCCCAATATTATAATACCACTGATATCTACTTGACAATTCTACACAATGCAGGACAAATCCAATTACTTCCCTGTGATTAGATCCATTGACTTAATTTTTTTTGAAGATACATACATTGTACATCTTTCATTGACAGTCAGAGTCATAGAGCAGTACAGGACAGAGAGAGGCCTTTCGGCCCACCTAGTCTGTGCTGCACTGTTATTCTGCCTAGTCCCAACGACCTGCACCTGCACTATACCCCTTCCATCTATGTACATATCTAAACTTCTTTTAAATCTTGGACTACCAGTGATAGACTCTAGTCGTTTATCCTTGTCAGCTTGTCATCTAATTGCATTTGTTACATTAATAGCCAGAAGATCCATTTTATTTAAATGGAAAGATTCTAATCCCCCCACTACACTTCAGTGATTTTCCCAAATGATAGCATGCCTAAACTTGGAAAAGATTAGGAATGGTACTATGGATCCTTCAGTTAAATTTGAAGAAACTTGGAATCTGTGCTTGTACATGTTAACTGTTATTATTGTAAATCATTACTGTTAAGTTTATTAATCTTGAAACTTAATAAAAAGATTGAAGAAAGAAAGAAAGAAATCTTAGATTTGAACCGGTAACCACCAATTCTACTGGCAGCTTGTTCCACACTCGCACCAATCTCTGAGTGAAGAGGTTCCCCCTCATATACCTCCTGTAAAGTGGCCATTAAATGTAGATTTGTGGTTTTTCAAATTTACAGATGGCATTTGAGCTGTGCCCAGCCACACAGTGTTGGGTGTAGAGAGAGTAGAGCAGTGGGCTAAGCACGCAACCTTGTGGTGCGCCAGTGTTGATTATCATTGAGGAGGAGATGTTATTTCCAATCCGTATGGACAGTGGTCATCCAGTGGAGAAGTCAAGGATTCAGTTGCAGTGAGAGGTACAGAGTCCCAGGTTTTGGAGCATTTCAATTAGAACTGAGGATATGATTGTATTCAAAGCTGAACTCTAATCAATAAATAGTGGTCTGATGTAGGTGTTACTATTGACCAAGAGATCCAAGGCTGGGTGAAGAGCCAGTGAGATTGTATTTGCAGTAGAGCTATTGTGGCAATAGGCAAGTTGGCAGCGGGTCCAGGTCCGTGCTTAGGCAGGAGTTGATTCTAGCAACGACCAACTTCTTAAAGCACTTCATCACAGCATATGAGAATGCCACTAGGTGACAGTCATTGAGGCAGTTCACCCTGCTCTTCTTGGGCACTGGATTTATTGTTGCCCTTTTGAAGCAAGTGGGAACCTCTGATAGCAACATTGAGGGATTGAAGATCTCCTTAAACACTCGTGCCAGAGGGTTGGCACAGATTTTCCAGAGGCCTACCACGTACAATATCATGGCCTGATGCCTTGTGATGGTTCTCCCTGTTGAAAGGTATTCTGACGTCAGCTTCCGAGGCAGAGATCACAGGGTCGTCATCAGTGTTCCCTCTAAGCTGCACAGTAACTGGAATACTCCCGCACACATGACCTTTACTGCCGCACAGCTGGAGTTTTCTTTTATATAATTTTGACATTATGCTGATATAACTTTGAAATATATGGCAAAGTGCATTTTTGAAATGCAACCACAATCAGAATCAGGTTTATTATCACACAGATGTTGCAAAATCTGTTGTTTTGTTTTGCACCAGCAATTCAATGCAATATATTAAAAAAAAACTATAAATTGCTTTAAGGAATATTACACGTGTGTGTGTGTATATATATATCTCACACATTTTAGACACACACACACACATATATATATATATTTTAGCCAGAGTTCAACTACAAGAAGGGTGAGGCCATCTTCTTTGGCAACTGATCCTAGCAATGCTTTGTTTCCTTTCCATGACCTCTAAATACCTGTAGGTGCTGGGAATCTGCTTTGGAGGAGCTGGGGGATACAGCAAGAATAACCAAAAATAAATAAAAACTGGGACTATAGGAGTGGCCTTCCTCACATTGGCAGGTAAGAACCTGATCAACAGGTGAGAAGTACCCTCAATGTTGCTGCATGCAGCAAAGGTATTATCCTTATCCTGTTCCTGCATCGTGGCAGTTACCTGAAGGATTTTCTGTTTTATCTGAAAATTCAAAATGGAATGTATTGGCATTGCAATGCACAAGTCTCCAGAGAACGAAGGAGAAAGCATAGAGTGATGGCCACCTTTGTATGTAATTGCATTATGCTGTGCTTGCAACTAAAGTCAGGCTCCAACTGTCCCTCCGTGCTGAGGTTCTATCTTTTCATGGTGTTCCAAAGGATGACTCATATAACTTATTTAAATCCTCCTAGAGGACAACCTTGTTGCTGTTTGCAGGCCTGTGTGCCTCAATGACCGTGTTGGCTGGAATCAAGGCTTTATGCTTTGGCTCTTGGTTGGCTCACCCATGCCAAACAGGTCAAAGGGCAGAGGCCAGACTAAGAGTGGTCCACTGGATCTCCAGGTTCGGGGGTTCAGCTCAGAGCTAACAACTGTGACTGGTAAAACAAAACTGTTGCAGAAACAGCAATGAAGAATCCTTCTACATCTGAGTGTGACGGTATTCCTGAGTCTCCACCCGGGACTTGCATGACTGGCAGTAGTGAAAACCAAGAAGCTACTATCAGGAAGAAGGAAGCCCTGAACACCACCAGAGATAGAAGACCTTCATTACTGCCCTAAATGCCAGCCACGTAATGGCCAGTTTATTTACATGTCAACAGGACAGGGAAATTGTTACGACTTCAGCAGAACTCACACCACTTATACCCTTTTCTATCAGGTAGTGTAGTAGTTTGCACAATGGTTTACATTACCGGCGACCAAGTTTCAATTCCCACCACTGCCTATAACAAGATCGTACATATCTCAATAAACAAATAAATAAATAAATATCAACAGCACTGCTATGGAAACTGTGAGCAGTATCAAACTCCTGGGATTGTACATCTCGCACAATCTCTCTGGTTCCAGACCACAATCAGGAAAACTTTTTGAGAGGTCTGAAGAGAGCTGGACTATGCACATCTATGCTCAGGTCATTCTACAGATGTGTAGTAGACAGCATCCTAACATGCTGCATCGCTGCAGGGTACAGAAACTGCACTGTGGCAGACAGGAAGGCTCTACAATGGGTAGTCAAAACTGCCCAACGGATCACCAGCACGAACCTACCTGCCATCAAGAATGTACTGTATATCCAGAAAGGTGCTGGAAAAGGCCCAATAACATCATGAACGATCACATCCACCCTGCTCATGGACTGTTTGTCCCACTCCCATCAGGAAGGAGGCTGCATAGCATCCACATCAGGACAACCAGACTCAAGAACAATTACTTTTCCCAATTAGTAAGGCTAATCAATACCTCCACCCACTAACTCAACCCTCCACAGCCCCAACCACCACTACTTTATAATTTCTTGCCTGTCACCTTATATACAGACACTCCCTTGTTTAGCTCCACTTTATAGACATACAATCAATTTACTTAAGCTATATTATATATTTATCCTTCAGGACTCAAAGGAAGGAAGAGACACCAGAATAAAAAGGTGGGGGAGGGAAGAAGGATAATGAAGTGATAGGTGAAGTTGGGTGGGTAAGACAGCGAAAGGACTGGAGAGGAGTGTGGACCTTGGGAGAAAGGGAAGTAGGGGAGGCACTAGTGGGAGGTGATAAGAAGAGGCAAGAGGACAAAGTGGGGAATAGAAGGGGGAAGCAGAAGGGAAAGAACATTGACCAGAAGAAATCTATATTGATGCCATCAGGTTGGAGGCTATTCAGATGGAATGAGATGTTGCCCCTCCACCCTGAGAATGGCCTCATCCAGAGCATAATTTGTCTTCCAAGAGTGATTCTGAGCTTCCTCTTTCTACTACTTTTCATTTTCAGTCTCACATATGCTAACCTTTGTTACAACTAATGTATTTCAAAACTAAAGAACAGTTGTGGCTACAGCTTGTTTTGGAGGGCCTAATTGGGCAGGTCATGTTTGCCATATCAGTTAGGAATTCAGTAGTTTCTAAAGCACTTCCTAATAGGATTGCTTTGAGATAATATTACAGATCTCAAGACTGTCACTTGATCTTTGTGCATCTCTCTCATTATTCTTTCTCATCTGTTCTTCCCTCCTTCCTCCTGCATCATTACTTCTGTCCTGTATCTCTCTACTTCTTCCCTGATTACCCCATCTTCTTCCTCTTTCTCTTCCCATTTTCTTCTCTCTATACTGGCAGTAAGATATTAAAAGCGAGTCTTTTGATAGTTGGGTAAGTGAGGAGCTGGGGGGGGGGGGGAATACAGCAAGAATAGTCAAAAATAAACAAAAACTGGGACTATAGGAGTGGCCTTCCCCACATTGGCGGGTAAGAACCTGATCAACAGGTGAGAAGTACTCTCAATGTTGCTGTATGTGGCGCAGGTATTATCCTTATCCTGTTCCTGCACTGTGGCAGTTACCCGAAGCATTTTCTGTTTTATCTGGCAATTCAACATGGAATGCGTCGAGGCATTGCAATGCAGAAGTCTCCAGAGAATGGAGAAGAAAGCTGGTTGTCATAGATACCCCACTGCCAGTTATATTGGTGGTATTTAGGAAAGCAATGAAGGTCTTCCATCACTGGCAGTGCTCAGGGTATCCTTCATTGTGTCAGTAGCTCGGTTTCCACCACAGTCAATCATGGAAGTTCTGAGTGGAGGCTCAGAAATACCGTCATAGTCAGATATTGAAGGACTCTTCATTGCTGTTTCCATAACAATTTAGTTTTACCAATCAAGGTTGTTAGCCCTGAGCTGAACCCCTGAACCGAACCCCTGAACCTGGAGGACCGGGGAACCAAGGTTGTGGTCCTCTTGGAATGTCATAGATTAGCCTTCAATTAATCATTCCTCCTGCAAAGCTGTCATGCACTGTGGATGCAGGATTTCCCCAGCAGTCAAGAATCCAGTGAGGCAAGTTTAAATGCAGTTTAAGTCATTAGGAGCTGGCAGTGACTGTAAAATCCTGCCCACTGGTTCAGGATTCAACCTTTATAGTTGTATGCTCAGAAAGAAAATTATAAAGGAACTAAAATGTGGCATGCTTATCTCATACAACACCATCAACTTCATACTGAAATAAGGAACATTTATTTCAATTCCAGAATTTTTAGTCTCCTATCACAAATTACTGAAATTGTACAATAGCTTGATAAGGTCCAACCCAGAATACTGACTAGACATTTCAACTCACTGCTTAATCAGCAGAGCAAAACTGGCTATCTGGAATGGAAGTCACATGAAGACAAAGCAGGCTGTGTCCAAGTGAGGTGCATTCTCGTTAAAGCAATCAAAGTTCTTACTCATCCAAAACTGCCTATCTGGAATGGAGGTCACATGAAGACAAAGCAGGCTGTGTCCGAGTTCAGGAATATGAGGTGCATTCTCGTTAAAGTAATCAAAGTTCTTACTTAACTTGGTAAGGATGACTAATTCCCTGGTAGAAGTTACTTTGAAGAGGGACCAGTCTCAGTATGAAGGCTCAGCCATTCGGGACACGAAGGGGAAAGAAAAACCCTTCACCGAAAGAATGAAATTTCTGGAATTCTCTATCCAAGAAAGCCGAGGAGGTTCAGTCATCGAGTATATTGAAGAAATACTTTTCCTTTGTATTCTTACTGAGAAATAAAGTACATACCTTGACAAAGCACATTTCAACTTTGACCAATGATTTGAACAAAATGATGTTATTATATGCTGTTTTATCGTTATCCATTTTACCAATCTTTTGTTCCTTTCCCTGTGCTATTGATTAATATCTTTTGTTATTTAATCTGTCTTCCGTCCAGTCACCCAGATTTCATTTTGTTCTTCCCAATAACCTTTTATCACTATCATTTCCAGTCCTTATAAAAATCGTTAAAATAACTTCAAAATTGATGTTTTCCCTCCTGTCTCGCATACTGTACTGAGAGATTACTACCAGCCCTTTCTTTCCCGTTCAGAGCGTCCGTAGACCCGATAGTCAGTCGGTGGGTGGGGTGGAGGGAGGAGGAATGTGGGCAAATAACCGGTTTGGAAGGGGCGGGGTCTATTGCGGGCGCCCTTTAAATGACAGCGCCTGTTAGCCAATCGGAGAAAGGACTGGCGTCAGCAGGCAGGCTGGAAGGGTAAAGGAGAGCGGTGTGCAAAGCCCACCTTTGAGCGACAGCAACTACGAGCCAATCAGAGGAGGAATTAGCTTCAGGAGCGGGGTGGGGGCAGGTGCGAGTTTATTTTTGCCGTTTAAACGTACGTGCTTGCTAGAATCTTCTATGTGGTGGTAATGCACTGTTAAGGTGGATGCTAACCACCGTAAAACAAGATACAGACAGAATCTTCTATTAGCGTGCGTCATGGCTGGTGGTGGCGCTTTCACTATTACCCTCAACACTGGAGCTCACATGCCCGTTGTTGGGCTGGGGACCTGGAAAGTGAGTAAGTGAGGTAGTTGCCGTCGTTCCGTTCAGTGACTCGAAGGATGGGCACTCGGCAAAGTTAAACCTCACCGGAGTTCTGTGCGCTTGGTCAATGTCACTCCCCGCGCGGTGGGGGGGGGAATGGGGTAGCGGTCTGTGCCCCAAGAGCATGCGGGCCTTACCCCATCTCCCACACCCAGCTGCGGGCCGGACCGTGGGTTCGGGGGTTGCCCCCCAAGCACTGAGGTGATGGGGTGGGGTGGGGGAACGCGCGATCACCATCTGCGGCGCGCATAGCCGACTCGTTCTCGGTCGAGTGAAGAACTGATAGTGTGGGGTGGGGGAGAGTTGTTCAGACGCGGGTTAACACGCTGTGTTGGGGGGGGGTGGTGTTTATTGCAGCGCAGGCGAGACTGAGTGAGGGGTGCCCGAGTTCTGGGACCGGACAGTGCTGTAAATCTCCCCGAGGTAGGGGCGTTACTGCTCGCACAGATGTGCGCGGGGGTGGGGGACGGTATTCTCGCAAAGGAACTTCGTCTTTAAAGCGAAAGCGTGCAAGCCATTCCTTAATAAACAAGTGTGTGTGTGATATGTTAACTTCAACTTGTCATATTCTCCTTCGCCGTTATCTGAAGAAACATAAGTTGCATCCGCAGCGCTGTCTTTATCCAGAATAACCCCGAACAAAAAAAATTCAAGTGGGAGATAGGAGTTGGGGAGGGTGTTGATGTTTACATCTATAGGTCCAGTGTCAACGTACTAATGTGATGCCTTGCAGACTAAGCCAGAAAGAAGTTCGAGTTTTCTGTTTTCACTAATGGACAAATACCCGGGTAGAATTGAGCTTTTGTATCTGTTTTATCCAGCACCGGAATGTAAATATCTGTTTGAAGTGTAAGAGTGAATCTAATCTAACGAATAAACAGCCAATAGGTGCTCTTTATTATAAACTAGTTTTTTTAATTTTCTTTTTAGATTTATGTCTTCATTTATCTTCAGTTGAAAATAATCTGAATTCACAGTTTCATCTCCAAAGTATTTGTTCCATGTGTGCTTGGGGAGATCGTTTCCAGACAACACGCCGTTTTGAGCATAATGGGGAAACCTGGATTGAACACAACAGGAATTCTGCAGACGCTGGAAATTCAAGCAACGTGCATCAAAGTTGCTGGTTAACGCAGCAGGCTAGACAGCATCTCTAGGAAGAGGTACAGTTGACATTTCAGGCTGAGACCCTTCGTCAGGACTAACTGAAACGTCGACTGTACCTCTTCCTAGAGATGCTGCCTGGCCTGCTGCGTTCACCAGCAACTTTGATGTGTGAAACTGGATTGCAGTTTGTTGGTGACTTTCAGTCACCGAATTCTGGTCAGCACTGCTGGACTAGAATGCCTTCTGGGATGAGATTACAGAGTACCTGGAAGCACATGACAAGATAGGCCAAAGCCAGCATGGTTTCCTGAAAGGAAAACCCTATCTGACAAACCTACTGCAATTCTTTGAGGAAATTGCAAGCAGGAGACACAGGAGACGTGGTGTACTTGGATTTTCAGAAGGCCTTTGACAAGGGGCCACTCATGAGACTGCTTAGCAAAGTAAGAGCCCATGGAATTACAGGGGAGTTACTAGTGTGGGTGGAGCATTGGCTGGTTGGCAGAAAACAGAGTGGGAATAAAGGGATCCTATTCTGGCTGGCTACCAGTGGAGTTCCACAAGGGTTGGTGTTGGGACTGCTGTTTTTTATGATGTATGTCGATGAATTGGACTACAGTATTAATGGATTTGTGGCTAAATTTGCCGATGATACAAAGATAGGTGGAGGAACGGGTACTATTGAGAAAACAGAGCTGCAGAGAGACTTAGATAATTTAGGGGAATGGGCAAAGAAGTGGCAAATGAAATACAATGTTGGAAAGTATGGTCATGCACTTTGGAAAAAATAAACAGGCAGACATTTAGATAGGGAGAGAATTCAGGATTGAATGATGTCTTTTTAGAACTGAGATGCGGAAAAATTAACTTAGTCAGGGTGGTAAATGTGTGGAATTTGCCACGAGTGGCTGTGGGGGACAAGTCATTTGTGTGTATTTAAGGCAGAGATGGATAGGTCCTTGATTAGCCAGGGCATCAAAGGGTATCGGGAGAAGGCAGGGGAACGGGGATGACTGGAGGAATTGGATCAGCCCATGATTGAATGGCGGACAAGACTCGATGGGCCAAATGGCTGCCTTCTGCTCCTATATCTTAAGGTTTTATCTCATCTCCATTTTGTACAGTATTCGTCCTGGTATTCCTTCTTGCTGAATCCTCTATTTCCAGTCTGTGCTCCTTGTCTCTTGATTGCTCTGAATGTTTGGACTGCTACTCAATTGACCCATTGCCTGAGTGTACACTACTAGAATTTCTTGGCCAGTGAGTGTTCATACTGCAGTGCTGAGGTCTGACCAATTTTTGATGACCAGGAGCTTTTAATTGTGCAAATAGTTCTATCCAAAAGTAACTATTCTGCTTTTTTTTTACTTAAAAAGAAACGATATTATTTTGACTTGTTGAGTTCAATGGGGCAAATACAATATTTTAAATATTTTATGGAGAATGTTGGGTACCAAAGCTGTTTGGAACTACCATAGATGTGAATTCTAGCAGTAGTAGTGTTAGCTGTGATGATGCAAAGGGTGTAAGAAATCTTGATAATTTTTGGGATGTAGGGTTTAAAACTGTGCTAAGTAGTATTGTGAATAACCAGGGAGAGTGTTTAAAGGTGAGCAAAGATTGGCTGGACCTACTCACATTACAAACAATTTTGATTTGGAAAGCTAGGATGAGTTATACTTTTTGAATTGAGAATTTTGTCATGTTTTCAGCTAAGTAATTTTCATGATCAATTGGAGGAAATTCACTGTTTAACATTAAGCCTGTAAGATGAAAGTAACCAGTAAGTGGAGAAAGAGGTGGGTGTGATCAGTCAACATTCTATGCAAGGGAAATAAACAATAATTCTTTCAAAACTCCGAATGCCACTTTACATGGTTATCCAATGATGAGTTTTGATGTTACCGACCTTGGTTGCCTGATCAAGTCTCAATGCCGCCAAGTACAGATCCCATACTCAACCTAAAGTTACCACAGGTCTTTCTGGTGACTGCCTGCTGTCACATCACAGCTTATCCAGTGATAATTCCTGTGTTTAAGACAGGTAAGTGATACAGTTTGAATCCTTGAGCCTGTCTGAAAATACTGGGACCTCAGGTGTATTGTTTTTACAGCTTGATGACATTCTTTCTCATTGAGGTAGACTGAAAGCAACTTTTTCAGAGTGGCAGAAATCAAGATTGAATGAAGCAAATGGAAGGCATTACATGAATAGTGAAAGCGTTCAAATTCTGAGGATGGAATGGATTACGGGGGGGGTGGGGGGGAGATGTCTGGTGTTGGGTGGGTATACACCAACAGCCCATGCATATTGTCAGTAAAGGATAACATTCTTTAGCATAATATCAGAATTAGGGAAAACACTGAGAGCCAAAGAGGAGGAAAGCTGTCAAATGACTGAATAGTGAACAATGGGTTTATAAAAGGGAAATTGTGCATGACAATGCATTGGATTTCTTTGAGGAGAGTGGACTGAGTACAAATTATGTATTTTAATTCTCAGAAAGCTTGTGATAAGGTCCACACAAGTTGGACATTGGTGATAAAGTACTAGCATGGATATGTTGGTTGGAAGGAAAGGAATAAAGGGAAAATTTAAATGCAGATGCTAGAAATCTGAAACAAACGGAAAAGCTAGGAAAAAGCTTAACAGGTGGGGCAATGTTTTGTGTCTGCAACCCTCAGTTTTTCAAGTACTGCCTAATCTGAAATTCATCTGGAATTTTCCATTTTCATTTGTTGTAGTAATTGAAGCATTTACTTTGAGTTGATGGGCTATCATTAGAAGGATAAAGGCTTTGATGCCATACAAAACTGAGATTGAAAGATCTCTGGATACTAAGATATGGAGATGAGCAGGATAAAAGCTGTTTGGGGCAGAAACTGGTGAGCTTACTGAGTGGTCGTCTCCTATTTCCTCAAACCATGTGAGCATGCCCTTGCTAGTATAGAAGGGTGGAGAGGATTAACAAGGAAAGGAGTATGGCTTAGTATGGTATGTGATGGTTTTTGAGGAATGGAATATAAAATGCTGATATTGCCAGAACTATATAAACAAAATCAAAGCAAAAACAAGCATGTAGATGCTGGAAAATGGAAGTGAAAAATACTGAGGATACATTCAGTCAGGCAGGTTTCGTAGAATGAAAATGATGAACAGTGGAGCCCAGTGTCATTCATCAGAACTACTCAGTTTCCACTTGACCTGAATATTCCAGTATCACTTGTAATATGAAATTTCCAGTTTGTCAACTTTAATGCATATAGATTGGTGTCATTTTCACAGGAAAGATGTGATGGAACACAAATCTACAGCACATTAGTCCTACAATTACAGGCCCTTTGGCCTACAATCTTGTGTCACCCATGTATCCGACCGCACAGCCTTCTATTTTTCTAAGTTCTGTATATCCATCTAAGAGTCTCTTAGAAGACCCTGTTGTATCTGTCTCTACCACCTTTGCTGGCAGTGCATTCCATGCACCCACTACTCTGTGTGGAAAAACTTGTCTCTGGCATCCTCCTTGTGCTACTTGCAAGCACCTTGAAACTGTGCCCCTCGTGTTACTTCAACCCTGGGGAAAAAGCCTCTGGCGTTCCACATGATCAATGTCTTGCATTATCTTGTACACCTCTATCAGGTCACCTTTCATCCTCCGTTGCTCCAAGGAAAAAAGGCCAAGTTCAATCAGATGGTTCAAATTATTTGGCACTAGGAAGAAACTTTTTTTTAATTGAGATGCTAGGACAGTATAGAACCATTTGACAACAGGGATGAAAGCCAAGAGAATAGTTTTAAAGTACATTGAGTGGATATTAATTTTAACCCAAATGATGATGGTACTGATATAGAACAATACCTGAACAGATGATAGAGGCTTGTTACACTTAAACTGATCATTTGCTGACATGTGGAATTCAAATAGGTGGATCTTTTCCTACTGGCATGGGCAAGATTGATGAAATGGCTTTCTATTCCATTAGGCTTTGGTGCTGTATGTAGGGAGGATTGTTTGTACATCGTAGATGTATCTTGCAAGAGTAAGTCATGCACAAATGAAAGAGTTGAAGAAGCAGGCAAAAGTGTAGGGGAGGGGAGTGCAGAAAATGAAGGTACAAGTATTGACTGTAATGGCAATTTATGCTGAAGAAAGGCTTAAGCCTCTGCAAATTGAACTGTGGACGTGCAGAGAGAAATATGCAAGTGGCAGCAAATAATTGTTTTGAAGAGGAAATGAAGACAAAAGATGGATGTTAGAGCCACTGAGTCTTGCACAGAAGAGCTTGGTGATTTTCTTATAGTAGCAAGCACCCCAATTGAGGCTTATCAATAGGGATGTCAGCCTTGAAAGTTGAAGTAATAGAGGAAAGAATGAAATCGAAGTGAGAAGTGTTGTAGGTTTGAACTGCTATGTGCATATACAAGCATCAAAGCAAAATTGGACAGTGTGGGAGCAAGTCAGTAATTTTCAATAAATTATTAAAAGTTCAAAGTCAAAACTGTGTTCCCTGAATTGGCAGTATAGATGAGCTATAGTGAATTGCTCTAGCTTTTGATTAACAAAATCCTTGTGTCGTGGCGGTGGAGAGAATAAATTTAGTGTGGATGTGATGTTGGGGGGTGGGGTCTTGTTCTGTGTTGTATAACATCTTGACTTTCGTTTTGAAGGATCTAATTGAAATACTTGAATAACATTGGTAGTACAGTGACCTTGGTTATATGAAAGAAATTTTTGAAAGGAATTTTGATAAGGTGTCAGGTAAAGGTGTTATGTAAGAAAGGGGTCATGAGGTTGAGGTAAATATTTTGACATGGTTAGACATTACAGAATAAAAGCTGAAGGGAGATTTTTAACAGTGACAAAAAATAATTACTGGGTACCTGTCAGGATCAGTAATTGATCTTTGGTTATTTGTTGTCTACAACTGGATACCTGATCTTAATATATGCAAGCGTACTGGTGATGTAAAACTTGTGTAAGGAAGTTTAAGTTACAAAGTACACAAGTTAGAAGAGGATACAGATGGATAGGCAAGAATGTGGCAGAGTGGTTTAATGTGAGGATTTTGAAGAAGCCACTCACTTGTAGAATGCTCAGTTTTTAGAAAAAATTGAGTGTGGTTAAGTGAAATGAGATGTTTTTGTCTGGTTAGCAAGCAATTGAATTAGTTAAGCTGTATGGCATGATTACGGTATGATTTATTGCCTGCTTATCTCAACCATATTTAGCTTGAAAGCAATGCAACAAAGGATCTTAAGATGTGTTGGGATGAGAAAGCTGTTCCATGAGGAGACATAGAGCAGAATTTTTATGATTCCAGGAAATGCTAAGATATGATTAGGAAGGAAATTGTCAATGTTGATAGGTTTTTTCCTTTGGTACTTTCTGATGGCTGGGATTACTAAATCTGAGATTTTGTTTTGGGATTAGGGACTGGCTAATGAAGTCAGCTGGAAGTTCCTCACTTGAGGATTGACTTCTTAAAATAAAAGATTATACTCTTGAGCTGTGGCTGTGTAGCTGTTGAACATTCAAAGGTTAAGATTCTGTAAGTTCCTGAATTCTATTGTGAGAGAGATGGGGGAATTGGGTGGGAAAACTAGGTATTTAGATGGCAGAACAGGCTTGGGGTCTTGCCCTACTGCTTGACCTATTCCATGGATATTGCTACAATTGCATTTATCCAGGAAAACAGCAAATACCACATATTTCACCTGTTATTAATCAGTTATTAAGGTGTTCAGGAGTCAGGTGGTCACTTGGTGATCATAGGGTGCCCAACCTCTGCTCGAATCTGGCCACAATTGGTAATTGTCAGATTATCAAAGTACTATCCAAGATAATGACACTTCACATAACTAAACTTGCTGTATCTGGTCAGAAAGTTTCTGGACAGGGCTTATGCTCAGCATATTGAGAAGGGAATGCAGTAATAATATTGCAGTTGAAATTATAAAGGTGGTCAGACTTGCTGCTGATGGTTGATGCCTGATTCTTGTGTGGCACAAACCTTACTGGCCATTTATACCCAGTGCCATTTAGGTCATGGTGGCTGTAGGCATGGACCACCTCATTAGCTGAGGAGTAACAAATGGAACTGCACACTAAGCGAATGTTAAAGAAAATCTTCACTTCTGACCTTGTGAAGAAAATATCACTAAGCAAGCTGAAGATAGCTCTGAGGGCCTCCTGAAATGATGCTCTGGAGTTGAAATGATTAACCTCTAGCAATCAGAACCAGCTTCTTTCAGATATGAATAGAGATTGAAGAGTTCATGCCTTCATTCCCATTGATGCAATTTTATTTGGACTCCTTGATGTTGCACTTAGTCAGTTGCATCTATTGTGTCAAATCTCTTGTATTATCTCTGGAATTTGTCTTTTCCATCTTCTCTGTATTAGGACCAAGATTGTAAATTAGCTCTGAAACAAGTGGCTCTGATGGTGCAAAAGTATTGGTAAGTGGATTCTTGGAATGAAGAGCTTGTCTTATGAAGAAGTATTGAGCAGTCAGGATCTAAATGGAGGTGATAGTGAAATAATATGCTGAAGAAGTTATGAAGGTAGATACTGAAGATGTTGCCTTCTATGGAAAAACTGATTGGGCAGAGATAAAGGTTCAGAATAAGTGGAAAAACCATTTAAAATTACAATGAGGAATCTTGTATGAGGATTGTAAGTCCCTGGCATCCTACTTTCCAGAGTACTGAGAAGGTTGCATTATTGGATATGTTTAAGCCTGAAACAGATTTCTGGGCTCTGGTGGAATTGGGTTTGGGCAGCAAATTGGAGGTCAAGCTAATAATCTGGTCAGCCATTGAGCTGTTATCTTCAAATGGTGAATAGACTTGAGTCACTTTACCTGCTGCTTCTAGAATGGCACTTGATAGCATTGTCAAGGGATCCTTTTGGTACTTGGTAATGCTTTTGGTTGGCTGAGTGTCAGGATTAAGACTGTGCTAGAAAAGTTTGGTGTATGGCAGGGCAGATTTGCTGTATTACTAACAGAACCTAAAGTTTGCTGTAAGCAGTATCCTTAGGATTTTCAAACACAAAATCTGTAGATACTAGAAATCACACTCAATGCTGGATAATGCAGCAAGCTGGGCAGCATTTATGCAAAAGAGTAAACAGTCAATGTTTTGGGCTGAGGCCCTTCAACAGTCCTGATTTCACCCATTTTATGGCTTGTTGGTTGTAGTAGCAGAGACAGCCTGTTGCCTTTAGTGGTGATGATCATCCACCATCTTGATGCTCAGTGGTTGTTCTGGAGAGGTACTTCAAATAGTTCTTTTGGTTAGAGTTCAAGGCCCAGTGACTGTGTGTGGGGGGGAGGGGATATAATTTTTTTCCATGTGAACTTGCATTTGGCCATGTTCTCGTCACTTGCTGTCCTTGTCTCAGTGATAAAGTTTGTGCTTTAGAGAGGTGCTGATGGAGTGACCTAGAAGACTTAACTATTTTATGGATACTTTGCATTTCAGTTCTGGTGGGATTGGGCATGTCTAGACTGGTGAATGAGTTGGAAGTCATTGTCTGCTACCACTAATGTCAAGCTTCCCAAGTGTAAATGCAGTTGTCCTTTGCCTTTTTGTCTCTTACTTGTGGCTGGTAGTTGGAAAGGTTTTGTCAGGAGGTGTCACTCAAAAAAAAAAAAAAAAAAAAAAAAAAAAAAAAAAAAAGTAGTTACCTGACTTGTGATCTTCTCTGGTAGAGCTTGGTTAAATTCTAGGCTAAAGAGGATGTTGGAAGAATGTTTTTAGCTTTGCTGTTTTGAAATGCTTAAATTTGAATTGAGTGCCATTTATATTTGTTTCATTTGGCTTTGCCTTACCATTTGAATTTTAATTAGAATCACTTTTCTGTTCAGTCTGAGCCAGGTAAAGTGATAGCAGCAGTGAAAACGGCCATTGAAGCTGGTTATCGTCACATTGATTGTGCATTTGTGTATGAAAATGAAAAAGAAGTTGGTGATGCTATTCAGGCGAAGATCAAGGATGGAACTGTAAAGCGTGAAGATCTTTTCATTGTTAGCAAGGTAAAGGATTTGGGGTGCTGCCAGGTCGCTAAAGTATAATTTAACTTTAGCAATATCAATGCACTAATGAATAGTTTTGTTTTCCTGCTAGCTGTGGTGTACATTTCATGCCAAAGACATGGTGAAGGATGCCTGTTCTAACACATTAAGTGACCTGAAATTGGACTATCTGGATCTGTACCTTATTCATTGGCCTATGGGATTCAAGGTAAACTGCCTGGCAAAACAATTTTGTATATCTTTCTCTAGGTTAATTTGCACACTGCTCGAGTTAAATTATTTGTACCCTTAGATAGCCAAGTACTCAGTGGGTTGTTTAAAATGAGTAAATTTTGGGGGTCAGGTACTGTACTTGAGGTTTTTTAACATTCATTTGTGAGAAATCTAAGCCAACTGAATTACATTGAAGTGACTCATAGGAACATTGCTAGGTAGTAGCAAGCCATACTGGAACATCGAATATACAATGCAGAGCAGCCTCTTTGGCCCCGTTAGAAGAAACACAGGACTCCTGCCCTTGCATGCCAATGTGTTCCTCTTGTTGAGTAATGTCAAGGAATATGTAGTGAATACAATTTGATAAGACTTGGACATGAAGTATATTCTGTAATATAAATGAAAACAAACCAAAGGCAAACTGGCAAACAGCTCTTAAATGTTGGCATGTATTAACCTACTTGGGTCTACATCCTTTCTCAGTAATTTAAGTCATGCTTTTTGTTCTTGTTTCTAAAATATCTCCTTTTAGGCTGGCCCGGAGAACCTTCCTCTTGATGGGAATGGGGTGGTAATACCAAGTGACACGGATTTTGTTGACACTTGGGAAGTGAGTATGTAACTGAAGAATCTTAAGTTTATTGTTACTAGATTTATCTAGAAATTAAACTTGTAATATGTTTCCTCCTTAAAGCCCTTGTTGTTAGATTGGTCCCTTGACTTTAGTTGCTTGAAACATTATTCTGGATGGTCTTTAGTCTATAATAGTTAACAGTCAGATCAATTTAAATTTTAATCATTTTCCATTTACAGGCAATGGAAGACTTGGTGGATCTAAATATGGTTAAAGCTATAGGGGTGTCCAATTTTAATCGTAAGCAGATAGAGCGCATCCTTAATAAAAAAAATTTGAAATACAGACCGGCTGTCAACCAGGTAATTGATCACTTTTAAAATTTGGCATTATAGAATTTCACTTATTTTCAGTATGGCATTTATTGACACTACCTTTTTCTGTGAAAATTTCTCATCAACATTGAAGTTTTATTGTGTTCTTTTTTTTGTTTTACTAGATTGAGTGCCACCCTTATCTAACTCAAGAAGATCTGATCTCCTATTGCACTTCTAACAATATTGTTGTGACAGCCTATAGTCCATTGGGATCTCCAGACAGACCATGGTACTAACGTAATTTGCTCCTATTTTAGTAATGAGAAATTGCTAATATTGTAGTTTATTTTATAAAGACAACTTTCTTTTTCAATATTTTTATTAATTACTTACATAGACGAATACAAAATACATTATGAAAACAGAAACAAGATTGAAGTGCCCCATAATTATGTATAGTAACTAACCATAATATTGAAAAGGTATATTTTATTCTAATCTAAAACAATCAAAATGCCATAACAAACCAAAAAAGAGGGGAAAAAAACAGCTATTTGGTTAAAAGAAAAAAAAAAATCTCTGCCATATAGTTGTAAATTCAAACATATAATAGCCATCATCATTGCTATAATAGCCAAATCGAAAATTGTGAAAGTAGTTCCAAAAAGGTCCCCATAATGTGAAAAAATCTTGTCTAGGTATAGAAATAGAACACCTAATCTTGTCCAGATTTAAACGTGACATAACATCAATCAACCAATGGACATGAGTAGGCGGAGTGGCATCTTTCCATTTAAGCAACAAAACTCTTCTGGCTACAAGAGAAATTAAAGCCAAAATATGCAAATCATTCGATTTAAGAGTAAAATCATTTCCTCCAACAATGCCAAACAAGGCAGTCAGGGTTGGGTTTAAAGTTTACTTTAAAAAGCTCTGAGAAAGTTTGAAATACTTCTTTCCAAAATTTATCAAGCCGCGGGCAGGACCAAAACATATGAATTAGAAAGGCCTCTTCGACATTACACCTATTACAGTATGGAGAAAAATCTTGAGTAAAATCGAGAGAGCTTATCTTTAGTCATATAGGCTCTTTGAACCACTTTAAATTGTAAAAGAGAGTGACGAGCACATAACGAAGAGGTGTGAACAAGTTTTAAAGTTTCATTCCAAGTATCCTCATCAATTGAAATCTGTAGGTCTTGTTCCCAGAGGTTTTTAATTTTGTCTTACGAAATGTTTCTCATTACCAACAACATACTATAAATATTAGAAATAGATCCATTATGAAAAGGTTTCAAAGTAAAAATTGTATCAATTAAGTTCTTATCTAGACATTTAGGAAATGTATGAAGTTGAGAATGCAAGAAGTATCTAATTTGTAAATATCTAAAAAAGTGAGCTTTACGAAGATTAATAGTTGATCAAATGAGGAATGACCATCTCCAACAAACAGATCTGAAAACATTTAATACCTAGTCTATTTCACTCTTTTGAAAAACTACATGGGTCAAAGAAGGTATAAAAAAATTAGAAAAAATGGGAGTGAAAAACCAAATAACCCAAAGAATTTTCTAAATTGTAACCAAATCCTCAAAAAATGTTTAACTACATAATTATCAGTTAAATTACGTAAAGATAGAGGAATTAAAGAACCAAGAAGAGAAATAATAGAACATTTATTAACAGAATTAACTTCTGAAGAAACCCAAACTGGACAGTCTTCACAATTAATGTAGTATAACCAAAACGTAAAGTGGCGTATGTTGACTGCCCAGTAGTAAAACCTAAAATTGAGTAGGGCTAATCCCCCATTTTTTTTTTTAGTTTTCTGAAGATGAACTTTTTTTAATTGGGGGTTTTTATTCTTCCATAAGTAAGAAGATATAAATCGAATCTGAAGAGTCAAAAAAAGGATTTAGGAATAAAAACAGGTAGGACTTGAAATAACTAAAAAATTTAGGCAAAATATTCATCTTAGTAGAATTAATACGACCAATCAGCGATAAGAAAGGGGAGACCAATTTGATAGTACCTTCTTGATATATTCCAAAAGAGAGAGTTTTCTTTAAAAAGAAATTTGTAATTCCTAGTAATTGTTATACCCAAATAAGTAAATTGCTTTCTCAAAGTTTTAAAAGGAAGGTCAGAGTTGACTGATACCAAATTATTCAGAGGAAAAAGTTCACTCTTATGAGGATTTAGTTTATATGCTGAGAACTGGCTAAATTCAGAAAGTAAAGAGTATTGAGGGTAGAGAGGACTCCACATTAGAGATGTAGAGCAAAGGGTCATCAGCATAAAGTGACAACTTATGAGTGATACCCCTCCTTAAAATACCTGAAACGTCAATGGATTCACGAAACACGATGGCTAAAAGCTCAAAAGCCAAACAAAAAGCAAAGGACTCAAAGGACATTCTTGTCTGGTTCCACGTTGGAGATTAAATAGTTTGGAGCTCTGAGAGTTAATAAGAACCTGTGCATTGGGAGATGAATAAAGTAATTTAATCCATCGATTAAAACTTACCCAAATTTAAATTTTTCTAATATTTTAAAAAAATAATTCCATTTTACCCAGTCAAGGCTTTCTCAGCATCCAAAGAAATCACGCATTCCAAAGTTTCTTTAGAGGGAGAATAAATAACATTCAGTAAACAACGAATGTTAAAATGAGAATAATGATTTTTAATAAATCTGGTCTGGTCTTCAGAGATCTTTGCAAATCTTTAGAAAGAGTTGTAGTAAATTTCCAGTGTAATCTGGCCAACCTCTTGACATGAAAGAATCAAACTGCAAAGCTGTGTATCTTGAGGACACATAATGGAAAGACCATTGTCCTTCTCTATTAAATCTAAACAATATTATTACTGTTTCCCATGTGCCTACCTGACACTGTCTATCTGATTTGCCATATTCTTCAAAACCTGATCATCCATTGATTCATCCTTGGTACATTAAGAAATAATGTATTTGCAAAAAATAATCTCTGCTTTGCTCTTATTAGATGATGAATTTTTGAGTAATTGATCCCTAATTTTTTTAAACCATGCTACAATTTTTGCACACTTATTATTGTCACTTGTACTAAGGTATAGTGGAAAACTTGTCTTGAATACTAATCATACAGATCAATTTGAGGAAGAACAAGGTAAAACAATACAAAATGCAGAATAATGTAACTCCTAGAGAGAAAGCGTAGGGCAGACAATGAGGTGCAAGATCATAGGTAGATTGTGAAGTCGGGTTTATTTTGTAGTACTAAGGAACTATTTTATAGTCTTACAAGAGCAGGGTAAAAACTGTCCTTGACTCTGGTATGTGCTTTCAGGCCTGTGCTATCTTTTGGCTGATGGAAGAGGGGAGAAGAATGTCGAGAGTGGGTGTGACCTTTGGGAAAGTTAGAGGATCTCAAAATCAATCTACCTCTGTGCTAAGCTTCTCCATGCCACTTCTACTGATATGCATCATATATTGCTGCTGAAAGTTCTTACTAGGAGATTTTGCACAAGTAATTCCGTTTCCTTTCATTAATTTCAGGGCAAAGCCAAATGAACCCAATCTCCTTGAGGATCCTAAGCTACAGGAAATAGCACAGCGCCATAAGAAATCAGTTGCACAAGTAGGAACTTTTCTTATTAAATCTCTGCAGCAGTGTCAAATTCTAGCTTTTTGGTTCATTACGTGTAGCTGTACCATGTGTACTTTAATTTTATTTCAAATACAATGGATTCCATTCGGACATGTTGAGACCAGTATGTTTTGGCCCAGTTGAGTGGCTGCCCCAATTGGCAGAAGATTCATGGAAAAGTTAGGTACAAAAAAGACCAAGTACTGTTTAACTGAAGAATAGATTGTGTTTAAATTAAATACAGAGCAAATTAGGACACTACCACTACTTTAAAGATGGAGGAATTCGTCAGTGTACGCTGGCATGTTCTTTGAGCAAAATCAGTGCAGACACCTATGCAGTTAATGGACTGCCTTCATTGTCTACCTGCATGAAGCAGTGTTGTAATCCAAATAATTTCCTGGCAGCCTGTGTAGTCAAGCTCAGGTTCAATTGTGTCATTCTCATCACTTTCCTAGTCTTAACGTTCCCCACTTGGTGTTCTGATATAATGCTTTCAATGATTGCATCCTCCAAATCTTCATTTTCTTTAGAATATTCAAGATGATTGTTGATGCCTTCAAATTCTTTGTAGTTTCTAACTTGAAGTAGTGAAATCATTTCCTTTTCACTCTTAGCTATTTCTGGCATCTCTAAGCCTGAACACTTGAAACTACATTGAGCAAAACAGTTCTGAATTGTCTTGCTTATTTCTTGCCAACTTTTATTGACAAATTATACTGCCTGTAAAAGATTGAACTTTGCTCTCACTTCCTTGGCTATTGAAGATGTCATTGATTTTCTTCAAATTCTTTAATGTGTTCACTAACTTTAAATTTTTTGATTCACATATCTATTGGCTACACCAAGGATGTTGTATTGTCAGACAAATTCCAGAAGGCTGTTTCTCAAACATTCTACACTGTAAAGAACTATTTCATTGACATTGCAGATATTGTCTGTAAAATTACTGAATTTGAAGGTTTGTAGATTTCCTCGTTTCTACATATGCAACATCAGCTTTGCCTTTCTCACCATGTGCTTTCTTTAATGTGCTGACATTTCATTGAGATAACCAGCCATCTGTTCATTTAAATTCTTCGTTACCCAGCTTCTTAGCTACTCCCTCTGCTTGTCTTTTTTAACATTTGGTCCTTTATCATGCACATCTTGTCCAGTTATAATGGAAAACCATTGAGAGCCTCCAACACCTTCACACATTATTTTTGGAATGCTCCCTTTCCTTTTTGTCATGCCCATTCTTACAGTTTAACTTGCTGATGCAGTTGTCAATTTCGGCACTCAGTTATCTCTGCCAGCCAACAATGAGTGGTGTTGGGTGGATGGGTTTTAATTTGGTCTAGGTAATTTTCTTCGGCTATTGACAAATCTGTTGGTGCTTATTTGGCAAAGGTCTCAATTTTTTTTTAAAAGACAATTAGACAACTTTTTAAAAAATCATCAAAAATTGCTGCATTTTGAATCTGTCCATTCAAGTGGATAACATAACATCACACAAGCATATGTAAACTGGTTGTTCCAAGCACGGTGAAGTCTTAACAGTGACAAAAGCGCCAATGACCAACCGTCTGCTGCCTAATTAAGTGACATTGTGTCCCAAATGAATTAAGGGAACCTTGGCTACTTCCTTGATTTAGTTTTTGTTCATTAAGTGTTGTCCAAAATAAGTGGCTTCACCTATTAACTGATGGCCCGATTAACCAGAATCCACTGTTTGAAACTTTTTAATGTAACTTCCGAAGAACTGATTCTTGATTTTCTTTAATATTTTGATTATTCATCTATAAAAGCTGTAATTCAAATCTCATTCTGGTTAGTTCACTAAAGAAGAGCTCCATAATTGGTTGGATACATTGGGTGAATGTTTATTCTCCTTCCAGTACCTTACCTATTAGTGTAAAAAGTTTGGAAGGATGGAAATCTGTTCTTTAATTTAGCATGTAACTTTTTTACAGAAACTACCAGGTTTAGTGTTGTGCTTGGCACTTCTGGTGGTCTGAGCCAGAAAGGGGTAGGTTCTGTCTGATTTGTTGTCAGCAATGTGCTTAGGGCCTTGACTAAAGCTGCTTTCTGCTCAATGGATGGATGTCCCACTTTTTAAGTTAACACTGCTTTCGTTGTTCCTGATTTGTTAAATTGTAGCGTCCTACAATTTGAAGGAATTTTGGGGCTGAATGGCAAGTTTGGAGTTCCTGTGTACAAGCCCTCGTGTTAAAAGGTATTTCCAACATTAAAGTTCAGCAGCCTCTTCTATGACCTGGCTAGTTTCCTTTTAATATAGGAAATCAAAGTCACTTCCTCACTTGGAATCTCACTTTGGAAAATCACATGGTCGGCATTCCAAAACATTTGGCCAATGGAACCCACCCTATATTGAAGCAGCAAATCTGCAATCGTCATTAATATTCTACAGCAGGCTATTGGCTCTAACTATAGTGGATTTGGTTTCAGGTTTTGATCTGGTTCCAGATTCAAAGAAGGCTGGTTGTAATTCCAAAGTCTGTCACTCCAGAGCGAATTAAGAAAAACTTTCAGGTAAGTAAGATTTGAGGTGTTGTGTCCTGTACACTTCCTGGCCTGTTTCCTCTTTAACTTGTGTTGCAGTTCCCTGGAACACCTGCAATTACCCTTCTATTGCTGGGGACTTCTTGTGGTGTGCTGCTGTTTTGCCATTTTTCTTCCTTTTGGTATAACTGCTGGGTGAGTGTGGTTGTTTGAGTGCTGTTAAGTTAGCTAGTGCACGAGTATGCTGGTTAGAGAGGGAATGTATTCCAGCTGAACTGAGTAAATCAGTTTTTCCTATGGGTCACTCCATTGTTTTCAAGGTGTTCCTAGGTAGAGACGTTATCTGATAAGATGAGCATTTCTTAACTGCATGACCATAGGCTGATGGCCTATGCTTCCTGAATTTTTGCTTTTAAAGTCACCTCTTGTCCAGTACACCTCAGAAGATAAGTAGGGTTGTTCATTTGATTCTTAGATCTGCACTTTTTTGTGTGTTTAGATTAGCACTCAAACGCCATTCTCATTTTGGTGTGTGTGGGATGGGGAGGGGGGAATGAGAGAAAGCTTAAGTGAATAGGTTAAGTTGGGAGAGTTAAAGTGACTAAATTTTAGGCACTTTTGTGGTGGGTCCATAATTGGCTTCTGTGAAGTTCTACCTTTGAACTTGTTTGTAAACTACTATCCTGAGTTTTGTTAATTAGGATGACTGGCAGTCTCCATTGAAGAATTATGCTTGTCTGGGGTAGGTAATCCATTCTATGCTATTCTGGTATTTGAGAGGTAACATCTAGTTTTAATTTTGTAATTATGGTCTTAATGGCTATTTTCTAGAGCAAAATTTGCCACATGCCGTATCTAGGTCGCTATGTGCTGTATTGGGCCCTCGTGTGTGTTGTGTACACTGTTGCTTTGTAATAAACGCCCCAATTGTAGGTTTGTGCTTATTTCTATACCTTGTCAGAACTTTAATGTAGGGAAACTTTTAAATATGGCATCTGTTGAAGAGTTCATTAAAGCTCCTTCTCAGGAGCTGCTTAAGCAGTTTATAAAAGATCAACTTTTGCAGCTGGCCTCTGGTTACAAAATTGAGCTTACTAACACTGAAAATGGTTGAAAGGAGTGTAAAAATTGTCATCAGGTAAGTGTTGATAGACACTGGGGTTCTTGAAATTAGCTTCCCACCCCTGCCGGATGCCCAAACCTATTCCTTTGTCAGAGGCTGTCATTGAGTTGCGGCTAAACGAGATAGATAGTGCTGCAAGAAAAGCAATTAGTGGACAGGCACAAGGAACACCAAATGCATTTAGAACATGAACGTTTCCTTATGGAATTGTAGTTTAAGAAGTCTCCTAGATTAATCCTTCTGTATTTGATGTAGGTAGCCATTGTAAGGAAGTTCTACCATTTGCAGAGAAGGATGCCAAAATACTTCTCTCATTTTGAATGTGTGGCTACCACTTCAAAGTAGCCTAAACGTGGGTAAAGCCACGGAAGCCTACTCTGCTCCAAGCACTGAAAAGAGCTCAGATTATGATGGGGGTCAAAGTGGCTATCTTGAAATCTTATGAATTAGTTCCTGAGTCTTATCGGCAACACTTTATTAGCTATAGCAAGCTTGACAGGAAAACGTGTTGAGTTTGTCCTGGTGGGGAGGGGAGAGAGTCTGTTTGACCAGTGGTGTTTAATTTCTACTTGAGCTAAAGAACGACTTCGTCAGCTCACCATGCTTGAGGAGTTTAAGAGCCTGTCTGCCCGATGTTGTATCTGTCTGTTTAAATGAACAGAAGGCATCACTCCTTGAGCAAGCTGCCATATTGGAAGATGAGTATGTCTTGACCCACAAAGTCGGTGTTATCTGTAAACAGCATGCTGGGGAAAAAGGCCTATCCTATCAAATACCATCTTTAAAACCAGTACCCCACCTCACCCTTGACTAAGAATTTTACATCTGAGAAAGCTACATTCCACCGTGTTTCTACTGCAACAAGCCTGGTCATCTAATTACTGAATGCTCAGTGCTTAATAAAAATCAGAAATCTGTGAAGCCTGTAACTTTTGAGAAAACTGTAACAAATTCCTGTCTTCATTTGGTGACATCTCAAGCAAGGAATATGAGTTGGCTGGCTGGCTCTTCCTAATGGATATTTCATTTCTCCTGCCTCTGATCTTGAGTCAAAGCAACCCATTAAGATCTGGAGGAACAGAGCTTTTCAGTCTGATTCTCCACGATGTTTTGCCATTGAGTCTGCTTTGGGTTCAGAGACACTTGTGAAAGAGTTTGGTACAGGTTTTTTATCCATGTCTTTGCATAACTTTTGTCTCCACTCAGGTTCAGTTTCTGGTGAAGTTGTTGCCCTTTGTTCCCAGATACCAATTGAAGGCATGTCTTTCATTCTAGGGAACAACTTGGCGGGTAGTAGTGCTCCCTACTTCTGAAGTAACCTCTAATCCTGTGGTGCAGATCAGCTTGAGCTGACTATCCCAATACTTTCTTGTTTGTGTTACTACTTATTGCAATGTCTAAGAAAGATTAAAGCAAAGGCAAGAGCTCTGACAATCTCCCTATATTGCCCTCTGTGACACTTTGATGGCCTAAGGTGATGTAGATCTAACAGGGTTTGGCCACGAGTTTCCTCTTGTGAACAGCTAGTACTTGAACAGGAAAAGACCCTTCTGTCTCCTCTGGAGAGGTGGTCTCAGAGGAGACAATTTAGAGGCTTTGTGTGGTTATTAGCAATGGGTTGATAGTGAGAAAGAGGACTCCAAAAGTGTCCGTTCAGGACAATTTGAGTAGTGCCCTGATGTTTACCGATCGGACATAGTGCATTTGGCTCACAATCATAACCTCGCTGATTATTTGGGCACTAGGAAAACTCTTGTGCACTTGGACATTTCTTCTGGCCTGGTGTGAGGCCTGATGTAGCACAGTACCGTAAGTCATGCCAGGTGTGTCAGGTTGTTGGTAAGCTTAATCAGAAGATCCCTGTTGCTCCTCTACATCATATCCCTGCCACTGGGGTAGCTTTAAATTGCACCAGAGCAAACTTATTAAGGATGAGGTTATGTCCTGTACATTTCCTGGCCTGTGTATCTTCTTTAACCTGTGTTGCAGTTCTCTGGGACGCCTGCAATTAGCCTTCCATTGCCAGCACCAGCTGGGGACGGCTTTTAAAATGAGGCCACTCCCTCTCCCTCTCTCCCATTCTGCAGCCACATCACACATCACCCTTCTTCCCTTACCTTAACAAAAATCTTCTGTTTTCCTGTCGTGGCCCAACTCCTTTGTGTTACTTCCTGAGCCAAGGTTGTAAGAGGGGGTAGGAAGAGGAGATCAAAAGATGATGCATTGCACCAGCTCATACTTAATTTAGTGCTTATTAGTGCTTTTTTTTTAGGGGTGGGTGGGGGGGAAAAAACTAAATTTATGATAGTTAGCTTGAGGCTTCTGATTTGTCTGTGAAAGATCAAATGCTATAGTTACTTTTCAGCCCCTTGTTAAATCCCAGCTGAAAAGCTCATGGAAAGATTATTTCTACATGTCATGTATGTCATTTCACCAATCTTTCACTGTTTTAATTTCACCATCTAAATGTGTTTCTGCTGTTGCAGGTGTTTGATTTTCAGTTGAGTGATGAGGAAATGAAGAGTATTCTTTCATTCAACAGGAATTGGCGATGCTGTCCAATGGAATGGTGAGTTGTGTGCACGTGTCCATTCAGGCTGTGTAGCAGAAGCAAAAGCTGAGCATTGTTTTTCAAACATTACCACTTCTGCTATTTTTTTTCTTATGGTGGTCAAGCCATCGAGATCGAAGAGATGGAAATTTGCTGTTTTGAGCCTAGACTCAAATAAGTGTGCTTGACTCTGATCTGCCTGCCTGAACTAATCTATTTTGAAAGCCCGTTAATAAAAGCTGATTTGTCCCCAGTAGCACATTACATGAAGAAATAAAAGAGAAGTGTTTGCATTACTTTGGCCAAGAGTCCTTTACTGGTGCCAGGCTGACTGGGTAATATCGGTCCTTAAAATCTACCTGCGAATTCCGCTTATGTTCCTAGATCTTGAATCTTCTCTGTACTGATGTTTTTCCACATTCTCATTTTTCCTTAGTTTTTATTTTGGTTCATAAATTAGAGATTTTTTTATACCTGCTTTTTGGCTCTATTTTTGAAAGCTACTTTTCACATCTTGCTGTTCTCATGGAAAGCTTTGACCAATGAACGTCTAGAACTTCTGATGTGCATAATAGATTTTCCTGTAATTGATGTGCAGTCTACAAAACTCTGAAACCATAATCCCGGACACTGTAAATGGCTTTGACTATTCCACTTGTGAGTATGCTGCAATTCCATTTTGAATAATTGAACAGGCAATGTGTTCTGTCTTGAGTTACCAGACTGTTACTTTGCTTAACTATTTCTTAAGTGATGAACTAGAATAGTATTGAAAAGCTTCCCATTTTTCTAAATGAAATTACAGAAAACAAACAATCCAGCATTATTCAACCTGTTCTGAGTGCTTCGAATAATTTGATACTTCTGCATGTTCACTCTCTCCACATTTGAGGTTTCTTTTAAGACAAAGATGTCATGGGTTTGAAGTAACGCTGAGCAAGACGCTGAAGCTAGTGAAATTTGGTAGCAGGTGAAAGGAACTCAAGGAAAAATATGCACATTGTTAGATTAGATTAGATTTTGAGGACACGCAGTCCTCTTTTATTGTCATTTAGATAACCTTAAATTCAAGCAAGATGAAATGATGGGAAGAAATGAAACTATTATAACAGTAAAGGTTGTATATGATTTGTGCCTAGATGAAGGTTAGAGCAGATTAACTGAAATGTAAGCAGTTTCAAGTGATGTTTGAGGTTAAATGTGTAAGCTGCTTAAATCTAATCTTGATGAAATGTAGTTTGTGTACAGTGTTTATTTTGGTGAGAATAATGTTGGAAATTTAGGATTAAGTTTGACCCAGAGCTCAGTAATTAGCTGGACGGAAATTGTGCTCCTCCAGTACTTTGATTCAGTTCCATTCTCTACCATCTCAACCTTTCCATTATCTGCCAAAATTCATGTGGATGTGGAAACTGCTTCTGTTTGAGTTCCTCGTCATATCATCCAAAACATAATCGTATTTTAAAAAGGAGTTGATCTTCCATATAGGATTAAGAACTCCTGTCATGACTGGCAAGGCAAGAATAAAAACAAATGTGATTATTCCCACTGTTGAATAATCTTCATGTGATTTGATTTAAGCTCGCACCTTAAGAATAATTACATAAAAGGGACAGAAAAGCTGGCATCTCCTGCAACACGTATTTCATGAATGAAAGAATGGTGCGTCAACTGTTAACTATTTCCAGCACTTCTGTCCAATGTGGTTCTGGTACCACCATTTTAATCCTGTAATTGATGTGCAGTCTACAAAACTCTGAAACCATAATCCTGGACACTGTAAATTGTAAACTAGCAGTCATGATCTTTCTGAACAGTTACTGATTTATTGTGGATGTTGCTATCATTTATTGTATGTAATTGTCCTGAGAAGGTGGTTCTTGAACCACCACGAACTCCACAATTGCATGATTTTGACACCTAACTGAAAGTGATGTCTCCAGGATAAGATGGTAGTTGTGGAAGGGAGTTTGCAGATGATGGGCACGTGTGTTGTCAAAGTTCACCTAGATTACTGAAGTTACTTGTTTGAAAGGTCCTGATAAATAAACCTTAGTGCATTCAATGGATCTAGTTAATTTGCATAGCATCAATTGATGGGAGCTGTTAACAAAGGGATTTAGTTAAGATGAGTAATTTTTGTTCCTAATAATCATGAATGAGCTCATAATTCGGGCAAATGGAATATAAAAGCAAGGATGTAATACTGAGACTTTAAGACATTGGTGAGCCTCATTTGGAGTATTGCAAGCAGTTTTGGGCCCTATGTTCAAAGGATATTCACAAAAAATGATCTGAGGATTGAAAGGCTCAAGTGTTTGGCTCTGGGCCTGTACTCGAATTCAGAACAATCATGATCTCACTAAAACCTAATGAATGTTGAAAGGCCTTGATAGAGTGGATGTGGAGAAGATGTTTCCTACGGTAGAGTCTAAGACCAGATGACACGGCCTCTGAATATAGGGATGTCCATTTAGAACAGATGAGGAATTTCTTTAGTCGGGTAGTGGTGAATAGACAATAGATGTAGGAGTAGGCCATTCGGCCCTTCGAACCAGCACTGCCATTCACTGTGATCATGGCTGATCATCCATTATCAGTATCCAGTTCCTGCCTTATCCCCATAACCTTTGATTCCACTATCTTTAAGAGCTCTATCCATCTCTTTCTTGAAAGCATCCAGAGACTTGGCCTCCACAGCCTTCTGGGGCAGAGCATTCCATATATCCACCACTCTCTGGGTGAAAAAGTTTTTCCTCAACTCCGTTCTAAATGGCCTACCCCTAATTCTTAAACTGTGGCCTCTGATTCTGGACTCACCCATCGGCGGGAACATGCTTCCTGCCTGCAGCGTGTCCAATCCCTTAATATTATGTTTCAATAAGATCCCCTCTCAGCCTTCTAAATTCCAGAGTATACAAGCCCAGTCGCTCCAATTGTTCGACATATGACAGTCCCGCCATCCCGGGAATTAACCTTGTGAACCTACGCTGCACTCCCTCAATAGCAAGAATGTCCTTCCTCAAATTTGGAGACCAGAACTGCACACAATACTCCAGGTGTGGTCTCACCAGGGCCCTGTACAGCTGCAGAAGGACCTCTTTGCTCTTATACTCAATTCCCCTTGTTATGAAGGCCAGCATGCCATTAGCTTTTTTCACTGCCTGCTGTACTTGCATGCTTGCTTTCAGTGACTGATGTACAAGAACACCTAGATTTCGTTGTGCTTCCCCTTTTCCTAACTTGACTCCATTTAGATAACCTGCCTTCCCGTTCTTACCACCAAAGTGGATAACCTCACATTTATCCACATTAAACTGCATCCGCCATGCATCTGCCCACTCACCCAGCCTGTCCAAATCACCCTGCATTCTCATAACATCCTCCACACATTTCACACTGCCCCCCAGCTTTGTGTCATCGGTAGATTTGCTAATGTTATTTTTAATTCCCTCATCTAAATCATTAATATATATTGTAAACAGCTGCGGTCCCAGCATTGAACCCTGCAGTACCCCACTGGTCACCGCCTGCCATTCCGAAAGGGACCTGTTAATCGCTACTCTGTTTTCTGTTAACCAGCCAATTTTCAATCCATGTCAGTACTCTGCCCCCAATACTATGTGCCCTAATTTTGCCCACTAATCTCCTATGTGGGACTTTATCAAAGGCTTTCTGAAAGTCCAGGTACACTACATCCACTGGTTCTCCCTTGTCCATTTTCATAGTTACATCCTCAAAAAAAAAAAAAAAAAAATCAGTGAATCTATGGAATGTTTTGCTACAGGTGGTTGTGGAGGCCAAGTCACTAGGTATATTTATGGCAGAGGTAGATGAATTCTTGATTAGTCAAGACATGAAAGGATATAGGGTGAAGGCTGAGGGAAATGGATCGGCCTTGTTGAAATGGTGCAGCAGACTAGATGGGCCAAATGGCCCAATTCTGCTTCCATATTGATAGATAGATATACTTTAGTGATCCAGAGGGAAATTGGGTTTCATTACAGCTGCACCAACCAAAAACAGAGCATAAATATAGCAATACAAAAACCACAAACAATCAAACAACAAAATGCACACTATGCCAGATGGAAATAAGTCCAGGGCCAGCCTATTGGTCTTGTGATGTAAATAGAGAATGTTCTGTAGCATCCATAAATTGGCTTGTAACCTGGAAAGATATTGAGTTACAAGATGTTACTCTGTTGGAGGCTATCCAGCTTCTGACCTATATTTGCAGCTATACCTTCTAATGTTCTTGGTCCAGTCAAGTTCTGGGCCTCTGGACTGTAGAGAGGAAAGGCTGTTGATCAGTGAAAATTGCAGAAGTTTAAATCCCACAAGTCTGGTGATTACATAATTAGTTGTGAAAACACACATTTGTCTAAGTTGGCACTCCAGCTGGTGTTGTGGATATTGGGGATTTTTGCTTGGCTAGATGTCAAAGTACAGGAAGGTGTTTAGAAGGTAATGGCTCTATCTGAAGTGCACTTGATACCAAATTTGCCAGGCTGTAATTGCTTAGCTTAGTCTTGCTGATCTTGAATGAAGGAAGATTTCCTTTTTGCCCCCCTCAGCAGCCTGGGATACATTCTGTCAAGCCCTAAAGATTTAGCTGCCTTTAATTCCACCAAGATATACCTCCTTGCATTCTCCAACCACAATGCCCATCTCTACCTAGATTACTTACCTGTATTAATTGAAACATCACCTATATCTTCTGACTCCAAACCTATCTTGTCCCTATTCTTCCCTGATTATCCTCTTGCCTTTAGTTTTTAAATATTTTTCTTCAATTTTCCCCATATGATGCTCTTTCTCTCAGGTCTTCCTTAGTTCTCTAAGTATACTTTGTATATTTTCATAATTTTGAAGAGGTTCTCCAGTTTCAGCTCTCCATAGTTGCCAAGCTTAAACCTTAGTTCCATAATGCTCTTTGGAGAGAAAATTGCACCGTGGCCAAAAAGTGACTCTGAACTGACCAACTTGACTTAGTTTAGGCCATTTGAGGAATGACATTAAATGTCATTATTGCCAACAATGTATCCTAGGAATGAATGAATCAAGACCATCTCCAGCTCAGCCACCTAGGGCCTCACCAATGAGGGGGTGGGATGAAGAAAACAAGTTCAAATTGATGGTCATCTGACTATATATGTACAACCAAATGAAACAATGTTCCTTGGGACTGCAGAGCACCCACACATGTAACACACACAGCACAAACCAAAATATTGTACTATAAATAAGTTTAAAATATAGTAGTGAAGTGCAGCAAAAGTATGAGTGACGCCACCTCGGTGGTGGCAGAGTATTCATTAGACTCAGCCTGATGGAAGAAACTGTTACCCAGTCTGGCAGTCCTAGTCCTGATGCTTCTGTTCCTCTTCTAGTTGGTACTGAGTCAGAAATTGTTGGATGGGTGGTAGGGATGGATCCTCAATGCTTTAGGGTCCTTTGTCAGCAGCGCTCTTGGTAAATGTCAGAAGTGGGGATAAAGGAGACCCTGATCCTCTTTGAAGCAGAGTGGTGGTCACTATGGAAGAGGTAGCACGGCAAAGGTTAATTAATGTCCAAGCAAGGGTAGATTGCAGACGTCCAAAGAAAGAGAGCATAGCTTCTATTTGCCCAGCAGCAGAGTTGGAACTAAGGGAATATTTCAATGGAGCTTTGGTTAAGCCATTCTTTATTAATGTGGGTGACCTTGACTCCCCTGATGCCAAATTGTCCTGTCCAATTTTGCCTTCAAAAGTTGAAAAAGCTGTCATTTAACTAAAATGAGGCTTTTAGAGCAGTGAGTATTGCTTTTGAGGTTTCAAATCTTCGAAGGGTGAAACTTCTGTTTCCTAAGTTACTGATATTTGCAATTTTAGGATGAAAACAAAGAAACTGTTGTCAAAAGCTCGTTTCCTCCTTCTGTCCAATAATAGCTTCTTGCTGGAAGATTTGTACTAAATTGTGTACAAATTACATTTTCAACTACATTGAAGCTGCTTATTCAAGTGTAAATACCTCTAGCATCACCATATAACTTCTGATACCAAATTCTTGTACGTTTTGGCTTTTCTGTATCTGATTTGTCTTTTGAATTCAAGGTGCAATTTTCCTGATTCTGATTGAGCCTTGTGGATTTAATCTGATAATGACATGCAGTTGCTTGATCTTTTCAAGGATTTCAGGTTTCCTGGCCCCCATCATATTTTTTACTATGTATGTCCAGTCCCTATACACCTCCATCCCCGACCAGGAAGGCCTCAAAGCTCTTTTTTTCTTTCTGGACATCAGACCCGACCAGTTCCTCTCCACGATTCGCCTCTGCCTAGTGGAACTTTTCCTTCTAAGTAATTTCTCCTTTGGGTCCTCCGACTTCCTTCAAATAAAAAGGGTAGCCATGGCACTCACATGTGTCCCAGCTATGTTGCCTGTTGGCTACATGGAACAGTCTATGTTGCAAGCTTAGACTGGTGACTGTCCTGCACTTTTCCTATGCTGCATTAACAACTGCATTTGTGCTGCTTTCTACACCAGTGCTGAACTCGTCGGTTTCATGCACTTGGCATCCAACTTCTACCCGGCCCTCAAATTCACCTAGTCAATCTCCAACATTTCCCTTCCCTTTCTCTATCTACAGTGACAGCTTATCCACCAATATCTATTATAAACCAACAGACTCTTACAGCTACCTGGACCATATCTCTCCCCATCTTGCTACTTGTAAAAACGCCATCCCCCTTCTCTCAATCTCCCCCACATCTTTCAGGATGTGGCTTTTCATTCTAAAATGAAGGGTATGTCCTTTTTCCAAAAAAAAAGGCATCCCTTCCTCCATCAACGCTGACCTCAACCGCATCTCTTCCATTTCATGCGCATCAGCTCTAACCCCATCCTTACGCCACGCTACCAGGGATAGCATTCCTCTTTCCTCACATACCATCCCACCAGCCTGCGTGCCCAGCACATAATTTTCTGAAACCTCCCCCACCTCCAACTGGATCCTATCACCAAACACATCTCCTCCCACCCCCACTTCCTGCTTTCCGCAGGGATTGCTTCCTGTGCATTCCTTTGTCCCTTGTCCATTCGTCCCTCCCCACTGATCTCTCTCCTGGCACTTAGCCTTGCAAGCAGAACAAGTGCTTCACCTGCCCCTACACCACCTTACTCACTACCATTCAGGGTACTAAACAATACTTCCAGGTGAGGTGACACTTCACCTGTGAGTCTGTTGGGGTCATATACTGTGTTCCGTACGGCTGGTGTGGCCTCTTGTATATCTGTGAGACCTGATGTAGGTTGGGAGACTGCTTCACTGAGCATCTATGCTCTGTCTGCCACAACAAACGGGATCTCCCAGTAGCAACCCGTTTTAATTCCACTTCCAATTCCCATTGCAATATTTCCATCCATGGCCTCCTCCACTGTCAGGATAAGGCCACACTTGGGTTGGAGGAGCCTTGTATTCCATTTGGGTCGCCTCCAGCCTTATGGCATGAGCATAGATTTCTCAAACTTCTAGTAATGCCTCTACCCCCTCCTTCACCATTTCCCATTCCATTGCCGCCCTCTCATGTTATCATCTTACTTGCGCATCGCCTCCCTCTGGTGCGCCTCTTCCCTCCCCCGCCCCCATGGCCTTCTGTCTCTTTCACCAATGAACTTCCTAGCTCTTTGCTTCATCCCTCCCTCTCCAAGTTTCACCAATTGCCTGATGTTTCTCTCTCCCCTCTTCAGCTGGCCTGCTGAATTCCTCCAGCATTTTGTGTGTTACTTAAGTTTTCACCATCTGCAGACTTTCTCTTGCTTGTGACATGCAGTTGCTTGTCCATTTCATAATTTTTGCCTTTCACCTGCCACTTTGGCAACCAATCTTCCTTTCAGCCAAAAGTAAAATCAATGGAAAATGTGCAGAAGTACAAGCTCATTGTAGAGAAAAATGTCTCTGACTGAATTGCTGAGTATTTTTATATCCTTATCAAGCCCAATTTGTACACTTCCGGTCCCTTAAATGCTTCTGACCCAAATTTAACTAAAAATATGCTTGGAAATGTAGCAAAATTTTGATTTTAAAAAAATTGAGGAAATATGAGACTCTAAGCTGTTACCTTGAAATCCACAAAAGATCAGCTTTTAACGTAGCTTTTTGTAGAAAGGAATTGCAATTATGAAAGTATGCTGTACATGTTAATAGTTGTTAATTACATTCGAAATACAAGAGTACCAATCATTTGGAACAGTGCACATGTGCTTTACCTTGGAGTTTGTGGGTCTGGTTGGAGGAAGGGTGGGGCATTGGCCAGTGGGGTGTGCAGTGTGCTGGAGTTGGCTATCAGTAGTGCCTGGTTCTGAGGCAATGGAGTTGCAGTAAATGTCTGTGCAGAACACTAATCTGAATAATGTTTATGGCTAAAGTATAAAACTTAATAAAATTGCAGGCAAGTTATCTTGGCATGTGTTGGTGTTTATATGCCTGCCTTTAAAGTGGGATCTCTAACTTTTTTTTTCTTTTTAGGTGTGTTAACCACAAGGACTATCCTTTTTGAGATTATGAACTAACTGCTTCAAATGGAACAAGCTATCTGAAAATTAATAGCTCTCCTATCTGTAGACCTGGAACAGCAGAATTAATGTGATATTTTGAAGAATAAGGTCTTTAACTACGGTGATGTGCTTTAGCAGTGTAACTTTCTGATTGCATCAATGATATGAATAAACATTCACAAGAATTTGCCACTCTTGCTGCGATGCCTCTATTTTCTTTCTGTGCAAATCCAGAAACAATTTTCTGTTCTTGGCTTCAGAAAATTTGCCTTTACCTAATTACTAAAAGTCTGATTGCAGGAAAAATATTTTCACAGGATTTATGAAACCAATTTACAGTAGACAAATTTATAATTCTGAAGTCCAAATCTTCAGTATCACCTTGCAACATGATAGTTCTGTTTAGTGTTACATTTTAAAGGTTGTAGTAATCCCAGAATAACTTCATGTAACTACTTGTTTCTTCAGAGCTGGTTCCATTTGGTCACAGAGCTTGAAACTGCTAAATTGCTCACTGAAAGGAATATAAGTTTGACATGAGACACATACCTTTGAATGTGTGCAACTTAGCAATTGAAACTATCAAAAATTCCAGTAATAGATTATGCTTTTTGTCCATTGACAATTTTTCACTCAAAACATTTGCTAGGAGTTTATCCCATTTCACAATTTCAGAAAATGCTGTACATGAGTTCTGTAACGAGCTAGCATTATGTTGGTGCATTACCACAGTGATAATCCAGAGGCCTGTGCTGATATTAATAAATAAAACTTCACCAAACTGGTAAAATTGAATAAAGCGAAGAAACATCATGCCATTACTGCAGATTATAATCACTGGGTTTTCCAGAGGGATGTAGAAGTTAAATTCTAATTTCCTGTTTGAAGGAAATCTGATGACCTTCCACAGGGTTGGCTAATGCAGCATCATGGTCTGAACAATGCAGATGACTGTTAATAACCTGTGAAATGGTCTCTCTGAAAGCTGGAAAGACAAAGTCACACTCAGCACAGTCAGCTTTGTATGCACCTGCCCTACATGAGGAAGCAAGTTTAATATGGAGGAGTAACTAAGTATGATCTCTAGAAAGCCATCTCACGGATAAAGTAGCAATTCCAGTCTCAACTCTAATCAATGAATGATGCTCAACTGTTGTGGCCAGGCTTGAATGCCATGACCTCTTAAAGTAAAATGAAGTGACATAGGTGACAATAGGACTTGGTTTCTGTGTTGGGACTGCTTTTTTACATTGTATGTCAATAACTTGGGTAATAGAATGCATAGCTTTGTGTCCCAAGTTTGTGGACGATACAGGGATGGGTGGAGGGGCAAGTAGGATTGAGAAAGTAGAGAAAAGAGAATGGGTGAAGAAGTGGCAGGTGGAATAGTGTTGGAAAGTATATGGTCTGCACTGTGGTAGAAGAAATAAAAGGGTTATCTAAATGGAGAGAGAATTCAGAAATTTGAGGTGCAAAGGGGCTTGGGTGTCTTCGCACAGGAGTAATAAAAATGATTCTGGGATTGAAAAGTTTGTGATATGAGGAGCATTTGATGGTTCTGGGCCTGTACTCATTGGAATTCAGAAGAATGATGGATAACATAATTGAAACCTATTGTATGTTGAAAGACCTAGATGTGGAGAGGATGTTTTCTGTGGTGGGGGTGTCTAAGATCACAGGATTCAGCCTCAAAATAGGGGTGTATCCTTTTAGAATGGAGATAAGGAATTTCTTTAGCCAGAGAGTGGTGCATCTGGAATTCATTGCCACAGGTGACTGTGGAGGCCAAGTCATTAGGTAGATTTAAGGCAGAGGGTAATAGATACTTGAATAGTCAGGGCATGAAAGAATACAGAGAGAACATAGGATACAGGGGCTGAAGAAAGGTGGATCAGCCAAGATAAAATGCTGGAGCAGGCTTGATGAGCCAAATAGCCTAATTCTGCTCCTCTATCTTATGGACTTGTGACTCATTGCCTTCTATGCTTGCTTTGATGTCAAAACATGAAGGAACCATCATGAACTCCCAAAGCAACCCCCCATGGCTCCCTCTTCCCTGCATAGTCGTGTGATTTCAGTCTGAGGCTGATGTGTGAGTGGCCTTCAGGGTGAGCCTGTGAAAAGCAACCAGCCCAGATGGGGTACCTGGCCAAGTACTGAAGACCTGTGCTGATCAACAGGCTGGAGTGTTCATTGAGATCTTTAACCTCTCACTTTGTCATACTGAGGTATCCACCTGCTTCAAGCAAACTTGTACAGGTGCTCAAGAAAAATGCAGCAGATGCAATCTCAGTGGCTCTTCACATGGCTCTAGACCACCTAGACAACACAAACACCCATGTCAGAATGCTGTTCATTGAATATAGCTCAGCATTTAATGCCATCATTTCAACAATCCTGATTGAGAAGTTACAGGACCTGGGCTTCTGTACCTCCCTCTGCAACTATATCCTCGACTCTTAACCGGAAGACCACAATCTGTGCAGATTGGTGATAACATCTCCTCCTTGCTGATGACCAACACTGGCGCACCTCAGGGGTGTGTGCTTAGCCCACTGCTCTACTCTACTTTCTATACCCATGGACTGTGTGGCTAGGCACAGCTGTATAGCATCTATACATTTGCTGATGATACAACCATTGTTGGTAGAATCTCAGATGGTGACACGAGAGCATACAGGAGTGAGATATGCCAACTAGTGGAGTGGTGTCACAGCAACAACCTGGCACTCAACATCAGTAAGATGAAAGAGCTGATTGTGGACTTCAGGAAGGGTAAGACAAAGGAACAAATACCAATCCTCATAGAGGGGTCAGAAGTGGAGAGAGCAGTTTCAAGTTCCTAGGTGTCAAGATCTCTAAGGAATTAGCCTGGTCGCAACATACCAATGCGGTTGTAAAAGAAGGCAAGACAGCAATTACTAGAAATTTGAAGAAATTTGGTTTGTCAACAAATACACTCAAAAACTTATATAGATGTACTGTGGAGAGCTGACAGGCTGTATTACAGTCTCATATTGAGATGGTGGGGAGCTACTGCAAATGACTAAAAGAAGCTGCAGAGGGTTGTAAATTTAGTTGGCTCCATCTTCGGTATTAGCCTACAAAATACCCAGGACATCTTCAAGGAATGGTGTCTCAGAAAGGCAGTGTCCATTATTAAGGACCTCCAGCACCCAGGGCATGCCTTTTTCTCACTGTTACCATCAGGTAGGAAGTACAGAAGCCTGAAGGCACACACTCAGTGATTCAGGAACAGCTTCTTCCTCTCTGCCATCCGATTCCTAAATGGACATTGAACCCTTGAACACTATCTCACCTTTTCAATATGCATTTCTGTTTTTTGCACGATTTTTAATCTATTCAATATATGTATACAGTAATTGATTTATTTTCCTTTTCTATATTATTTATTGCATTGAGCTGCTGCTAAGTTAATAAATTTCATGACACATGCCAGTGATAATAAATCTGATTCTGATTCAATGACTATTCTTCAGTAGCACTTATATCCATAGTAAAGTGTTTTGAGAGGTGCATGATCAAATATATCAACTCCTGCCTGAGATGTGACTTGGATCCCCATTTTTTTTTCCTACTGGAGCAACAGGTCCCCAGCAGATGCTATCTCACTGGCTCTTCACTCGAGATCCGGGCAACCAAGATGCGTACATCAGGATGCTCTTTAACAACTACAGCTAGGCATTCAATGGCATCATCCCATCAAAGCTAATCAGTAAGCTTCAAGACCTTGGCCTCAATACCTCCTTGTGCAATTGGATCCTCTGTTTCCTTACAGACTCCAGTCAGTTTGGACTGGCAACATTCTCTCCAGAATCTCCATCAGTATAGGTCCACCAAAATGCTATGTGCTTAGTCCCCTGTTCTATTCACTTTATACTTATGACTGTATGGCTAAGCCATATTCAAGTTATTTGATGACACCACAGTCATAGGCAGAATTAAAGCCAGTGAGAAATCAGCATAGAGGAGGGAGATTGAAAACCTGGCTGAGCGGGTCCACAGCAGCAACCTGTTACTCAATGTCAGCAAGACCAAGGAGCTGATCATTGACTTCAGGAGGAGGAAACCAGAGGCCTATGAGCCAGACATCAGAAGATCAGAGGTGGAGAGGGTCAACAACTTTAAAATCCTCCATGTTGCTATTTCGGAGGTCCTGCTCTGGGCCCAGCACAATGTGCAATTACGAAGAAGGTGTGGCGGTGCCTCCAGGTAGTGTTTTGCGAAGATTCAGCATGACAGCTAAAACTTTGACAAACTTGTAAGATATATAATGGAGCATATATTGACTGGCTGCATCACAGTCTAGTATGGAGGCACCAACTCCAGCAAAATCCTACAGTATCCGTCATCGGGGACCTGCTCCACTCATGTCATGCTCTCTTCTTGCTGCTGCCACTAGGAAGATGATAGGAGCCTCCAAACTCTCACCTCCAAGTTCAGGAACAATTAGTACCTCTCAACCATCAGATTTGTGAACCAAAGCAGGTAACTTCACTTGCCCCATAATTGGAAGTTTTGCACAACCAATAGACTCACTTTCAAGGACTCTCCATTATCATGTTCTCGATATTTATTGCTTTTTATTACTAGTTATTTCTGTATTTGCAGTTTGTTGTCTTTTGCACATTAGTTGAACACCCAAGTTGGTACGGTTTTTCATTGATTCTATTATGGTTGTTATTATTATGCGTTTATTAAGCTTGCAAGAAAATGAATCTCTAGGTTGTAAATGGTGACATAGAAAAACTTTTTGCTTTAAGTGCACATCAAATGTTGTTTCTTTTTTTTGTAATTTATTTTTTATTGAATTTAATCGTAAAACAAACATTTCCATAAGATGTATTTCAGATAGTGTACGTATATATCATATAATCATATTTGTCACAGATCTCTACATAATATTTATCTGAGGTATACATTTATAGAAAGGAGAGGAAAGAAAGAACAATCGAAAGAAGAAAACTATGTACAGAGTAGGGAGTGATCTTTTTTTTAACAGCATATTCATTGAATTGTGAGAATAAGATCAGGCCTATGAGGTGTTATGTAATTAAACCATTTTTCCCAGTATGAATAAAATTGTTCTAACTTATGATTAACAGATGCTGTTATCTTCTCCATTTTGTAAATGTCCATTGTAATTTCCATCCATACATTTAAAGTTGGGCTCTCCTGTGATAACCATTTCCTGGTAAGGGTCTTTTTACCAGCCACCAGCAGTACATTCATTAAATATTTATCTCTTTTCAACCATTCTTGAGGTATTTACCCAAAATATATGGTCTTACTCTCTAAAAGTATTGCACATTTAAAGACGTCTTGTAGGGCATTATGTATCCCACTCCAATAGTCTTTGATAATGGGGCATTCCCAGAAAATATGATAATGGTTTGCATTTTGATTTCCACAATTTCTCCAGCAAACAGGGGGGGTTACTATCATAATGGGATTTCTGAGAGGGTGTAATAAAATACCAAGTTTTTCCACCCGAACTCCCTCCATTTCTGTGAACTGGTACACTTCCGTTGATACCTCCATATTATTGTCCAGTCTTCCTCAGATATTATTATCCCTCCTTCCTTCTCCCATTTTGTTTTAATGTATGAAGTCGAATGTGTTTTAAGATTTGACAAACCCTTATACAAGCTTGAAATGATTCTACTACCATTGTCTGAATTATATGCTTTTCTAAATAGCGCTATCAGACATGTACTTGCCTTGGTTACATTTTTAACTGTCCTATTAACATACTGTCTGTAAATACCAGTAAAAGTCTTGTTTTCCTAATAAGTGTTTCTCTTTGAGCATTTCAAAACTGAACAGTGTTCCTTCTTTCATTATATTGCAAATAGCTGTTATTCCTTTAGCTGTCCAGTCCTTAAATCTAGCATCCTGTTTATTTGGCATAAAATCTGAGTCATATGCATGCCATTTAAGAATTGCCATGTCACTCTAGTTTATGTTCTTTTATAATAGTTTTCCATATTTTAAGAGTCCATTTCACCCACGGGTTATCAATAGTATTTATGTAACTTTGTAGGTTGTTATCAGCCAAAATTGCCCGTATGGGGATGGAAAGTATTCTCTCCTCAATGTTTTTCCATTGAGCGTCATATGATGGATTGCACCCAGCATATCACAGCTCTCAACTGTGCTGCAAGATAATAATCTCTAAGAGAAGGTAGGCCCCATCCCCCCTTTTCCTTGGCTAATTGCAAAGTTTTGAGAAGAACCCTAGGCCTTTTACCTTTCCATATGTATCTTGATAGCATCTTGTTCCATTCATTGAATTGATTTTGGTTCATCTCTATTGGTAGGGTCTGAAAGAGATATAGTAGTCTGGGCAGTATATTCATTTTAATAGATTCAATACAGTTAGAACATAAAGCAAACTTTGCATGATTATTCTGGGATGTGTTCTGTTCACTTCAGTATCATACTATGAAGTTGGTGTTACCTTAGGAATCTTTAACATAGACTGGAACCAATGAAGACTCATCATATCAGATCAAAAAGGAGCAAACTGAATCAGTACCCTCATCTGTTGAACATTGCTTGGGAGAAAGCAATAACACAATAGAGTGTGAATGGGGGGACTTAGCCATCCATCATGAAGGCTGATTCAATACAATGATTACTGATATTGACTAGAGTAGTACTGCACAAAAATGTACAGGTTCTTTGCCCAACTATGCTAGTTCCATTTGCCAACCTTATTCCGTATCCTATGTCTTGCCTATGTACGTGCCTGTCTAAATGTCTCTTAAATGCAGTGATCGTACTTCACTATTTCCTTGAAATGCATTGTAGGTACCAACCTTTCCCAATGGGAAAAAATCCTCAAATCTTTAAAAGTCTTCTTCCTCTTACCACATGGGAAATAGAATCTATTTATCTGTATGCTTGTTTTATATACCTCTGCCAAGTCATACTGCTGCCCCACTTGCCTTTCCTTTAAACCTGCCACCCCACTCCAAACTCCCTTGTTCCAGGAAAAACAAGCCCAGCCTATCCAATCTCCCCCTATAACTGGAGCTCCAGTCCAAGCAACATCTTGGAGAATCTCCTCTGCACCAGAACGACATACAATTCAAGTGTTTTGTAAAGTTGCAATGTAACATCCCAACTTCTATGTTCCATACCCTGTCCCATGCAGGTATCATGCCACCTGCCTTTTTCACTACTTTATCTACCCGTGTTGCCACTTTCATGCACCTACCATTCTATTAAAATAAAACCTCTTTCTGGCATCCCCCTATGTTCTTCCTATCATTAAAACTATGTACCCCACATTAGCCATTTCTGTCCACTCTCTATGCCTCCTATCATATATACTCCTCTATCAAGTCACCTCTTTATTCCAAGGAGAAAAGCCCAAGTTTGCTTAACCTTTCCTCATAAGACCTGCTCTCTGATCCAGGCAGCCTCCAGGTAACCAGAGTTTTATAGAGCTGGAGATTTACCTCACAACCCTTGAATACAATCTCCCAACTAATGAAGGCCAACAATGCATATGCCTTGTTAACCACCCTATCAATATGCACAGTAACTTTGAGGGGTCTATGAATGTGGACTTCAAGATCCCTGTTTCTCTATGCTGCTACAATTAACCTTTTTTTAAAAAAAAATCAATCTTCCAAAGTGAATCACTTCACACGTTTCCAGATTGAACTCCATCTGCCTCCTTGCTGCCCAGCTCCGCATCCTATCAATATCCCATTGCAACCTAAGACACCTGCTACATATCCACAACACTACCAACCTTTGTATAATCTGAAACCTTATTAATCCACCCTTCTAGTTTTTCATCAAAGTCATTTATAAAAATCTCAAAGATCAGGGGTGCCAGAACAGATCCCTGCAGAACACTAACCTCCAGGCAGAAAACACTCCATCTACTACCAACACCTTCCTTCTGTGGGCAAGGCAATATTGAATCCAAGTTTCCCTGGATCCCATGCCTCTTGATTTTCAGAATGAGCCTACCGCAGGCAAGCTTCAACACCTTACTAAAATCCACATACACCACATCCACTACTCTACCTTCATCGATCTGTTTTGTTACTTCCTCAAAGAATACAAGCAGGCTCATGAGGCATAGCCTGGTCCCCACAAAGCCATGCTGACTATCCCTAACCAGACTACACTCCTCTAAATGCTCAAATCCTGTTTCTCAGCATCCTTTCCAATAGTTTATCCACCACTGACATAAGACTCACTGATCTATAAATTCCAGGATTATCCCTATTAACTTTCTTGAACAGAGGAATGACACGTGCCACCCTCCAATCTTCTGCTACTACTCCTATAGCCAGTGAATAATCAAAGATAGTCAAAGACGCAGCTACCTTTCCCTTGCTTCCTATAGTTGCCTGGTGTATATACCATAAGCCTGGAGGTTTAACTATCCTAATGTTTTTCAAAAGTTCCAGTGCATCCTCTTTCTTAATGCCAGCATGTTCCAACAAGTAGCCTGTTCTATGCTTCCTCACATTTGTCACGATCCTTCTCACTAGTAAATACGGAAGCAAAGTATTCATTAAGGACCTTCCCTACCTCCTCCAACTCCAGGTACATTTCCTCTTTTTTCCTGATCAGTCCTACCCTCACTCTAGTCATCCTGTTCTTCACGTACATGTTGAATGCCTTGGGGTTTTCCTTAATTCTGCTCACCAAGGTCTTCTCATGTCCCTTTCTAGCTCTCCTAAGTCCATTCCTAAGATCCTTCCTGGTTACCTTACAACTCTCAAGAGCCTTGACTGACCCTTGCTTCCTAAATTTTAAATGTTTCCTCCTTTCTCTTGATTAGACATTCCCAATCTCTTGTCAACGATGGTTCATCTACCCTATCATCCTTTGCCTGCCTCAATGGGACAGCCCTATCCAGAACCCATGTGACAGCACTCAACCAGATAATCTATCTCATTCCTGAGATTCTACCAATAACAGATGTGATATCAGCAAATTTATTGATGGCATTTGAGCTGTGCCTACCCACACAGTCATGAGCGTAGAGATGGTACATCAGTGGGCTAAGCACACATCCTTGAGGCATGACTCTTTGTTCGTATCACCTGCAAAATTACTCATCATACTACTTATAAGCACATCCAGTTCATTAAAATATATTACAAAAAGGAGTACCAGGACTGATTCCTATCAAAAAAAAACACCCTTCCTACAGCACCCTTTGCTTTGAATATGTCAGGGCTATAGTTTTGAATAGTTCAAAACCCAAGGCAGTTTTTCCCCTAACTGTGTACCATTGTGGCCGGAACAGACCAAATGTATCTAAGAGTAAGGCAACCAACTGTGGAAGACAAA